>NC_089845.1:28370788-28694399 GCF_035609145.1 Eleutherodactylus coqui | reverse complement strand
TTCTAATTGTGTTTGTGGAAACCGGGTCCATTTGAAATAAATAAATCTAAGGGCTTGGGGCTCAGTCACACGGGCGTTTTTTCGTGCGATTTTTTGTGCGCAAAACTGATGCGCACAAAAAAATCACGTGACCGAAGCCAGCATCACGGCTGAAAAAACGCTGCTAGCAGTGTTTATCAGCCCAAAGGGCTTGGTTACACAAGCGCTACCCGCTATCCTCTGCCACAGCTGTGCCACAGCTGTGGCAGAGGAGAACGATGTTCGCCCATTGAATTCAATAGAGCCGGCAATACAGAGCTGTATTAATTTTCTTTTTACACTTTTTTTGGATGCTTTTCAGGGAAGGGCTTGCATTTGCAGCTGCCGGAGATCAGCCACGTCCAGCTGGCTCGTCTCCTGAACTGCTTTCTGTAGTATTCAGCAAGCGGGGATTTAAAATCCCCGCCTGCTGAATGGGCTGTCTCTGATTGGTCCCAGCCCTCAGCCAATCAGAGGCAGCTCTCACTCACCCATTCATGAATTCATGAATAAGTAAGTGAGTGCTGCCTCTGATTGGCTGAACACTGTGACCAATCAGAGGCAGCTCTCAGCTGTCATGTATTGCCGGATCGATTGATTTCAATGGGAGAACATCGTTCTCCTCTGCCACAGCTGTTACAGCTGTGGCAGAGGAGAACGATCTTTAGTATATGTTCTCAATGCGGTCGGCGCTGCTGCTGCCAGCCCCGTTGAGCGCATATACAAGAACACCGATTTGCGCAGAACACAGTTACATGCGTTGTGCGAATCATTGTGTCATATAATTTTCAGCACATCCGCATAAAAAACGGACATGTGACCGATCCCATTGCAAAGCATTGGGTATATATAGATGCAGATCGCAAGCGCTTCTGCAAATCGAGCAAAAAAACGTCCATGGGACTAAGCCCTTAAACAGATGAGCACATGCGCAGATACGCTCGCCGCCACACAGAGTATTTGCACTTCAACAAGTAAAAATTATTTTTTTGTTTACAGTTTAAATGCAGCAAAATAAAAAACACAAGTAATATAGCAACACCGGGGATATCTGTGATATAGCAACACCGGGGCTATCTGTGATATAGCAACACCGGGGCTATCTGTGATATAGCAACACCGGGGCTATCTGTGATATAGCAACACCGGGGCTATCTGTGATATAGCAACACCGGGGCTATCTGTGATATAGCAACACCGGGGCTATCTGTGATATAGCAACACCAGGGCTATCTGTGATATAGCAACACCGGGGCTATCTGTGATATAGCAACACCGGGGCTATCTGTGATATAGCAACACCGGGGCTATCTGTGATATAGCAACACCGGGGCTATCTGTGATATAGCAACACCGGGGCTATCTGTGATATAGCAACACCGGGGCTATCTGTGATATAGCAACACCGGGGCTATCTGTGATATAGCAACACCGGGGATATCTGTGATATAGCAACACCGGGGCTATCTGTGATATAGCAACACCGGGGCTATCTGTGATATAGCAACACCGGGGATATCTGTGATATAGCAACACCGGGGCTATCTGTGATATAGCAACACCGGGGCTATCTGTGATATAGCAACACCAGGGATATCTGTGATATAGCAACACCGGGGATATCTGTGATATAGCAACACCGGGGCTATCTGTGATATAGCAACACCGGGGCTATCTGTGATATAGCAACACCGGGGCTATCTGTGATATAGCAACACCGGGGCTATCTGTGATATAGCAACACCGGGGATATCTGTGATATAGCAACACCGGGGCTATCTGTGATATAGCAACACCGGGGCTATCTGTGATATAGCAACACCGGGGCTATCTGTGATATAGCAACACCGGGGATATCTGTGATATAGCAACACCGGGGCTATCTGTGATATAGCAACACCGGGGCTATCTGTGATATAGCAACACCGGGGCTATCTGTGATATAGCAACACCGGGGCTATCTGTGATATAGCAACACCGGGGATATCTGTGATATAGCAACACCGGGGCTATCTGTGATATAGCAACACCGGGGCTATCTGTGATATAGCAACACCGGGGATATCTGTGATATAGCAACACCGGGGCTATCTGTGATATAGCAACACCGGGGCTATCTGTGATATAGCAACACCGGGGCTATCTGTGATATAGCAACACCGGGGCTATCTGTGATATAGCAACACCGGGGCTATCTGTGATATAGCAACACCGGGGCTATCTGTGATATAGCAACACCAGGGCTATCTGTGATATAGCAACACCGGGGCTATCTGTGATATAGCAACACCAGGGCTATCTGTGATATAGCAACACCGGGGCTATCTGTGATATAGCAACACCGGGGCTATCTGTGATATAGCAACACCAGGGCTATCTGTGATATAGCAACACCGGGGATATCTGTGATATAGCAACACCGGAGCGATCTGTGATATAGCAACACCGGGGCTATCTGTGATATAGCAACACCGGAGCTATCTGTGATATAGCAACACCGGGGATATCTGTGATATAGCAACACCGGGGCTATCTGTGATATAGCAACACCGGGGATATCTGTGATATAGCAACACCGGGGCTATCTGTGATATAGCAACACCGGGGCTATCTGTGATATAGCAACACCGGGGCTATCTGTGATATAGCAACACCGGGGCTATCTGTGATATAGCAACACCAGGGCTATCTGTGATATAGCAACACCGGGGCTATCTGTGATATAGCAACACCGGGGCTATCTGTGATATAGCAACACCAGGGCTATCTGTGATATAGCAACACCGGGGACATCTGTGATATAGCAACACCGGAGCGATCTGTGATATAGCAACACCGGGGCTATCTGTGATATAGCAACACCGGGGCTATCTGTGATATAGCAACACCGGAGCTATCTGTGATATAGCAACACCGGGGATATCTGTGATATAGCAACACCGGGGCTATCTGTGATATAGCAACACCGGGGATATCTGTGATATAGCAACACCGGGGCTATCAGTGATATAGCAACACCGGGGATATCTGTGATATAGCAACACCGGAGCTATCTGTGATATAGCAACACCGGGGATATCTGTGATATAGCAACACCGGGGATATCTGTGATATAGCAACACCGGGGCTATCTGTGATATAGCAACACCGGGGATATCTGTGATATAGCAACACCGGGGCTATCTGTGATATAGGAACACCGGGGCTATCTGTGATATAGCAACACCGGGGCTATCTGTGATATAGCAACAGCGGGGCTATCTGTGATATAGCAACACCGGGGCTATCTGTGATATAGCAACACCGGGGCTATCTGTGATATAGCAACACCGGGGCTATCTGTGATATAGCAACACCACGGCTATCTGTGATATAGCAACACCAGGGCTATCTGTGATATAGCAACAACGGGGCTATCTGTGATATAGCAACACCGGGGCTATCTGTGATATAGCAACAGCGGGCTATCTGTGATATAGCAACACCAGGGCTGTCTGTGATATAGCAACACCGTGGCTATCTGTGATATAGCAACACCGGGGCTATCTGTGATATAGCAACACCGGGGCTATCTGTGATATAGCAACACCGGGGCTATCTGTGATATAGCAACACCGGGGCTATCTTTTATCACCCGTAGTATTAGCGTGCGAGAATCACTCTAGTCAAAACTATTCAAATCAACGGTTTCGTCTCGTCACATTTGGCGGGCAGGATTTTCATGCCTGCAAAACGTGATGAAATTGTGGTCATATGTTTAAGCTCTAAGGGCGGCTGCACACGGGCGCATTTGTGTGCGCATTTGTGGCCGCAAAATCAGCGCGCTAAATGCACAGCAATTGGAACCCACTGTTTTCAATTGGCTCCTTCTATGTGTTTTTTCATCAAGCATTTCGTACTTGGGGAAAAAAACGCAGCATGCTCTATTTTGGTGTGCTGTTGCGCAACGTTGGTCCTCGTCTACTCAAAACCAGGCAGTGGACTGAATCTGCCACCTGCCTACCAAGTCAGCTCAGCCGCCTGCTAAGCAGGCTGTCCCTCCTACTGAAGCATGGCACAGCTGGGACTGCGCTGATGTGGAAAAAAGTACAGTAAAATCGGCAATAAGGGTACAATACCCCGCGATCCTGCACCCCACATAGGGCATATTCATCTCGCGATAGCAGGCGTATATGCACTTACGCCCGTGTGTGGCCGCCCTAATAGACGTTACAACCGGATAGTCTAATGTGGTGTGTACAAGCCTTAAGGGCCACTTCACAGGAGCATATTTTGCACGCGCAATATGCAGAGCATTGAACTCATTGATTTCACTGGGTTCATTATCATTAGTCTTAGGGCTTTTACCCACTAGCGTTTTTTTTTTAATGCTGTGATATTGCTGCGTTTTTCTCAATGGGACTTTCCAATGCTAAAATCGCACAAAAATCACAAGTGCACGATTTTTGTGTGATGTGATTTTAACATTAGACAGTCCCATTGAAAAAAAACCCGTAGTGATATTGCAGCATTAAAAAAACGCTTGTGCGTAAAAGTCCTTACAGGAAAAAAAATACAGTGTGCTCTATAAATGTGCGCGTTTGCACATCAAGGTTCCCCATAAAAGTCTATGTGTGGTGCACAAATGCGCACTCAATACTCGCACAATTGCACATTACACCACGCAAGTCCACAAGAAAAACACACATCTGGAACTCATTAGGCTAAAGAGCCTTTACAATCCCAATTGGGGGTGTCCAGTGCCCACGTGAACTGGCCGTGTGAGTGCAAGAAGTAGAGTAATATGTGCAAATTACAGGCAAATACGCATCGTTTGCAGCACAAGTATGCTGTACTTATGTGGTGGCACGGAGCGTGGCACTGCAGGGACCACAGGCGATTAGCCATGTTATATTCTGTTGCTGCGACTGCGCTTTGTGTAAAGCATCGCTATGTCTTTAATGTACAATCTGCCCGGAAGCACTGCGATAAGATTTGCTCATTGGTTGACCGCTGCATAGAGGTTTCTATGTGGTTGAACAGGCTAGGGGGAGGAGCTAGCGCGTGTGGTGGTGACACAGGCAGTTAGATTAGCCGTGGACGGGAAGTGCGCAAGGGGTTGGTGAGGAGACGCCGTCCTGACTGGATCCTGGAGGTTGTGCTCCCATGTGCGTACGATCAGAAGCGAGCGGGTGCCTCAGAGAGTGAAGTGACCCTGATGTGTGATAGTCTGGTGCATGCCTGGCACCTGTATACGGGCCTGATGTATGATAGTCCGGTGCATGCCTGGCACCTGTATACGGGACTGATGTATGATAGTGCACTGCATGCCTGGCACCTGTATACGGGCCTGATGTATGACAGTCCAGTGCATGCCTGCCACCTGCATATAGGCCTGATGTATGATAGTCCGGTGCATGCCTGCCACCTGTATATGGGCCTGATGTATGATAGTCCGGTGCATGCCTGGCACCTGTATATGGGCCTGATGTATGATAGTCCGGTGCATGCCTGGCACCTGTATATGGGTCTGATGTATGATAGTCTGGTGCATGCCTGGCATCTGTATACGGGCCTGATGTATGATAGTGCACTGCATGCCTGGCACCTGTATACGGGTCTGATGTATGATAGTCCGGTGCATGCCTGCCACATGTATACGGGTCTGATGTATGACAGTCCGGTGCATGCCTGGCACCTGTATATGGGCCTGATGTATGATAGTCCGGTGCACGCCTGGCACCTGTATATGGGTCTGATGTATGATTGTCTGGTGCATGCCTGGCACCTGTATACGGGCCTGATGTATGATAGTGCACTGAATGCCTGGCACCTGTATACGGGTCTGATGTATGATAGTCCGATGCATGCCTGGCACCTGTATACGGGCCTGATGTATGATAGTCTGGTGCATGCCTGGCACCTGTATATGGGCCTGATGTATGATAGTCCGGTGCGTGCCTGGCACCTGTATACGGGCCTGATGTATGATAGTCTGGTGCATGCCTGGCATCTGTATACGGGCCTGATGTATGACAGTCCGGTGCATGCCTGGCACCTGTATATGGGCCTGATGTACGATAGGCTGGTGCATGCCTGGCACCTGTATACGGGCCTAATGTATGATAGTCTGGTGCATGCCTGGCACCTGTATACTGGCCTGATGTATGATAGTCCGGTGCCTGCCTTTCACCTGTATACGGACCTGATGTATGATAGTCCGGTGCATGCCTGGCATCTGTATACGGGCCTGATGTATGATAGTCCGGTGCATGCCTGGCACCTGTATATGGGCCTGATGTATGATAGTCTGGTGCATGCCTGGCATCTGTATACGGGCCTGATGTATGAGAGTCCAGTGCATGCCTGGCACCTGTATATGGGCCTGATGTATAACAGTCCGGTGCATGCCAGGCACCTGTATACGGGACTGATGTATGATAGTCCGGTGCATTCCTGGCACCTGTATACGGACCTGATGTATGATAGTCCGGTGCATGCCTGGCACCTGTATACAGGCCTGATGTATGATAGTCCGGTGCATGCCTGGCACCTGTATACGGGCCTGATGTATGACAGTCTGGTGCATGCCTGACACCTGTATATGGGCCTGATGTATGATAGTCCGGTGCATGCCTGGCGCCTGTATATGGGCCTGATGAATGATAGTTCGGTGCATGACTGGCATCTGCATTCGGGCCTAATGTATGACAGTCCGGTGCATGCCTGGCACCTGTATATGGGCCTGATGTATGATAGTCCGGTGCATGTCTGGCATCTATATATGGACCTGATGTATGATGGTCCGATGCCTGCCTGGCACCTGTATAAGGGCTTGATGTATGATAGTCTTGTGCATGCCTGGCACCTGTATACGGGCCTGATGTATGATAGTCTGGTGCCTGTCTGGCACCTGCATATAGGCCTATTGTATGATAGTCCGGTGCATGCCTGGCACCTGTATACAGGCCTGATGTATGATAGTCCGGTGCATGCCTGGCACCTGTATATGGGCCTGATGTATGATAGTCTGGTGCCTGTCTGGCACCTATATGCAGGCCTGATGTATGATAGTCCGGTGCATGCCTGGCACCTGTATACAGTCCTGATGTATGACAGTCCGCTGCATGCCTGGCACCTGTATACGGGCCTGATGTATGATAGTGCACTGCATGCCTGGCACCTGTATAGGGGCCTGATGTATGACAGTCCAGTGCATGCCTGGCACCTGTATACTGGCCTGATGTATGATAGTCTGGTGCCTGCCTTTCACCTGTATATGGGCCTGATGTATGATAGTCTGGTGCCTGTCTGGCACCTATATACAGGCCTGATGTATGATAATCTGGTGCATGCCTGCCACCTGTATACGGGTCTGATGTACGATAGTCTGGTGCATGCCTGGCATCTGTATACGGGCCTGATGTATGATAGTCCGGTGCATGCCTGGCACCTGTATACAGGCCTGATGTATGATAGTCCGGTGCATGCCTGGCACCTGTATACGGGCTTGATGTATGACAGTCTGGTGCATGCCTGGCACCTGCATATAGGCCTGATGTATGATAGTCCGGTGCATGCCTGGCACCTGTATACTGGCCTGATGTATGATAGTCTGGTGCATGCCTGGCACCTGTATACAAACCTGATGTATGATAGTCCGGTGCATGCCTGGCACCTATATATGGGTCTGATGTATGATTGTCTGGTGCATGCCTGGCACCTGTGTATGGGCCTGATGTATGACAGTCCGGTGCATGCCTGGCACCTGTATATGGGCCTGATGTATGATAGTCCGGTGCATGCCTGGCACCTGTATACGGGCCTGATGTATGATAGTCCGGTGCATGCCTGGCACCTGTATACGGGCCTGATGTATGATAGTCCGGTGCATGCCTGGCATCTGTATAAGGGCATGATATATGATAGTCCGGTGCATGCCTGGCACCTGTATATGGGCCTGATGTATGATAGTCTGGTGCATGCCTGTCACCTGTATGCAAACCTGATGTATGATAGTCCGGTGCATGCCTGGCACCTGTATACGGGCCTGATGTATGACAGTCCAGTGCATACCTGGCACCTGCATATAGGCCTGATGTATGATAGTCCAGTGCATGCCTGGCACCTGTATACTGGCCTGATGTATGATAGTCTGGTGCCTGCCTTTCACCTGTATACAGGCCTGATGTATGATAGTCCGGTGCATGCCTGGCATCTGTATACGGGCCTGATGTATGATAGTCCGGTGCATGCCTGGCATCTGTATACGGGCCTGATGTATGATAGTCCGGTGCATGCCTGGCACCTGTATATGGGCCTGATGTATGATAGGCTGGTGCATGCCTGGCATCTGTATACGGGCCTGATGTATGAGAGTCCAGTGCATGCCTGGCACCTGTATATGTGCCTGATGTATAATAGTCCGGTGCATGCCAGGCACCTGTATACGGGACTGATGTATGATAGTCCGGTGCATTCCTGGCACCTGTATACAAACCTGATGTATGATAGTCCGGTGCATGCCTGTCACCTGTATACAAACCTGATGTATGATAGTCCGGTGCATGACTGGCACCTGTATACAGGCCTGATGTATGATAGTCCGGTGCATGCCTGGCACCTGTATACGGGCCTGATGTATGACAGTCTGGTGCATGCCTGACAACTGTATATGGGCCTGATGTATGATAGTCCGGTGCATGCCTGGCACCTGTATATGGGCCTGATGAATGATAGTTCGGTGCATGACTGGCATCTGCATTCGGGCCTAATGTATGACAGTCCGGTGCATGCCTGGCACCTGTATATGGGCCTGATGTATGATAGTCCGGTGCATGTCTGACATCTATATATGGACCTGATGTATGATGGTCCGATGCCTGCCTGGCACCTGTATAAGGGCTTGATGTATGATAGTCTTGTGCATGCCTGGCACCTGTATACGGACCTGATGTATGATAGTCTGGGGCCTGTCTGGCACCTGCATATAGGCCTATTGTATGATAGTCCGGTGCATGACTGGCACCTGTATACAGGCCTGATGTATGATAGTCTGGTGCATGTCTGGCACCTATATTCAGGTCTGATGTATGATAATCTGGTGCATGCCTGGCACCTGTATACGGGTCTGATGTACGATAGTCTGGTGCATGCCTGGCATCTGTATACGGGCCTGATGTATGATAGTCCGGTGCATGCCTGGCATCTGTATATGGGCCTGATGTATGACAGTCCGGTGCATGCCTGGCACCTGTATATGGGCCTGATGTATGATAGTCTGGTGCATGCCTGGCACCTGTATACAGGCTTGATGTATGATAGTCTGGTGCATGCCTGGCACCTGTATACAGGCCTGATGTATGATAGTCTGGTGCATGCCTGGCACCTGTGTATGGGCCTGATGTATGACAGTCCGGTGCATGCCTGGCACCTGTATATGGGCCTGATGTATGATAGTCCGGTGTTTGCCTGGCACCTGTATACGGGTCTGATGTATGATAGTCCGGTGCATGCCTGGCACCTGTATACTGGCCTGATGTATGATAGTCTGGTGCCTGCCTTTCACCTGTATACGGACCTGATGTATGACAGTCCGGTGCATGCCTGGCATCTGTATACGGGCCTGATGTATGATAGTCCGGTGCATGTCTGACATCTATATATGGACCTGATGTATGATGGTCCGATGCCTGCCTGGCACCTGTATACAGGCCTGATGTATGACAGTCCGGTGCATGCCTGGCACCTGTATACAGGCCTGATGTATGATAGTCCGGTGCATGCCTGGCACCTGTATATGGGCCTGATGTATGATAGTCTGGTGCCTGTCTGGCACCTATATACAGGTCTGACGTATGATAATCTGGTGCATGCCTGGTACCTGTATACGGGTCTGATGTATGATAGTCTGGTGCATGCCTGGCACCTGTATACGGGCCTGATGTATGATAGTCCGGTGCATGCATGGCACCTGTATACAGGCCTGATGCATGATAGTCCGGTGCATGCCTGGCACCTGTATACAGGTCTGATGTATGACAGTCCGGTGCATGCCTGGCACCTGTATACGGGACTGATGTATGATAGTCCGGTGCATGCCTGGCACCTGTATACGGACCTGATGTATGATAGTCCGGTGCATGCCTGTCACCTGTATGCAAACCTGATGTATGATAGTCCGGTGCATGACTGGCACCTGTATACAGGCATGATGTATGATAGTCCGGTGCATGCCTGGCACCTGTATACGGGCCTGATGTATGATAGTCCGGTGCATGCCTGGCACCTGTATACGGGCCTGATGTATGATAGTCCGGTGCATGCCTGGCACCTGTATATGGGCCTGATGTATGATAGGCTGGTGCATGCCTGGCATCTGTATACGGGCCTGATGTATGAGAGTCCAGTGCATGCCTGGCACCTGTATATGGGCCTGATGTATAATAGTCCGGTGCATGCCAGGCACCTGTATACGGGACTGATGTATGATAGTCCGGTGCATTCCTGGCACCTGTATACAAACCTGATGTATGATAGTCCGGTGCATGCCTGTCACCTGTATACAAACCTGATGTATGATAGTCCGGTGCATGACTGGCACCTGTATACAGGCCTGATGTATGATAGTCCGGTGCATGCCTGGCACCTGTATACGGGCCTGATGTATGACAGTCTGGTGCATGCCTGACAACTGTATATGGGCCTGATGTATGATAGTCCGGTGCATGCCTGGCACCTGTATATGGGCCTGATGAATGATAGTTCGGTGCATGACTGGCATCTGCATTCAGGCCTAATGTATGACAGTCCGGTGCATGCCTGGCACCTGTATATGGGCCTGATGTATGATAGTCCGGTGCATGTCTGACATCTATATATGGACCTGATGTATGATGGTCCGATGCCTGCCTGGCACCTGTATAAGGGCTTGATGTATGATAGTCTTGTGCATGCCTGGCACCTGTATACGGAACTGATGTATGATAGTCTGGTGCCTGTCTGGCACCTGCATATAGGCCTATTGTATGATAGTCCGGTGCATGCCTGGCACCTGTATACGGGCCTGATGTATGATAGTCCGGTGCATGCCTGGCACCTGTATATGGGCCTGATGTATGATAGTCCGGTGCATGCCTGGCACCTGTATATGGGCCTGATGTATGATAGTCCGGTGCATGCCTGGCACCTGTATATAGGCCTGATGTATGATAGTCTGGTGCATGCCTGGCACCTGTATACGGGCCTGATGTATGATAGTCTGCTGCATGCCTGGCACCTGTATATGGGCCTGATGTATGATAGTCTGCTGCATGCCTGGCATCTGTATACGGGCCTGATGTATGACAGTCCGGTGCATGTCTGACATCTATATATGGACCTGATGTATGATGGTCCGATGCCTGCCTGGCACCTGTATAAGGGCTTGTTGTATGATAGTCTTGTGCATGCCTGGCACCTGTATACGGGCCTGATGTATGATAGTCTGGTGCCTGTCTGGCACCTGCATATAGGCCTATTGTATGATAGTCCGGTGCATGCCTGGCACCTGTATACAGGCCTGATGTATGATAGTCTGGTGCATGTCTGGCACCTATATTCAGGTCTGATGTATGATAATCTGGTGCATGCCTGGCACCTGTATACGGGTCTGATGTATGATAGTCCAGTGCATGCCTGGCACCTGTATATGGGCCTGATGTATGATAGTCTGGTGCAGGCCTGGCATCTGTATATGGGCCTGATGTATGACAGTCCGGTGCATGCCTGGCACCTGTATATGAGCCTGATGTATGATAGTCTGGTGCATGCCTGGCACCTGTATATAGGCTTGATGTATGATAGTCTGGTGCATGCCTGGCACCTGTATACAGGCCTGATGTATGATAGTCTGGTGCATGCCTGGCACCTGTGTATGGGCCTGATGTATGACAGTCCGGTGCATGCCTGGCACCTGTATATGGGCCTGATGTATGATAGTCCGGTGTTTGCCTGGCACCTGTATACGGGCCTGATGTATGATAGTCCGGTGCATGCCTGGCACCTGTATACTGGCCTGATGTATGATAGTCTGGTGCCTGCCTTTCACCTGTATACGGACCTGATGTATGATAGTCCGGTGCATGCCTGGCATCTGTATACGGGCCTGATGTATGATAGTCCGGTGCATGTCTGACATCTATATATGGACCTGATGTATGATGGTCCGATGCCTGCCTGGCACCTGTATACAGGCCTGATGTATGACAGTCCGGTGCATGCCTGGCACCTGTATACAGGCCTGATGTATGATAGTCCGGTGCATGCCTGGCACCTGTATATGGGCCTGATGTATGATAGTCTGGTGCCTGTCTGGCACCTATATACAGGTCTGATGTATGATAATCTGGTGCATGCCTGGCACCTGTATACGGGTCTGATGTATGATAGTCTGGTGCATGCCTGGCACCTGTATACGGGCCTGATGTATGATAGTCCGGTGCATGCATGGCACCTGTATACAGGCCTGATGTATGATAGTCCGGTGCATGCCTGGCACCTGTATATGGGTCTGATGTATGACAGTCCGGTGCATGCCTGGCACCTGTATATGGGCCTGATGTATGATAGTCTGGTGCATGCCTGGCACCTGTATATGGGCCTGATGTATGATAGTCTGGTGCATGCCTGGCACCTGTATACAGGCCTGATGTATGATCGTCCGGTGCATGCCTGGCACCTGTATACGGGCCTGATGTATGATAGTCCGGTGCCTGCCTTTCACCTGTATACGGACCTGATGTATGATAGTCCGGTGCATGCCTGGCATCTGTATACGGGCCTGATGTATGATAGTCCAGTGCATGCCTGGCACCTGCATACAGGCCTGATGTATGATAGTCCAGTGCATGCCTGGCACCTGTATATGGGCCTGATGTATGATAGTCTGGTGCATGCCTGGCATCTGTATACGGACCTGATGTATGAGAGTCCGGTGCATGCCTGGCACCTGTATATGGGCCTGATGCATAATAGTCCAGTACATGCCTGGCACCTGTATACGGGACTGATGTATGATATTCCGGTGCATGCCTGGCACCTGTATACGGAACTGACGTATGATAGTTTGGTGCATGCCTGGCACCTGTATACAGGCCTGATGTATTATAGTCCGGTGCATGCCTGGCACCTGTATACGGGCCTGATGTATAACAGTCTGGTGCATGCCTGACACCTGTATATCGGCCTGATGTATGATAGTCCGGTGCATCCTGGCACCTGCATATGGGCCTGATGTATGATAGTCTGGTGCATGCCTGGCATCTGTATACGGGCCTGATGTATGATAGTCCGGTGCATGCCTGGCATCTGTATACGGGCCTGATGTATGATAGTCTGGTGCATGCCTGGCACTTGTATATAGGCCTATTGTATGATAGTCCGGTGCATGCCTGGCACCTGTATACAGGCCTGATGTATGATCGTCCGGTACATGTCTGGCACCTGTATACGGGTTTGATGTATGATAGTCCGGTGCATGCCTGGCACCTGTATACGGGCCTGATGTATGATAGTCCGGTGCATGCCTGGCACCTGTATATGGGCCTGATGTATGATAGTCCGGTGCATGCCTGGCACCTGTATAAGGGCCTGATGTATGATAGTCCGGTGCATGCCTGGCACCTGTATATAGGCCTGATGTATGATAGTCTGGTGCATGCCTGGCACCTGTATACGGGCCTGATGTATGATAGTCTGCTGCATGCCTGGCACCTGTATATGGGCCTGATGTATGATAGTCTGGTGCATGCCTGGCATCTGTATACGGGCCTGATGTATGACAGTCCGGTGCATGCCTGGCACCTGTATATGGGCCTGATGTATGACAGTCCGGTGCATGCCTGGCACCTGTATATGGGCCTGATGTATGATAATCTGGTGCATGCCTGGCACCTGTATACGGGTCTGATGTATGACAGTCTGGTGCATGCCTGGCACCTGTATATGGGCCTGATGTATGACAGTCCGGTGCATGCCTGGCACCTGTATACCGGCCTGATGTATGATCGTCCGGTGCAT
This sequence comes from Eleutherodactylus coqui, assembly GCF_035609145.1. Classification (NCBI taxonomy): domain Eukaryota; kingdom Metazoa; phylum Chordata; class Amphibia; order Anura; family Eleutherodactylidae; genus Eleutherodactylus; species Eleutherodactylus coqui. The sequence continues at coordinate 28,680,344 of NC_089845.1, read as the reverse complement.
GCCTGGCACCTGTATACGGGCCTGATGTATGATAGTCCGGTGCCTGCCTTTCACCTGTATACGGACCTGATGTATGATAGTCCGGTGCATGCCTGGCACCTGTATACAGGCCTGATGTATTATAGTCCGGTGCATGCCTGGCACCTGTATACAGGCCTGATGTATAACAGTCTGGTGCATGCCTGACACCTGTATACGGGCCTGATGTATGATAGTCCGGTGCATGCCTGGCACCTGTATACGGGCCTGATGTATGATAGTCCGGTGCATGCCTGGCATCTGTATACGGGCATGATATATGATAGTCCGGTGCATGCCTGGCACCTGTATATGGGCCTGATGTATGATAGTCTGGTGCATGCCTGGCATCTGTATACGGGCCTGATGTATGACAGTCCGGTGCATGCCTGGCACCTGTATATGGGCCTGATGTATGACAGTCCGGTGCATGCCTGGCACCTGTATACAGGCCTGATGTATTATAGTCCGGTGCATGCCTGGCACCTGTATACAGGCCTGATGTATGATAGTCCGGTGCATGCCTGGCACCTGTATATGGGCCTGATGTATGATAGTCCGGTGCCTGCCTTTCACCTGTATACGGACCTGATGTATGATAGTCCGGTGCATGCCTGGCACCTGTATACAGGCCTGATGTATTATAGTCCGGTGCATGCCTGGCACCTGTATACAGGCCTGATGTATAACAGTCTGGTGCATGCCTGACACCTGTATACGGGCCTGATGTATGATAGTCCGGTGCATGCCTGGCACCTGTATACGGGCCTGATGTATGATAGTCCGGTGCATGCCTGGCATCTGTATACGGGCATGATATATGATAGTCCGGTGCATGCCTGGCACCTGTATATGGGCCTGATGTATGATAATCTGGTGCATGCCTGGCACCTGTATACGGGTCTGATGTATGACAGTCTGGTGCATGCCTGGCACATGTATATGGGCCTGATGTATGACAGTCCGGTGCATGCCTGGCACCTGTATACCGGCCTGATGTATGATAGTCCGGTGCCTGCCTTTCACCTGTATACGGACCTGATGTATGATAGTCCGGTGCATGCCTGGCACCTGTATACAGGCCTGATGTATTATAGTCCGGTGCATGCCTGGCACCTGTATACAGGCCTGATGTATGATAGTCCGGTGCATGCCTGGCACCTGTATATGGGCCTGATGTATGATAGTCCGGTGCATGCCTTGCACCTGTATATGGGCCTGATGTATGATAGTCCGGTGCATGCCTGGCACCTGTATATAGGCCTGATGTATGATAGTCTGGTGCATGCCTGGCACCTGTATACGGGCCTGATGTATGATAGTCTGCTGCATGCCTGGCACCTGTATATGGGCCTGATGTATGATAGTCTGGTGCATGCCTGGCATCTGTATACGGGCCTGATGTATGACAGTCCGGTGCATGCCTGGCACCTGTATATGGGCCTGATGTATGACAGTCCGGTGAATGCCTGGCACCTGTATATGGGCCTGATGTATGATAATCTGGTGCATGCCTGGCACCTGTATACGGGTCTGATGTATGACAGTCTGGTGCATGCCTGGCACCTGTATTTGGGCCTGATGTATGATAGTCCGGTGCATGCCTGGCACCAGTATACGGGCCTGATGTATGATAGTCCAGTGCATGCCTGGCACCTGTATACAGGCCTGATGTATGATAGTCTGGTGCATGCCTGGCACCTGTATACGGGTCTGATGTATGACAGTCCGGTGCATGCCTGGCACCTGTATACAGGTCTGATGTATGACAGTCCGGTGCATGCCTGGCACCTGTATACAGGTCTGATGTATGATAGTCCGGTGCATGCCTGGCACCTGTATACGGGCCTGATGTATGATAGTCCGGTGCCTGCCTTTCACCTGTATACGGACCTGATGTATGATAGTCCGGTGCATGCCTGGCACCTGTATACAGGCCTGATGTATTATAGTCCGGTGCATGCCTGGCACCTGTATACAGGCCTGATGTATAACAGTCTGGTGCATGCCTGACACCTGTATACGGGCCTGATGTATGATAGTCCGGTGCATGCCTGGCACCTGTATACGGGCCTGATGTATGATAGTCCGGTGCATGCCTGGCATCTGTATACGGGCATGATATATGATAGTCCGGTGCATGCCTGGCACCTGTATATGGGCCTGATGTATGATAGTCTGGTGCATGCCTGGCATCTGTATACGGGCCTGATGTATGACAGTCCGGTGCATGCCTGGCACCTGTATATGGGCCTGATGTATGACAGTCCGGTGCATGCCTGGCACCTGTATATGGGCCTGATGTATGATAATCTGGTGCATGCCTGGCACCTGTATACGGGTCTGATGTATGACAGTCTGGTGCATGCCTGGCACATGTATATGGGCCTGATGTATGACAGTCCGGTGCATGCCTGGCACCTGTATACCGGCCTGATGTATGATCGTCCGGTGCATGCCTGGCACCTGTATACAGGCCTGATGTATGATAGTCCGGTGCATGCCTGGCACCTGTATATGGGCCTGATGTATGATAGTCCGGTGCATGCCTTGCACCTGTATATGGGCCTGATGTATGATAGTCCGGTGCATGCCTGGCACCTGTATACAGGCCTGATGTATGATAGTCCGGTGCATGCCTGGCACCTGTATATGGGCCTGATGTATGATAGTCCGGTGCATGCCTTGCACCTGTATATGGGCCTGATGTATGATAGTCCGGTGCATGCCTGGCACCTGTATATAGGCCTGATGTATGATAGTCTGGTGCATGCCTGGCACCTGTATACGGGCCTGATGTATGATAGTCTGCTGCATGCCTGGCACCTGTATATGGGCCTGATGTATGATAGTCTGGTGCATGCCTGGCATCTGTATACGGGCCTGATGTATGACAGTCCGGTGCATGCCTGGCACCTGTATATGGGCCTGATGTATGACAGTCCGGTGCATGCCTGGCACCTGTATATGGGCCTGATGTATGATAATCTGGTGCATGCCTGGCACCTGTATACGGGTCTGATGTATGACAGTCTGGTGCATGCCTGGCACCTGTATTTGGGCCTGATGTATGATAGTCCGGTGCATGCCTGGCACCAGTATACGGGCCTGATGTATGATAGTCCAGTGCAAGCAAGCAGCGTTATTTCCCTAAATATTTTACCTCAGAAAAGCATCTAACGTTTCTCGACTCATCCTTATTATCTCAGGAGGGAACAGCGCCTCACTAGAAGCAAGATCAGATAACTACTGGCCGCCGTTTTGGGATCCGTTATTACACGCAGTGTCAGCGACCATTTTGCGGTTCTGTGTTTGTACAGTGAAATCCTTCAGGATCCTTCTCTATTTCTTATCCGTCATTTTAGCAGTATTTTAGCATTTCTATTTAGTCAGTTTTGGTCCATTGTAGCCGCACATAGCATAGCTGCTTTAATCTCTTCTCCCCTGTTTTGCTGAGTACTACATATATACCAGTACAAGTCTTATTGCAATGTCTTATACTCCTCTGTAATTGCTGTGAAGAAGATCTACCTCACGAACCGACACAAGAAGCATAGTCAATTTTTTTACTTTTGAATTTGCTATCACATCTTTATTTTATTCACACTAACAAAGCTCCAACTTGTAAGGGAAAAATGCTGCCGATTCTTCTACTTTATTACCTGCTCCACTCCAGACACCTGTTTGTGTATAGGGAAAGACTTGCCAATGAGGGTGAACTGGGTAGGAAGAAACTGGCAGCGCTCCACCCCATGCCTGCAATCCCCTTTCTTGGTGAATATTTAAATTTTGCTTTTTCTGAGTCATTGGGCCCATTTTTGAGTCTGGACCATATAAAGGATCCTCTGGTGCACTGATGGGTCAGTCCGATTCTGAATTGTGAAGCTTAGATCTTAGGTGTGATCACCATTGTTTTATATTACTTTTGGGCAAAGTTTTGTGTGGATTTGTGTCCATATTGCCCATTAAAGTATTTCAAACTGGCTATACATGTTTAATAACACTGGTCATACTGATTTTTAAGTAATATAGTAACATAGTATATTAGGCCAAAACAAGACATACTTTCATCCAGTTCAAACCATTATCCCCCCCCCCCCCCCCCTCAATGTTGATCCATTGGAAGGCAAAAATAATGAGGTAGAAGCTAATTTTCCCGATTTAAGTGGAAAAATTCCTTACAGACTCCAACCTGGCAATCTGAAAAATACCTGGATCACAAACCGTTCTGAAGTAACTAGTGACTATAACATGTAATATTATACCACTCAAGAAAGACACCCAGGCCCATCCTAAACTCTTTTATCAAGTTTACCATCACCGCGTCTTCAGGCAGAGAGTTCCATAGTCTCACTGCTCTTACAGTAAAGAACCCCCTTCTATGTTAGAGTAGAAACCTACTTTCCTCTAGATTCACAGAGCACCCCCCCCTGTTACAGTCACAGTCCTGGGTATAAATAGATACTGGGAGAGATCTCGATATTGTCCACCGATATATCTATACATAGTTATTAGAGTGCCCACTTACAGTCACAGTCCTGGGTATAATAGATGATGGGAGAGATCTCTGTACTGTCTCCTGATATATTTATACATAGTTATTAAAGTGCCCCCTTGTTACAGTCCTGGGTATAATAGATGATGGGAGAGATGTCTGTATTGTGCCCTGATATATTTATACATAGTTATTAGAGTGCCCCCTTGTTACAGTCCTGGGTATAATAGATGATGGTAGAGATCTCTGTACTGTCCCCTGATATATTATACATAGTCATTAGGTCGCCCTTCAGATGTCTTTTTTTATAACGTAAATAACCTCAATTTTGATAAGCTCTCTGGGTGTTGTACTGCGCCAATTCTATGCATTACATTAGTTGCCCACTTTTGTCCCTGCTCAAGCTCTGATATGTCCTTCTTGAGTACCAGCACCCAAAACTGTCCACAATACTCCATGTGTGATCTGACCAGTGACTTGTAAAGAGAAATCTTTTTTTTTTGTCATGTGCCGCTAGACCTCGTACATTTCATATCTTCAGAAAACACTAACACTTTACTTTTAATCCTATCCACAAGATCATGAAGAAGTACATTTTACAAACAGGATCTAATAAAAATCCCTGTGGTACCCCTGTGCTGACCTTAGCCCATTTTGAATATGTACTATGACTCTGTTTTCTGTCTTTTAAGCAATTCTTTAGCCATGTGCATGCATTGTCCCTTAGCCCTTCAGTACAAGGCAGCGGTACAGTATCAAATGCTTTTGAAAACTTTAGATATATTGTATCACATCAGCCACATGACCAACATTTGGATTTGCATTTACATCCTCATAGGAACCAAATGTGGGTTAGGCGTATCCTTATTTGTCATTAGTCCATGCCGGCTATTGGTTCGGATTATTCACGGCGTATATTATTGCAGGTCAAAATGAGAATACCTGAAAATATTTAACACCACAGATGTCACAATTACTGGTCATTAGCTTCATGATTTCATCTTTTTTTCCTTTTAACATATTGGTACATCAATCTTCCTCCAATCAATCCTGTTACAGTGACTCCGTTACAAGACAGTCTAAGAAGAGGAGATACAATGGTTTATTAATTACTGAGTTCAATTGTCTTAATTGACATGGATGAATGTTGTTTTAGTTGAGGCCTTCAGCAATATTTAAATTGCTCATATGCAGCTGTTCTTCTTGTGGTAACATAATTATATCGCTTGGATAGCATTAAAGTCTACGGACGCCTTTGGGGGCATTTTCCTTTACCTAAAAGCATGTATTTTGGCTGAAAAGCATCTTTGCAATAAGGATTTATGTAAAATAATTTGCACAGCTACATTTGTTCTCCCGACATGACTCTCATCTAGCCGGGTGTCTGTTATGTCTACTACATTAGAACTTGCCTTGGAGTGGAATATTCAGCCCCAAAGTCTGCGGTGTCAATATGCGGATTGAAAATACCAGAAACCTGGTGGCAATTCTGGATCACATTCTGCAGTTAGCAGTGTGGAGTTTGAGCAGGATTTAGAGACGGCATATTCTGCAACACTTTTGGGGATTTTTTTCTGTCCGGAGTAAAAGGTTACTTATACATAGTTTCCTATTTACTTCCCTTGTTATCTCAACCTCCTCTAAATGCCCATGAACCGCTACCGCATCCATCTCTATGGGCCAATTTAAACACAACAATTACCGCTCCAAATTTGTATTTACACGGCAAGATGGTCGCTCAAAATTCGCTTTAATGGCAGTTTGAGTAACAGTTTTGAGTGTTCACTTTGCATAAGCTCTTAAGTAGGTAATTAGCTACTTAAGAGCTAATTAGTGTTTAAATGAAGGCTCCCGTTGTATACAGAAGACAGCAGAAGTGTTGTCTTCTGTATACAGCTGCTATGTTCTTGTAGAGCTCAGCTGGTACCCCCGCTGAGCGCTCTGAGCGGGGTATGCAAAACACACCTGGAGTGCTATCTTCTGCATACTCCTGCTGTGTTCATGGAGCACTCAGCTGGTATACAGCTGAGTGCTCCATACAGCAGGTATTCGAGCAGGGTATACAGAAGACGGCTGGAGCGCTGTCTTCTGCATACTCCTGCTGTGTTCTCCGAGCGCACCAGCTGAAACAATAGCATCAGTGGTATCCCGCTGAGAACTTACCTCACGGTTCTGATAAGACACATCGTTGCCTTTCAGCTGAAAGACAATGCTGAGTGAATTGCTAATGAAAACTGCACGATGGCCACGCTTTTGAGCAAATTTCGAGCGATAATCCTTGTGTCTAAATGGCACTTATATCTACTCTCTCGAATACCAGTCCTTAGTTCAAAAGCCTCTGCAGTCATCTATCCATTCTGTATCTTTCCCATTTAGCTGCAGCCATCACTACTACAGAGCCTCTAGCCAACAAAGAAGTCTGCTAAGTTCTTCATGAACCAAAAGCCTTCATTACTGTATCAATTTCTTAGCCCATTATTTAACTCCCTAAGCTTCTGTTTTCAAGTAATGATGACTTCTGGACTGAGTTTCTCTCCTAGTTCCCTGAAATTATTTTAAAGACCTTCCACCTCCCACTGACTTTGTAATGATCAATGCTACCATGGTATTGATGTGTACCATGACCTCTTGGCCTTTCCCTGCTAGTGATCTGTCTATGTGATCTGCAATACACCAAACCCAAGCTCCTAGAAAATAGCCCACTGTTCAGCATTCATGGTCTCAATGACAGATGACCCTATATGTCTGTCTGATAGAATCTTCTATGACTAAGATCTATCTGGCCTTTGCTGTAGTCCTATATTCACCTTACTTATAACAGTCATTGTCCTGGTTGCTGGGAGTGACACCCTGCTGCAGTAATGCTAGGTCAGGACTTTCATTTCCTCTACCTCTTCTCTCTAAGTGTTGCTCAACTCCTGACCTCTGGATCTTTAGCTTGATCACCTTTATCTATCTCTTCTTGACTTGTCTCAGCCTATGTCTGCTCATTGAATTCTAAACTTCTCTCCAAGTTCACAATGCTGGTGAAAGTTGTAAGCAGCATATGTATCCTTATCTAACACACTGTCTTCTTTATATATCCAGCAACAGCCCAGATTGTCTTGTGGGTTAATGTTCTTAAAACTCAGTTATCTTGAGTAGGAACACTTTATTTCGATTGTTTGCTTTATACACGTGTCTATAAAGATATATTCAATGAACCTATTTTTCACAACTTATATAGTTTTACATTTATTGATATATTTCTATAATAGTGTACTTTTCCCTATTCAAATCTTCTTGCTAAAATACATGCTTTCAAGTCTTGCAGATAGAACATGTGTGTAGAGGAGTTACCATGTCACTTTGCTCATCCCCATGTTTACAAGTTGCATAGGAACTTTTTAAGTATGCCACTGTGTAGGACCAGCCTTAGGGGTATGTGATCTGTGTGGCTGCCCAGGGTACTTCACCTCTTCCTATTATAGGGAGCTGCCAGTAGAATGGTTGCCCAATGCCTGCCCCTTGAAGGAAACTGTCTCACATAGTTGTCGGCAATGTTTCTTACTGGAGTTCAGTGATCCATCAAGCTCGAATTTGGGTGGAACTTTGCTGAAAGTTTGGTTTTGCATGAACTTGAACCCCGGGCGGTTTGTCTCAGCTGAATCTACTAAAATGTCATCTGCCACATGACAGAAAGGAGAAGTAGGATGGATCACATGACCTCAGGGTAGCCCATACTGCCTTGCAAACAAGAGGCAGTATACGAGTTACATTATGCACTAGGAACACTAGGGATAGAGAGGTAGCAGGAGATGCCTGTGAATGTGAAGGAGGGACAGATTGTACTCTAGTATACAGTAATATCTGTTATAAACACTGTACACAGAGCACTGAGTGTGTTCTGCACACAATATATTTCATCACAATTGAAAGTCTGCATCTTGTTCCAAAAGTTTTTTCTTCCGAAAGTAGTGTACAGTAATGGCAGCACTGCACAGAGCAGTGAAAGTGTGGGTTTTCTTTTAACCCTTTTTTCCCAAAAGTAGTGTACAATACTAGCACTGCAAAGAGCACTGTAGGGCTTATTTACTAATACTGTATAAAGTTAGACAGTGCAAACTTAGACTAGACAATCTTACAATGTGCCAAGTTTATCACAGTAGCTTTGTTGAATGTTAACTCTGTCGAATTTAAAGACGGTCTAGTCTTTAGTGCAGACCATCTATTAGTTGGCTTAGTTTACACTAAAAAGTGTGCCAAAATTTTGGAGGCAACTTTTGGTGCAATTTAGGCTATGCTCCTTCTTTGGTCAAGTCAGAAGAATTGTCTTAAAGTATCTAAAAGCACATAGAAACTGCAGCGCAAAGCATGTTAGACAGTTTCTGGTGCAATTTGCTCCAGAAAACTTCTGCATTTTGAATAGTTTATGTCTGTTCTGCACATTATCTATTTCACTGCAATTGAAAGTGTACAAATGCCTTTTTTCCCATTTTTGTCTTGAATTCTTCCAAAAAATAGTGTAAAGTAATTGCAATGAACTGCACAGAGTTGTGCACCTGAGGTAGAAGAAAAAACATCCATGACATGTCCTCTCCCAGTAAGGATATTGGTGCCAGAACCACCACTGTTGGCACCAGCCATGTCTCCAGGCCCAGTAACTAGCACAGCAGCCACATGCCAGTAAAAGTGGCAGCAGCCATATGTTCAGGCCCAGTAACTAGCACAGCAGCCATATGCTAAGGTCCAGTAGAAGTAGCAGCAGCCAAGTGCCTGGTATTAGCAACAGCATTAACAAACTAGGGTTGTCCGTCTCCTCCAGTGAAAGCAATAAAAGGACTGCACCTATAAAGATGTAAGCGAATGACCAAGGGTTTCCCAAGATTGTGTCCACTGAGTCTCAAATACTTTTCCATCGCAATAGATCCAACAGGGAGAGCAGCAATAAGGAAAAAAGATATAAACCCCCAACATATGTGAGGGGGTAGAAACAAGAGACAACAGGTTAAGAGACCTTTATGCGCTAATGCGGGCAGAGATCTTTGTAGATCATAATATATCACTTACTTCGAGGAGGGGGGGGGGGTCCCTCTTAACATTTTAATAGAAAAGAATACCCACCTTCCCAAGATCCAGGAATGCCTTGAATATTCCTTCAAGAGGCTTCTTTAATAGAACACATGCAGTGCACATCGATACACTGGATAAAAGCCAAATATGCAGCAGGAAGCAGGTACAGGCAGACACGCCAAACCAGAGGTGGATGACAAGTACAGCAAACAACCGAAGAAAATGGTCCCCAGCCCAAAGTACAGCATACACTGTCAGATGGCAATGCATTTCGGCATATAATAACGCCTTTGTCAAGCCGCAGTGTCAGTCTGAAACACGCCGTCTCTGTGCTCTCGATCTCCCACGGGGTCCTCTCGTTTCGAAGTGATATTTTATGATCTACAACTATCTCTGCCTGCATGATCACATAAAGGTCTCTTAAACTATCATCTCCTCCAGTGGGCATGTTATTTGGAAGGATACAGCCATTCTTGCCTGGTTGGTTCCCTCTAGGTCATCTCAGAATGAAGACTCTCATGTTACTTTAAGACAGGATTCAGTGGATCCCTACTTGTCTACTTGGCAAACTGATAAAGGAATTAGCCTTTCCCATCCATCATCTCTGTCTTCCCTGCCTCCTACTAGGGTTGCACCACCTTTTCTCATAACAGCCCCCCTGGAACTAAGGGAAGGAAGATACTCAACAATAACATGGTGGTGATGAAGAGGATTTGTGAGAGGACAGTCATCTTTTGAAGTGCCGCGGAGCTGATGGAGGTGAAATCGATTGCCGAGACGCATAGCTGTGGTAGTGTGGGTGGTGGTAGCTTTGATGAGTTATGGATATTGTGGTGAGGAGGAAGGGCGGCAAGGACCTCATGAGGCATCAGAACACACAAAGAGAAGTGGTGGGGATGACGAAGACTATGATGATGATGTGGTTTTGGACAGAACTTGGCAACCAGGTGACAAAGAGGTGATGAAATTGGCAGAGAAGGAGGATAGTGCACTGTTGTTTTTATTGCTACTATTTTTGAGTACATTTAATGCATTATAAATGTTTTTTTTTTTTTTTTTTTTTTTAGAGAAAACACATCTATTCTGTTGGTATGATTACTATGACACCAACATTATAATTTTTTTTTAGGTTTTTCCACTTTTGCACAATAAAAATCGGTTTTGGAAATCATTATTTTCGGGGAAACAGCGTACCTTGTCCACCCTTAAGAGTGGGCATCCTATAGCTTTGAATGAGGCTGCCGGCAGCAGCCGCGGCCCCATTGAAAGCAATGCTGCGCGGACCCGCATTTACCCGTGTTTGTGCACGTATGTCGGCACGTGGTTTTGTGCGCACCTATGTACGCTCATGCTCGTGTGAATGCACCCTAAAGAACACCTATAATTACCTTGGCCCTATCCGCTTTGTTGCAAAAACCCCTCAGTTTAAGGCAGAACCGCAAGATCTCATGATGACTAGCAGGATCTCTCTTACTGGAGCCCATTGAACACCGTTGGGCATGACAGTAGGCTCTAGACAGAAAGTTCTGACCCAACTCGTGCCGAGAGTTAGGTCATTTGTGAAAGCAATACAAATAATAGAAATCACTTTTTACATTTTTTTTGATAACTTATATTTATAAAATGCTTTGTTTCTCTGGGGGCTAACAGTCTTTTCAATTAAAAAGATAGGACCAGGGTGGTAAGAGGTCTTCCTTAAGTATCTGCTTCCTCAAACTTCCTTTTCAAATGATCTGCAATAGAATTTTCTCTAAATTTGTCTTCTATATTTGAAAGAACAATAAAATGAAAGCTGGCTTATATAAAACATTTCAAGATATAGGTCAGCCAATTCCCAGGATTTCACACAGTTTGACATATTTAACATTGTATTGACATTTGCTATGAATATGAACACAATGTATTGATCTACAGAAGCAGCCCGTTCTAACTGAGCGGCACTGCAGAGGCTTTTGATGGGATTAATAGGTAGGATGTTTACTATAGGTAGGAGAATATCTCCGTTAATTTAACCCTTTCCAATCCACTGTCTGACATGTAAAGACTAGAGATGAGCGAACGCGTTCGTCCGAGCTTGATATTCGTGCGAATATTAGGGTGTTCGGGATGTTCGTTATTCGTAACGAACACCATGCGGTGTTCTGGTTACTTTCACTTCCTTCCCTGAGACGTTAGCGCGCTTTTCTGGCCAATTGAAAGACAGGGAAGGCATTACAACTTCCCCCTACAACGTTTAAGCCCTATACCACCCCCCTGCTGTGAGTGGCTGGCGAGATCAGGTGTTCGCCTAATATAAAAGTCGGCCCCTCCCGCGGCTCGCCTCAGATGCGGTGTGAGTTAGATGAGGGACAGTGCTGTTTATACCGGAGCTGCTGTAGGGAAAGAATTGGTAGTTAGTGTAGGCTTCAAGACCCCCAAAGGTCCTTATTAGGGCCACTGATAGCTGTGTGTTGGCTGCTGTTAGCAGTGGGATTTTTTTTTTCTCAAAATCGCCTCTGCAGACCGTTGCACCTGGCATTAGGGACAGAAGTGCTGCATAGGCAGGGAGAGTGTTAGGAGTGAGTGTAGCCTTCAAGAACCTCAACGGTCCTTTCTAGGGCCATATTTATCCGTGTGCAGTACTGTCCAGGCTGCTGTTAGCTGTGCTGCATTTTTTGTGGGCTTCTCAAAATCGCCTCTGCAGAGCATTGCACCCTCCATTGATACTGCAGGGAAAGAATTGTATAGGCAGGGCCACAACACAGTTCTTATTCATAGAATATACGCAGTGCTGCCTTTTGGTGGGAAAAAACTGAAAACAAATCTATTTGTCCAGCCTCTGTCCGTCCTAACGCCTGTGGACACGTGTGAGCTGCGTGAAGAACAGTGCTAAATCATACGCACCCAGCTACGCTTTACTGCTGGCTTCGCCATTTGCTTTCCTTAATTGGGAAAAAAAATACCTGCTCTGCCAGAGTTATAATAACTCTGCTACCCTCACGTTCTGTGACACATAAGCAGGGACACAGCACAGTTATTAAACTTCTCATGTTCATAGAATATACGCAGTGCTGCCTTTTGGTGGGAAAAAACTGAAAACAAATCTATTTGTCCAGCCTCTGTCCGTCCTTACGGGCGGTGGAGACGTGTGAGCTGCGTGAAGAACAGTGCTAAATCATACGCACCCAGCTACGCTTTACTGCTGGCTTCGCCATTTGCTTTCCTTAATTGGGAAAAAAAATACCTGCTCTGCCAGAGTTATAATAACTCTGCTACCCTCACGTTCTGTGACACATAAGCAGGGACACAGCACAGTTATTAAACTTCTCATGTTCATAGAATATACGCAGTGCTGCCTTTTGGTGGGAAAAAACTGAAAACAAATCTATTTGTCCAGCCTCTGTCCGTCCTTACGGGCGGTGGAGACGTGTGAGCTGCGTGAAGAACAGTGCTAAATCATACGCACCCAGCTACGCTTTACTGCTGGCTTCGCCATTTGCTTTCCTTAATTGGGAAAAAAAATACCTGCTCTGCCAGAGTTATAATAACTCTGCTACCCTCACGTTCTGTGACACATAAGCAGGGACACAGCACAGTTATTAAACTTCTCATGTTCATAGAATATACGCAGTGCTGCCTTTTGGTGGGAAAAAACTGAAAACAAATCTATTTGTCCAGCCTCTGTCCGTCCTTACGGGCGGTGGAGACGTGTGAGCTGCGTGAAGAACAGTGCTAAATCATACGCACCCAGCTACGCTTTACTGCTGGCTTCGCCATTTGCTTTCCTTAATTGGGAAAAAAAATACCTGCTCTGCCAGAGTTATAATAACTCTGCTACCCTCACGTTCTGTGACACATAAGCAGGGACACAGCACAGTTATTAAACTTAGATAATTCATTCACTAGAGGCAGTGGGGCCTTTCGTTTTCCAAAAAGGGCAAAAATTATATTTGGCCTGCAGTCTTGCGCCAATTTATTTCCTGCCTGTGAAATCAAATCACTGGTAATACAGCATGCTGAGGGGTAGGGGTAGGCCTAGAGGACGTGGACGCGGCCGAGGACGCGGAGGGCCAAGTCAGGGTGTGGGCACAGGCCAAGCTCCTGATCCAGGTGTGTCGCAGCCGACTGCTGCGCGATTAGGAGAGAGGCACGTTTCTGGCGTCCCCACATTCATCGCCCAATTAATGGGTCCACGCGGGAGACGGTTATTAGAAAATGAGCAGTGTGAGCAGGTCCTGTCCTGGATGGCAGAAAGTGCTTCGAGCAACCTATCGTCTACCCGCAGTTCTGCGCCGTCCACTGCTGCCAATCCGAATCCTCTATCTGCTGCTCCTCCTTCCTCCCAGCCTCCTCACTCCACTACAATAACACCTGCTCAGGAGCGGGAGCACTCCCAGGAACTGTTCTCGGGCCCCTGCTTAGATTGGGCAGCAGCGGTTCCTCTCCCACCAGAGGAGTTTATCGTCACTGATGCCCAACCATTCGAAAGTTCCCGGGGTCCGGGGGAAGAGGCTGGGGACTTCCGCCAACTGTCTCAACAACTTTCTGTGGGTGAGGAGGACGATGACGATCAGACACAGTTGTCTTGCAGTGAGGTAGTAGTAAGGGCAGTAAGTCCCAGGGAGCAGCGCACAGAGGATTCGGAGGAAGAGCAGCAGGACGATGAGGTGACTGACCCCACCTGGTGTGCAACGCTTACTCAGGAGGACAGGTCTTCAGAGGGGGAGTCAAGGGCATCAGCAGGGCAGGTTGCAAGAGGCAGTGCGGTGGCCAGGGGTAGAGGCAGGGCCAGACCGAATAATCCACCAAGTGTTTCCCAAAGCGCCCCCTCGCGCCATGCCACCCTGCGGAGGCCGAGGTGCTCTAAGGTCTGGCAGTTTTTCACAGAGACGCCTGACGACCGACGAACAGTGGTGTGCAACCTTTGTCGCGCAAAGCTCAGCCGGGGAGCCAACACCAACAGCCTCACCACCACCACCATGCGCAGACATATGATGGCCAAGCACCCCGCAAGGTGGGACAAAGGCCGTTCACCGCCTCCGGTTTGCACCCCTGCCTCTCCCCCTGTGCCCCAACCTGCCACTGAGATGCAACCCCCCTCTCAGGACACAGGCACTACCGCCTCATGGCCTGCACCCACACCCTCATCTCCGCTGTCCTCGGCCCCATCCAGCAGTGTAGTTCAGCGCACCGTTCAGCCGTCGCTTGCGCAAGTGTTCGAGCGCAAGCGCAAGTACGCCGCCACGCACCCGCACGCTCAAACGTTAACCGTCCGCATCGCAAAATTCATCAGCCTTGAGATGCTGCCGTATAGGGTTATGGAAACGGAGTCCTTCAAAAGTATCATGGAGGCGGCGGCCCCGCGCTACTCAGTTCCCAGTCGCCACTACTTTTCCCGATGTGCCGTCCCAGCCCTGCACGACCACGTCTCCCGCAACATTGTGCGCGCCCTCACCAACGCGGTTACTGCCACGGTCCACTTAACTACTGACACGTGGACAAGCACAGGCGGGCAGGGCCACTACATCTCCCTGACGGCACATTGGGTGAATTTAGTGGAGGCTGGGACAGAGTCAGAGCCTCTGTCTCACAATCAAGATGTGTTAGCAGCAGCATGTCGCCAGCAGTCGGTGTCGCGCGGTGTGGCAGCACAGCGGTGGGCAAGCGTCAGCAGGCCGTGCTGAAACTACTCAGCTTAGGCGATAAGAGGCACACGGCCCACGAACTGCTGCAGGGTCTGACACAGCAGACCGACCGCTGGCTTGCGCCGCTGAGCCTCCAACCGGGCATGGTCGTGTGTGACAACGGCCGTAACCTGGTGGCGGCTCTGCAGCTCGGCAGCCTCACGCACGTGCCATGCCTGGCCCACGTCTTTAATTTGGTGGTTCAGCGCTTTCTGAAAAGCTACCCACGCTTGTCAGACCTGCTCGTAAAGGCGCGCCGGCTCTGCGCACATTTCCGCAAGTCCCACACGGACGCTGCCACCCTGCGCACCCTGCAACATCACTTTAAGCTGCCAGTGCACCGACTGCTGTGCGACGTGCCCACACGGTGGAACTCTACGCTCCACATGTTGGCCAGGCTCTATGAACAACGGAGAGCTATAGTCGAATACCAACTCCAACATGGGCGGCGCAGTGGGAGTCAGCCTCCTCAATTCCTTTCAGAAGAGTGGGCCTGGTTGGCAGACATCTGCCATGTCCTTGGTAATTTTGAGGAGTCTACCCAGGTGGTGAGCGGCGATGCTACAATCATTAGCGTCACCATTCCTCTGCTATGCATCTTGAGAAATTCCCTGCAAACCATAAAGGCAGCTGCTTTGCGCTCGGAAACGGGGGCGGGGGAAGACAGTATGCCGCTGGATAGTCAGGGCACCCTCCTGTCTATTTCTCAGCGCGTACAGGAGGAGGAGGAGGAGCATGAGGAGGATGAGGAGGAGGGGGAAGAGACAGCTTGGGCCGCTGCTGACGGTACACCGGCTGATTGCCTGTCATCCTTTCAGCGTGTATGGCCTGAGGAGGAGGAGGAGGAGGAGGAGGAGGATCCTGAAAGTGATCTTCCTAGTGAGGACAGCCATGTGTTGCGTACTGGTACCCTGGCACACATGGCTGACTTCATGTTAGGATGCCTTTCTCGTGACCCTCGCGTTGCACGCATTCTGGCCACGACGGATTACTGGGTGTACACACTGCTCGATCCACGGTATAAGGAGAACCTGCCCACTCTGATTCCCGAAGAGGAAAGGGGTTCGAGAGTGTTGCTATACCACAGGACCCTTGCGGACAAGCTGATGGTAAAATTCCCAGCCGACAGCGCTAGTGGCAGAAGGCGCAGTACCGAGGGCAAGGTAGCAGGGGATGTGCGTAGATCGAGCAGCATGTACATCCCAGGCAGTGCAACAGTCTTTAAGGGCCTGGCCAGCTTTATGGCTCCCCACCAAGACTGTGTCACCGCTCCCCAGTCACGGCTGAGTCGGCGGGAGCACTGTAAAAGGATGGTGAGGGAGTACGTAGCGGATCGCACGACCATCCTTGGTGACGCCTCTGCCCCCTACAACTACTGGGTGTCGAAGCTGGACACGTGGCCTGAACTCGCGCTGTATGCCCTGGAGGTGCTTGCTTGTCCTGCGGCTAGCGTCTTGTCGGAAAGGGTGTTTAGTGCGGCTGGGGGAATCATCACAGATAAGCGTAGCCGCTTGTCAACCGACAGTGCCGACAGGCTAACACTCATCAAGATGAACAAAGGCTGGATTTCCCCAGACTTCTGTTCTCCACCAGCGGACAGCAGCGATACGTAAGCAATACGTAGGCTGCACCCGCGGATGGAAGCTACGTTCTCTCTCACCATCCAAAACGGGGACATTTCTGCTTCATCAATCTGTGTCTAATATTCCTCCTCCTCCTCCTCCTGCTCCTCCTCCTGAAACCTCACGTAATCACGCTGAACGGGCAATTTTTCTTAGGGCCACAAGGCTCAGTCAAATAATTTTTCAGAACAATTTTTAAAAGTTTCAATGCGCTTAAAAGCATTGGAACTTTAACTTGAACCAATTTTTCGTTACACTGGGCTGCCTCCAGGCCTAGTTACCACTTAAGCCACATTAACCAAAGCGATTAATGTGTTTCACCTGCCCTCTTGGCTGGCCATGGCCAATTTTTGGGATGTACATTAGTACTGTTGATACAGCAATTTTTGTGGGCCCTCGCCTACAGTGTAATCAAATTAATTTTTAGCCCACCTGCATTACAGCTGACGTAACCTCAGCTGTGTTGGGCAATGCAATGGGATATTTTTGTGTACCGCCGGTGGGTTCCAGGGAGCCACCCATGCTGTAGGTGCACACGGAGTTTTTAATACATCTGTACACTTCTAAAGAACCCCAGTCTGACTGGGGCATGCAGTGTGGGCCGAAGCCCACCTGTATTACGCACAACATTACTACCTCAGCTGTGTTGGGCAATGCAATGGGATATTTCTATGTACCGCCGGTGGCTTCCTGGCACCCACCCAGGCAGTGGGTCCACAGGGAGTTTAACCTACATGTGTCCACTTGTAAAGAACCCCAGTCTGACTGGGGCATGCAGTGTGGGCCGAAGCCCACCTGCATTAAGCACGACATTACTACCTCAGCTGTGTTGGGCAATGCAATGGGATATTTTTGTGTACCGCCGGTGGGTTCCAGGGAGCCACCCATGCTGTAGGTGCACACGGAGTTTTTAATACATCTGTACACTTCTAAAGAACCCCAGTCTGACTGGGGCATGCAGTGTGGGCCGAAGCCCACCTGTATTACGCACAACATTACTACCTCAGCTGTGTTGGGCAATGCAATGGGATATTTCTATGTACCGCCGGTGGCTTCCTGGCACCCACCCAGGCAGTGGGTCCACAGGGAGTTTAACCTACATGTGTCCACTTGTAAAGAACCCCAGTCTGACTGGGGCATGCAGTGTGGGCCGAAGCCCACCTGCATTAAGCACGACATTACTACCTCAGCTGTGTTGGGCAATGCAATGGGATATTTTTGTGTACCGCCGGTGGGTTCCAGGGAGCCACCCATGCTGTAGGTGCACACGGAGTTTTTAATACATCTGTACACTTCTAAAGAACCCCAGTCTGACTGGGGCATGCAGTGTGGGCCGAAGCCCACCTGTATTACGCACAACATTACTACCTCAGCTGTGTTGGGCAATGCAATGGGATATTTCTATGTACCGCCGGTGGCTTCCTGGCACCCACCCAGGCAGTGGGTCCACAGGGAATTATAAATGCATCTGTTTCCACTTATAAAGAAACCCAGTCTGACTGGGGCATGCAGTGTGGGCCGAAACCCACCTGCATTAACCCTTTCCAGTCCACTGTGTGACCTGTGAAGACATTAGGGTTTAAGGCTGTACAGCTCCGTTGTTGGTAGACGTCCGTCGGGGTTCTCTTACTGTATATTGCCAGCCTCTCTGCTGTCGGAGCCTATCCTACGTGTCAGCTCATGCAGTACTGGCTTTAGCCAGCATATAGCGCCGTTGTATAACAGCAGAAAAAGAGTAAGCCCCCTAGGAAAACCATATACAAATTGGATTGGAAAGGGTTAAGCACAACATTACTACCTCAGCTGTGTTGGGCAATGCAATGGGATATTTCTATGTACCGCCGGTGGCTTCCTGGCACCCACCCATGCTGTAGGTGCACACGGAGTTTTTACTACATCTGTACACTTATAAAGAACCCCAGTCAGACTGGGGCATGCAGTGTGGGCCGAAGCCCACCTGCATTAAGCACGACATTACTACCTCAGCTGTGTTGGGCAATGCAATGGGATATTTCTGTGTACCGCCGGTGGGTTCCAGGGAGCCACCCATGCTGTGGGTCGACAGGGACTTCACAATAGGGAGTTGTACCTGCCTGTGTCTATGAATTAAAAAGCCCGGTCTGACTGGGGCATGCAGACACCTTGACAGAATGAATAGTGTGTGACACATAGGTTCCCCATTGCTATGCCCACGTGTGCAGCTCCTGATGGCGGTAGCACAGGATTCTATTTCTCATTGCTTCTGTACAGCATTGTGGGCTATCGCTCCGCCACTTTTAAAGAGGGTCGCTGCCTAGCCGTGCCAACCTCTGCAGTGTGTGCCTGCGGTCCCTCGTCATGGCAGACGCAATTCTAAATAGACATGAGCGTGGTGTGGCATGAGGGCAGCTGAAGGCTGCCCAGGGACACTTTGGTGTGCGCTGTGGGGGGGAGGGGGGGCGATTGGTCAGCATGTAACCCAGGAGAAGTGGCAGCGGAGTGTCATGCAGGCAGTGATTGTGCTTTGTTGGAGGTAGTGTGGTGCTTAGCAAAGGTATGCCATGCTAATGAGCGCTTTTCAGAAGTAAAAGTTGTTGGGAGGGGGGGGGCCCACTCTTGCCGCTATTGTGGCTTAATAGTGGGACCTGTGAACTTAGGATGCAGCCCAACATGTAGCCCCTCGCCTGCCCTATCCGTCACTGTGTCATTCCCATCACTTTCCTGAATTGCCCAGATTTTCACACATGAAAACCTTAGCGAGCATCGGCGAAATACAAAAATGTTCTGGTCGCCCATTGACTTCAATGGGGTTCGTTGTTCGAAACGAACCCTCGAGCATCACGGGAAGTTCGTTACGAATAACGAACACCCGAACATTTTGGTGTTCGCTCATCTCTAGTAAAGACATTCTGATTGAAGGCTGTACAGCTCCAATGTTGGAAGACTTCCAGCAGGGTATCCTTACTGTATATTACTGGTCATTCTGTTGTCGGGGGGCCTCTCCAGCATCTCACATACCGCAGTACTGTCTCTACCAGCAGATGGCGCCATTGTATAACGGCAGAAAGAGAAAGCCGCCTAGGAAACCCTGAATCCAAAATTGGATTGCAAAGGGTTAATATTTTATCTCAAATATTTCCATTTCTGATACAGTAACTTTTTTTATGTAAGTAGTATTACAGCTGTAGTTGCCATTTATTAGAATAATTAGCTAGCATGGCGTAGCTGTGGCCCCCTTAATGTTTTTTCTTCTAATCTTACCTCTGTACTTGTCTTAAAAGTTTTGAATGAATTATTGTGAACTCAACGTTACTTTTATTTTTTGGTCAACAGTTTCCTTTTTAAAAGGCATCAAAATGACCGCTCTTAGCGATATCTGTCATCCGGAATGCTGAGAATATTTCTACTTACTAATTCCACTTGATCATCTCCTGACAAAAGGGATATTACATTGAATTGACAGGACTGACATATATCCATGGTCGCCTGACAGATGATGACAAATGGTGCTATTTTATGCTTGAATTGTTGATGGGAAAATGTTGCCAAAAGTTAGATGTCATGTTTCTTTATTCTTATAATGAGTAGTTTGCAGGAAATGACTAGCTCAAAAATGCAAACACACAATTCTGTCATATTAACTTTGCATATTCCACTTTAAACTATGAAGCTTATGTGTGATATAAAACTAAAATCATTGTTCCATAACAATAGATAGATAGATAAATAGATAGATATGAGATAGATAGATAGATAGATAGATAGATAGATAGATAGATAGATAGATAGATAGATAGATAGATAGGAGATGGATAGATAGATATGAGATAGATGGATAGATAATAGATAGATGGAAAGATAGATATAAGATAGATAGATAGATCGATAGATAGATAGATAGATAGATATGAGATAGATGGATAGATAATAGATAGATAGATGGAAAGATAGATATGAGATAGATGGATAGATAGATATGAGATAGATAAATAGATATGTGATAGATGGATAGATAGATAGAGAGATAGGAGATGGATAGATAGATATGAGATAGATGGATAGATAATAGATAGATAGATGGAAAGATAGATATGAGATAGATGGATAGATAGATATGAGATGGATAGATAGATAGAAGATGGATAGATAGATAGATAGATAGATAGATAGATAGATAGATAGATAGATAGATATGAGATAGATAGATAGATAGATATGAGGTAGATATGAGATGGATGGATAGATAGATAGATAAATAGATAGATATGAGATGGATAGATAGATAGATATGAGATAGATAGATATGTGATAGACAGAGATGTATAGATAGATATGGGATAGATAGATGGATAGATATGAGATAGATGGATAGATAGATATGAGATAGATGGATAGATAATAGATAGATAGATGGAAAGATAGATATGAGATAGATGGATAGATAGATATGAGATGGATAGATAGATAGATAGATAGATAGATAGATAGATAGATATAAGATGGATAGATAGATAGAAGATGGATGGATAGATAGATAGATAGATAGATAGATAGATAGATAGATAGATAGATAGATATGAGGTAGATATGAGATAGATAGATAGATAAATAGATAGATAGATATGAGATGGATAGATAGATGGATAGATAGATATGAGATGTATAGATAGATATGAGATGGATAGATAGATATGAGATAGATAGATAGATATGTGATAGACAGATAGATGTATAGATAGATATGGGATAGATAGATGGATAGATATGAGATAGATGGCTAGATAGATATGAGATATTTGGATAGATGGATAGCTAATAGATAGATACATGGATAGATAGATATGAGATAGATAGATAGATAGATAGATAGATATGAGATAGATAGATATGAGTTGGATAAATAGATGGATAGATAGATATGAGATGTATAGATAGATATGAGGTGGATAGATAGATGGATAGATGAATAGATAGATGGGTAGATATGAGTTAGATAGATAGATAGATAGATAGATATGAGATAGATGGATAGATATGAGATACATGGATGGATAGATAGATAGATAAGAGAGATAGATAGATAGATAGATAGATAGATAGATAGATAGATAGATAGATAGATAGATAGATAGATATGAGATGGATAGATAGATATCAGATGGATAGATAGATATGAGATGAATAGATAAATGTATAGATAGATATGAGATGGATGGATAGATATGAGATAGATAGATATGTGATAGACAGATAGATGTATAGATAGATATGGGACAGATAGATGGATAGATATGAAATAGATGGATAGATAGATATGAGATATTTGGATAGATGGATAGCTAATAGATAGATACATGGATAGATAGATATGAGATAGATAGATAGATAGATAGATAGATAGATAGATATGAGTTGGATATATAGATGGATAGATAGAAATGAGATGTATAGATAGATATGAGGTGGATAGATAGATGGATAGATGAATAGATAGATAGATAGATATGAGTTAGATAGTAGAGATGAGCGAACACCAAAATGTTCGGGTGTTCATTATTCGAAACGAACTTCCCGCGATGTTCGAGGGTTCGTTTCGAATAACGAACCCCATTGAAGTCAATGGGCGACCAGAGCATTTTTGTATTTCGCCGATGCTCGCTAAGGTTTTCATGTGTGAAAATCTGGGCAATTCAAGAAAGTGATGGGAATGACACAGAAACGGATAGGGCAGGCGAGGGGCTACATGTTGGGCTGCATCTCAAGTTCACAGCTCCCACTATTAAGCCACAATACCGGCAAGAGTGCCCCCCCCCCCCCCAACAACTTTTACTTCTGAAAAGCCCTCATTAGCATGGCATACCTTTGCTAAGCACCACACTAGCTACAACAAAGCACAATCACTGCCTGGATGACACTCCGCTGCCACTTCTCCTGGGTTACATGCTGACCAACCGCCCCCCCTCCCCCCCACAGCGCACACCAAAGTGTCCCTGCGCAGCCTTCAGCTGCCCTCATGCCACACCACGCTCATGTCTATTTAGAAGTGCGTCTGCCATGAGGAGGAACCGCAGGCACACACTGCAGAGGGTTGGCACGGCTAGGCAGCGACCCTCTTTAAAAGGGGCGGGGCGATAGCCCACAATGCTGTACAGAAGCAATGAGAAATCCAATCCTGTGCCACCGCCATCAGGAGCTGCACACGTGGGCATAGCAATGGGGAACCTATGTGCCACACACTATTCATTCTGTCAAGGTGTCTGCATGCCCCAATCAGACTGGTAATATGTACCCTAACAGTAACCGCGTTGGTGGTAATGTGGTGGTGACTGCGGACCTAGTAGCGCGGTTTTATTTTGTTGGTTTTCGGAATGTGGCCAGGATTAAGTGGGCCGTGGCGGGGGGATGGTGGGGGGGCTCTCTTGTAGTGTCGGTAAAGGTGAAATTCTTGGACTGCCACCAGACGAACCAATGCAAAGGCATTTGCCAAGAATGTTTTCCCTGTTGGAGGAGGAGGGGGATGTTTTTGAGGCACTACGTGTCCTCTCCACGTGTCCGTGGTTATATGCACCTTAACAGTAACCGCGTTGGTGGTAATGTGGTGGTGACTGCGGACCTAGTAGCGCGGTTTTATTTTGTTGGTTTTCGGAATGTGGCCAGGATTAAGTGGGCCGTGGCGGGGGGATGGTGGGGAGGCTCTCTTGTAGTGTCGGTAAAGGTGAAATTCTTGGACTGCCACCAGACGAACCAATGCAAAGGCATTTGCCAAGAATGTTTTCCCTGTTGGAGGAGGAGGGGGATGTTTTTGAGGCACTACGTGTCCTCTCCACGTGTCCGTGGTTATATGCACCTTAACAGTAACCGCGTTGGTGGTAATGTGGTGGTGACTGCGGACCTAGTAGCGCGGTTTTATTTTGTTGGTTTTCGGAATGTGGCCAGGATTAAGTGGGCCGTGGCGGGGGGATGGTGGGGAGGCTCTCTTGTAGTGTCGGTAAAGGTGAAATTCTTGGACTGCCACCAGACGAACCAATGCAAAGGCATTTGCCAAGAATGTTTTCCCTGTTGGAGGAGGAGGGGGATGTTTTTGAGGCACTACGTGTCCTCTCCACGTGTCCGTGGTTATATGCACCTTAACAGTAACCGCGTTGGTGGGAAATGGCCTCGCCGCCATCATGTCTTTGGGAAGCCTCTGTTTCCACACCCCAGAGACATACCATTAGCAGCGGTATAGGCAGAGCCCATAATTCGTAACATTTCAGCCGTAGCATTAGGACAGGCCCCACTAACATATCACTAGCAGCATTATAGGAGGAGCGCAGTCTTCGTTCCATGTCAGCAATAGTAGCACTCAAGACAGGCCCCAGTAACAATTCCGAAGCAGCAGTATAGCGGGAGCGCAGTCTTCGTTCCATGTCAGCAATAGTAGCACTCAAGACAGGCCCCAGTAACAATTCCGAAGCAGCAGTATAGCGGGAGCGCAGTCTTCGTTCCATGTCAGCAATAGTAGCACTCAAGACAGGCCCCAGAAACAATTCTGAAGCAGCAGTATAGTGGGAGCGCAGTCTTAGTTCCATTTCAGTAGCCTTAGTATAGCCAAGGCCCAAGTTACATTTATGTAGCTAAAGTGTAGGCCAACCCCACACACACTTCTGTACCATGAGTGCAGGCGAAGAACATACAAATTGCTATGATTACACTGTAGGTGAGGGCCCCAAAAAATTGGTGTACCAACAGTACTAATGTACCTCAGTAAACATTGGCCATGCCCAACCAAGATGGCAGGTGAAACCCATTAATCGCTTTGGTTAATGTGGCTTAAGTGGTAACTAGGCCTGGAGGCAGCCCAGTTTAACGAAAAATTGGTTCAAGTTAAAGTTTCAACGCTTTTAAGAGCATTGAAACATATAAAAATTGTTTCGAAAAATTATTTGAGTGAGCCTTGTGGCCCTAAGAAAAATTGCTCGTTCAGCGTGATTACGTGAGGTTTCAGGAGGAGGAGGAGGAGGAGGAGGAATATTAGACACAGATTGATGAAGCAGAAATGTCCCCGTTTTGGATGGTGAGAGAGAACGATGCTTCCATCCGCGGGTGCAGCCTACGTATTGCTTACGTATCGCTGCTGTCCGCTGGTGGAGAAGAGAAGTCTGGCGAAATCCAGCCTTTGTTCATCTTGATGAGTGTTAGCCTGTCGGCACTGTCGGTTGACAGGCGGGTACGCTTATCTGTGATGATTCCCCCAGCCGCACTAAACACCCTCTCCGACAAGACGCTAGCCGCAGGACAAGCAAGCACCTCCAGGGCATACAGCGCTAGTTCAGGCCATGTGTCCAGCTTCGACACCCAGTAGTTGTAGGTGGCAGAGGCGTCACGGAGGACGGTCGTGCGATCGGCTACGTACTCCCTCACCATCCTTTTACAGTGCTCCCGCCGACTCAGCCTTGACTGGGGAGCGGTGACACAGTCTTGGTGGGGAGCCATAAAGCTGTCCAGGCCCTTAAAGACTGTTGCACTGCCTGGGATGTACATGCTGCTCGATCTCCACACCTCCCCTGCTACCGTGCCCTCGGTACTGCGCCTTCTGCCACTAGCGCTGTCGGCTGGGAATTTTACCATCAGCTTGTCCGCAAGGGTCCTGTGGTATAGCAACACTCTCGAACCCCTTTCCTCTTCGGGAATGAGAGTGGGCAGGTTCTCCTTATAGCGTGGGTCGAGCAGTGTGTACACCCAGTAATCCGTTGTGGCCAGAATGCGTGCAACGTGAGGGTCACGAGAAAGGCATCCTAACATGAAGTCAGCCATGTGTGCCAGGGTACCAGTACGCAACACATGGCTGTCTTCACTAGGAAGATCACTTTCAGGATCCTCCTCCTCCTCCTCCTCCTCAGGCCATACACGCTGAAAGGATGGCAGGCAATCAGCCGGTGTACCGTCAGCAGCGGGCCAAGCTGTCTCTTCCCCCTCCTCCTCATCCTCCTCATGCTCCTCCTCCTCCTCCTGTACGCGCTGAGAAATTGACAGGAGGGTGCCCTGACTATCCAGCGGCATACTGTCTTCCCCCGCCCCCGTTTCCGAGCACAAAGCAGCTGCCTTTATGGTTTGCAGGGAATTTCTCAAGATGCATAGCAGAGGAATGGTGACGCTAATGATTGTAGCATCGCCGCTCACCACCTGGGTAGACTCCTCAAAATTACCAAGGACATGGCAGATGTCTGCCAACCAGGCCCACTCTTCTGAAAGGAATTGAGGAGGCTGACTCCCACTGCGCCGCCCATGTTGGAGTTGGTATTCGACTATAGCTCTACGCTGTTCATAGAGCCTGGCCAACATGTGGAGCGTAGAGTTCCACCGTGTGGGCACGTCGCACAGCAGTCGGTGCACTGGCAGCTTAAAGTGATGTTGCAGGGTGCGCAGGGTGGCAGCGTCCGTGTGGGACTTGCGGAAATGTGCGCAGAGCCTGCGCGCCTTTACGAGCAGGTCTGACAAGCGTGGGTAGCTTTTCAGAAAGCGCTGAACCACCAAATTAAAGACGTGGGCCAGGCATGGCACGTGCGTGAGGCTGCCGAGCTGCAGATCCGCCACCAGGTTACGGCCGTTGTCACACACGACCATGCCCGGTTGGAGGCTCAGCGGCGCAAGCCAGCAGTCGGTCTGCTGTGTCAGACCCTGCAGCAGTTCGTGGGCCGTGTGCCTCTTATCGCCTAAGCTGAGTAGTTTCAGCACGGCCTGCTGACGCTTGCCCACCGCTGTGCTGCCACACCGCGCGACACCGACTGCTGGCGACATGCTGCTGCTAACACATCTTGATTGTGAGACAGAGGAGGAGGAGGAGGAGGGTGCTTTAGTGGAGGAAGCATACACCTCCGCAGATACCACCACCGAGCTGGGGCCCGCAATTCTGGGGGTGGGTAGGACGTGAGCGGTCCCAGGCTCTGACTCTGTCCCAGCCTCCACTAAATTCACCCAATGTGCCGTCAGGGAGATGTAGTGGCCCTGCGCGCCTGTGCTTGTCCACGTGTCCGTTGTTAAGTGGACCGTGGCAGTAACCGCGTTGGTGAGGGCGCGTACAATGTTGCGGGAGACGTGGTCGTGCAGGGCTGGGACGGCACATCGGGAAAAGTAGTGGCGACTGGGAACTGAGTAGCGCGGGGCCGCCGCCTCCATGATACTTTTGAAGGACTCAGTTTCCACAACCCTATACGGCAGCATCTCAAGGCTGATGAATTTTGCTATGCGGACGGTTAACGTTTGAGCGTGCGGGTGCGTGGCGGCGTACTTGCGCTTGCGCTCCAACAGTTGCGCAAGCGACGGCTGGACGGTGCGCTGAACTACACTGCTGGATGGGGCCGAGGACAGCGGAGATGAGGGTGTGGGTGCAGGCCATGAGGCGGTAGTGCCTGTGTCCTGAGAGGGGGGTTGCATCTCAGTGGCAGGTTGGGGCACAGGGGGAGAGGCAGGGGTGCAAACCGGAGGCGCTGAATGGCCTTCGTCCCACCTTGTGGGGTGCTTGGCCATCATATGTCTGCGCATGGTGGTGGTGGTGAGGCTGTTGGTGTTGGCTCCCCAGCTGAGCTTTGCGCGACAAAGGTTGCACACCACTGTTCGTCGGTCGTCAGGCGTCTCTGTGAAAAACTGCCAGACCTTAGAGCACCTCGGCCTCTGCAGGGTGGCATGGCGCGAGGGGGTGCTTTGGGAAACAGTTGGTGGATTATTCGGTCTGGCCCTGCCTCTACCCCTGGCCACCGCACTGCCTCTTGCAACCTGCCCTGCTGATGCCCTTGACTCCCCCTCTGAAGACCTGTCCTCCTGAGTAAGCGTTGCACACCAGGTGGGGTCAGTCACCTCATCGTCCTGCTGCTCTTCCTCCGAATCCTCTGTGCGCTGCTCCCTCGGACTTACTGCCCTTACTACTACCTCACTGCAAGACAACTGTGTCTGATCATCATCGTCCTCCTCACCCACAGAAAGTTGTTGAGACAGTTGGCGGAAGTCCCCAGCCTCTTCCCCCGGACCCCGGGAACTTTCGAATGGTTGGGCATCAGTGACGATAAACTCCTCTGGTGGGAGAGGAACCGCTGCTGCCCAATCTAAGCAGGGGCCCGAGAACAGTTCCTGGGAGTGTTCCCGCTCCTGAGCAGGTGTCATTGTAGTGGAGTGAGGAGGCTGGGAGGAAGGAGGAGCAGCAGACAGAGGGTTCGGATTTGCAGCAGTGGACGGCGCAGAACTGCGTGTTGACGATAGGTTGCTCGAAGCACTTTCTGCCATCCAGGACAGGACCTGCTCACACTGCTCATTTTCTAATAACCGTCTCCCGCGTGGACCCATTAATTGGGCGATGAATGTGGGGACGCCAGAAACGTGCCTCTCTCCTAATCGCGCAGCAGTCGGCTGCGACACACCTGGATCAGGAGCTCGGCCTGTGCCCACACCCTGACTTGGTCCTCCGCGTCCTCGGCCGCGTCCACGTCCTCTAGGCCTACCCCTACCCCTCAGCATGCTGTATTACCAGTGATTTGATTTCACAGGAAGGAAATAAATTGGTGCAAGACTGCAGGCCAAATATAATTTTTTCCCTTTTTTGAAAACGAAAGGCCCCACTGCCTCTAGTGAATGAATAATCTAAGTTTAATAACTGTGCTCTGGCCCTGCTAATGTGGCACAGAACTTGAGGGTAGCAGAGTTATTAACTCTGGCAGAGCAGGTATTTTTTTTCCCAATTAAGGAAAGCAAATGGCGAAGCCAGCAGTAAACCGTAGCTGGGTGCGTCTGATTTTTAAACGTTGCACACGCAGCCGACACGTGTCCACCGCCCTTAGGACGGACAGAGGCAGGACAAATAGAATTATTTTCAGTTTTTTTCCACCAAAAGGCAGCACTGCGTATATTCAATGAACATGAAAAGTTTAATAACTGTGCTGTGGCCCTGCTAATGTGGCACAGAACGTGAGGGTAGCAGAGTTATTAACTCTGGCAGAGCAGGTATTTTTTTTCCCAATTAAGGAAAGCAAATGGCGAAGCCAGCAGTAAACCGTAGCTGGGTGCGTCTGATTTTTAAACGTTGCACACGCAGCCGACACGTGTCCACCGCCCTTAGGACGGACAGAGGCAGGACAAATAGAATTATTTTCAGTTTTTTTCCACCAAAAGGCAGCACTGCGTATATTCAATGAACATGAGAAGTTTAATAACTGTGCTGTGGCCCTGCTAATGTGGCACAGAACTTGAGGGTAGCAGAGTTATTATAACTCTGGCAGAGCAGGTATTTTTTTTCCAAATTAAGGAAAGCAAATGGCGAAGCCAGCAGTAAACCGTAGCTGGGTGCGTCTGATTTTTAAACGTTGCACACGCAGCTGACACGTGTCCACCGCCCTTAGGACGGACAGAGGCAGGTCAAATAGAATTGTTTTCACTTGTTTTACAAGCAAAAGGCCGCACTGCGTATATTCAATGAATAATAACTGTGTTGTGGCCCTGCGTACACAATTCTTTCCCTGCAGTATCAATGGAGGGTGCAATGCTCTGCAGAGGCGATTTTGAGAAGAAAAAAAAAATGCAGCACAGCTAACAGCAGCCTGGACAGTACTGCACACGGATAAATATGGCCCTAGAAAGGACCGTTGAGGTTCTTGAAGGCTGCACTCACTCCTAACACTCTCCCTGCCTATGCAACACTTCTGTCCCTAATGCCGGGTGCAACGCTCTGCAGAGCCGATTTTGAGGAAAAAAAAAATTGCCACTGCTAACAGCAGCCAACACACAGTTATCAGTGGCCCTAATAAGGACCTTTGGGGGTCTTGAAGCCTACACTAACTACCAATTCTTTCCCTACAGCAGCTCCGGTACAAACAGCACTGTCCCTCATCTAACTCACAAGGCATCTGAGGCGAGCCGCGGGAGGGGCCGACTTTTATATTAGGCGGACACCTGATCTCGCCAGCCACTCACTGCAGGGGGGTGGTATAGGGCTTGAACGACGCAGGGGGAAGTTGTAATGCCTTCCCTGTCTTTCAATTGGCCAGAAAAGCGCGCTAACGTCTCAGGGAAGGAAGTGAAAGTAACCCGAACACCGCATGGTGTTCGTTACGAATAACGAACATCCCGAACACCCTAATATCCGCACGGATATCAAGTTCGGACGAACACGTTCGCTCATCTCTATTAGATAGATAGATAGATAGATAGATAGATAGATAGATAGATAGATATGAGATAGATGGATAGATAGATATGAGATGGATAGATAGATAAATATGAGATGGATAGATAGATAGAAGATGGATGGATAGATAGATAGATATGAGGTAGATATGAGATAGATAGATAGATAAATAGATAGCTATGAGATGGATAGATAGATATGAGATGTATAGATAGATATGAGATGGATAGATAGATATGAGATAGATAGATAGATAGATAGATAGATAGATAGATAGATAGATAGATAGATAGATAGATAGATAGATATGTGATAGACAGATAGATGTATAGATAGATATGGGATAGATAGATGGATAGATATGAGATAGATGGCTAGATAGATATGAGATATTTGGATAGATGGATAGCTAATAGATAGATACATGGATAGATAGATATGAGATAGATAGATAGATAGATAGATAGATAGATAGATAGATAGATAGATAGATAGATAGATAGATAGATAGATATGAGATAGATAGATATGAGTTGGATAAATAGATGGATAGATAGATATGAGATGTATAGATAGATATGAGGTAGATAGATAGATGGATAGATGAATAGATAGATGGATAGATATGAGTTAGATAGATAGATAGATAGATAGATAGATAATAGATAGATACGAGATAGATATGAGATAGATGGATAGATATGAGGTAGATGGATGGATAGATAGATATGAGAGATAGATAGATAGATAGATAGATAGATATGAGATGGATGGATAGATATGAGATAGATAGATATGTGATAGACAGATAGATGTATAGATAGATATGGGATAGATAGATGGATAGATATGAAATAGATGGATAGATAGATATGAGATATTTGGATAGATGGATAGCTAATAGATAGATACATGGATAGATAAATATGAGATAGATAGATAGATAGATATGAGTTGGATAAATAGATGGATAGATAGAAATGAGATGTATAGATAGATATGAGGTGGATAGATGGATAGATAGATAGATAGATAGATAGATAGATAGATAGATATGAGTTAGATAGATAGATAGATAGATATGAGATAGATGGATAGATAGATATGGGATAGATAGATAGATAGATAGATAGATAGATAGATAGATAGATAGATAGATATGGGATAGATAGATAGATAGATAGATAGATAGATAGATAGATAGATAGATAGATAGATAGATATGAGATAGATATCAGATGGATAGATAGATATCAGATGGATATGCGATAGATAGATAGATAGATATGAGATAGATAGATAGATAGATAGATAGATAGATAGATATGAGATGGATAGATAGATGGATAGATAGATATGAGGTGGATAGATAGATGGATAGATGAATAGATAGATGGATAGATAGATATGAGCTAAATGGATAGATAGATATGAGATAGATAGATAGATATGAGATAGATGTGAGATAGATATGAGATAGATAGATGGATAGATAGATATGAGATGTATAGATAGATATGAGATGTATAGATAGTAGGGATGAGCGAGCATACTCGGAAAAGCACTACTCGCTCGAGTAATTTGCTTTATCCGAGTATCGCTGTGCTCGTCCCTGAAGATTCGGGTGCATGCACGGAGCGGGGAGCTGCAGGGGAGAGCGGGGAGGAACGGAGGGGAGATCTTTCTCTCCCTCTCTCCCCTGCTCCCCGCTGCGACTCACCTGTCAGCCGCAGCGGCACCCGAATCTTCAGGGACGAGCACAGCGATACTCGGATAAAGCAAATTACTCGAGCTTTTCCGAGTACGCTCGCTCATCTCTAATAGATAGATATGAGATGGATGGATAGATGGATAGATAATAGATAGATGGATAGTTGGATAGATAGATTGATATGAGATAGATAGATAATAGATAGATATGAGATAGATAGATAGATAGATAGATAGATAGATAGATAGATAGATAGATAGATAGATAGATAGATAGGAGATGGATAGATAGATAGATGTCACCATTGTATTTTGTATCAAAATTCACATCATTTACACACATGTAAACATACAAGTATCTACACATAAATACTCGGGTAGATGCATACATGTATTCAAACATAAAACATATCCTAGAGTCGCTGTACGATTCAACTCAATTGAGTTGTATTAGTTTGCGGTGGGAGGGAACTCAGGTTGCTTCTGTGTAATACAACCTTGGGTGCAGAGAAGCAGTCACACCTTCATGCAAAAGTGAGCCATCACATTATACAATCCTTTGTCCCTATTGAATAGAAGAGAACAGCAACTGCTTAGGCCCCATTGACATCTTTATCGGGGCCCCATCTGATTTGTGTTGATTGGCTCTGTCCTCGAAGCTGAACAATGAAAATACTTGCAACCCCCAAATGGATCCCATTGACTACAATGGGGTCCATCTGGCTTCCGGCATTGCATCCTACATTAAAGGGGTTGTCCCGCGCCAAAACGTTTTTTTTTTTTCCAACCCCCCCCCCCCCCCCCCCCCCGTTCGGCGCGAGACAACCCCGATGCAGGGACCTAAAGAAAAATCCGCACAGCGCTTACCTGAATCCCCGCGCTCCGGTGACTTCTCACTTACCGGCTGAAGATGGCCGCCGGGATCTTCTCCCTCGGTGGACCGCAGGGCTTCTGTGCGGTCCATTGCCGATTCCAGCCTCCTGATTGGCTGGAATCGGCATGTGACGTGGCGGAGCTACACGGAGCCGGCATCCTGCACGAGCGGCCCCATTGAGAAAAGAAGAAGACCCGGACTGCGCAAGCGCGTCTAATTTGGCCATTAGAAGCCGAAAATTAGGTGGGCTCCATGGAAAAGAGGATGCTAGCAACGGAGCAGGTAAGTGAAAAACTTCTTATAACTTCTGTATGGCTCATAATTAATGCACAATGTACATTACAAAGTGCATTAATATGGCCATACAGAAGTGTATAGACCCACTTGCTGCCGCGGGACAACCCCTTTAAATTGGGCTAAATAGTGCTATATGTTGCTCTATTTCATCCAGGATTTTCTGCCATATTTGTGGCAGATGCTCCGAATGGAATTTCCAAAACAGATTTGAGCTTGCCTTTAGTCATAAACACATCAATCTATTCCTTCTAAACAATTGGAGCTCTCTCCTTTCTTTGTACTTACAAAATGGAATATGATATTGACTTTTTTTTCCTTCCTCAATTCACTGCTGAGCATAAGTCTTACAAAGAACATATATGCATTAGCAAGACGGTTGTCTTTCATCATATTCTTCATCGTTAATACATATCAGTTCAGCAGGGAAATGTAGTTTTCTTATTATTACAGTTCTGCCCCTCTTCCTCTTCATGAAACAAGTAATGTAGGACCCTCAGAAAATCAGTCTTTTAAACAGTGTGCATAGTACCTACAAACCAGAATACGGGCAGGACAAAACATAGATAACCAAAACTGACACACCGTGCTGTACTTACAATATTACAGGTCCTGGGGAGATGTAAAGGAGCCAGAGATTATTTCTTTACTGTTCTTTGAATTCCTGTGTCTTTGAACTAAATAGTATTTTTTGCCCATAGTGTTACGGTAATTTCTGGAGTTATAAATTGCCTTTTTTATTCACAGCTTGTAATCATTGTTTTGCTGCTGGCCACATTTTGTTTTGTGGGTATTATTCTGACTGTTTAATTAATATAATTCTTAACCTATTTTGATGGCAGTTTAAAGATACAGCAATATTAGCAAATTGCATAGTAGATTTGGGATTCTTCATGTAATATCCTGTACCTTAACCCAGGGGGGCGGGGGGGAGGAGGGTGGACTATAGGGGATGCGGTTACACCTGGGCCCAGGAGCCTTAGGGGGCCCATAAGGCCTCTCTTCTCCATATAGGGAGCCCAGTACTATGAATAAAGCATTATAGTTGGGGGCCTTGTTACAGATTTTGCATTGGGGCCCAGAAGCTTTAAGTTACGCCTCTGCCTTAACCCCTTAGTAATGCCCAATATGCCTTTTTACTGACCACACTAATGGGCTTTATACCTGCATATACATCTTTTTAAGGTGGTGGCTAGGCTGACTATTTACAACTAGGTTCCTGCTCTAGCCATCAGTAGCAGAGAAAACACAGACCCTGGCAGTTTCACCCCTTCCATGGCACAAACAAGAACAACTGCAGCTTGTATGAAGATGACAGGGGGAGGGGCTCCTTCTGTCACCCATGGGCAACTGGCAGTGCAATTGCAAGGAACCCATGGGTTCCTATGGCCTCCATGTCTGCTATGTAACTCAGACTATTAGACCCCACTACCGGCAGAGTATAATAGGTGGATGTCATAGGCTTAGTAGAATGTAGCACATATGTAATTGTCACGCCCAATCTGGACATGTTAGATCTGAAAACCTGAAAGACTCAAGGGGTGTGAACAAACAGACCACACCTGTACACTAAACAGTGGTAAACAATAAAGAAAACAGACACCAGGGAAACACTGTTGCTATATATCCAGATAATAAAGTCATGTTGCTAATAATGAACATTGTGAAAGCATAACCCCAAAACAATGGAGGGATTTCTGTTTTTCTCTTCTATTTCCCTCTCAAATAATATGTAATAAAAGTTATACAACACATGATATGGACCCAGAGTGGTGCAATTAAAATATACAACTTGTCCTACAAAAAGTAAGTCCTCATAAGGCTATGTCAGTGACATATGACTTCTGCGATAATTAAAATTGCTTGATCATTAAGGCAACAAATAGGCTCGTCACTTAAGGTTTAATCCATAAAAGGCTTGTCTCAGATTACCTTCCCAACTGGCTTTGTAAGGGCCGGACATGGCTAATTAACATAGTTACAATGTGTTGGTGTTTTTACCAGGTCTGTGTTTACTTTTTGCTGTCTCCGTTTGGTAAATTCTATTTCCAGATTTTGAGGCAGGCTTACTGTCAGTCACTGTTAGTCTGTAACTGTTAGAGCTGTACTTGGTCTCATTAGGCCCAGCAGCATGCTCCTCCTGCCATCTGGTGATCAATTGGTAAATCATGTGACCATTGGGACTGATTAAGGCCTCAATAATGTCCGAGTATGTGGAAGTGGTGAAAACCTCTTCTCTCATGCCAGGGACCCAACATTTACAGTGGCTGCCTGATTACTGAATGAGTGGGGTTTGAACTAGTGCCATATATATATATATATATATATATATATATATATATATATATATATATATATATATATATATATACACACATATATATATATATACACACACACACACACACATATATATATATTATGTTCGCATTTTAAAAACCTGGTCCATCAATGTTAAACCGTTAATGTAGACTTCCAGGAAGAAGTAGCACTGCACTGCTACTTTAACCCCTTAATGACAAGGCTGTTTTGTACCTTAAGGTCCAGACACTTTTTAGGGATTTTACCCATGCGGTGGTTTTACTGACCTATTTTTTTCCCTTTGGCTATCAAAATTATTTTTACTGTGTTTTTTTTCCGTGACATATGGGACTATTTTTTTAATATCTTTTTCTCTCACTTTTTTTAAGTTTTTTAGTTTTATTGGGGGTAAAAAGCTAAAAAAAAGTATTTTTTTTTATCATTTCTAGTTAATTTTTTAATAAGTATATTTACACTAAAATAAAGTCTGGGAACAGATTCCTTATTTTGTTTTGGATGTTTTGATATATAGTATGTATGGTTTTGGATTACAGGGCCTGATAGCGACGTTTTAGGTTGGCGTCAGTTTTGGGTTATTTTCTTTCTTATGTATGTATTGTTTTATTCTGGAATTTTGTTTTACTAATGTGTGTAATTATGTTTTTTACTATGTATGTCCCCTATGACATCTGGGGGACATTCACATGTTTTTTTGGGGGGGTTTTATTTGACACTTTCCCACTGTAGCTGGGGCATCCATAGGAGCTCCAGTTACAGGGGTAAACATCCCCTGTAGTGACATTAGTCATTGGAGAGCTGGCCAGGGTCTAGTATGACCCTTCAGCTCTGCTGTAGCAGGGAACCCCAGTGGTCACGTGACCGCCCGATTCCTGTAGTGAAAGTTACACTTTACTTTCACTTTCTAAGAAACAGTGCTCATTGAACGCTGTGTACTCAGGGAAGCAGAAGGCAAAAAGGGTTAAAAACCCCTCCTGCCTTCTCTTACTAACAGCTGATAACCCGTTCCCACCTCTGATTGATTGCAGAGCCAAGAGGCTTAAAGCCCCGCCGTAATTTTACTATTGACTGGGCTTTAAGCCCAGGAACAGGCGTCCGTAAATTTACAGTACCTGGTCCTAAACGGGTTAAGTAGATATACTTTAAAGGAGATGTCCCATGAAAGCAAGTGGGTCTATACACTTCTGTATGGCCATAATAATGCACTTTGTAATGTACATTGTGCATTAATTATGAGCCATACAGAAGTTATAAAAAGTTTTATACTTACCTGCTCCGTTGCTGGCGTCCTCGTCTCCATGGAGCCGACTAATTTTTGGCCTCCGATGGCCAAATTAGCCGCGCTTGCGCAGTCCGGGTCTTCTGCAGTCTTCTATGGGGCTCCGTGTAGCTCCGTGTAGCTCCGCCCCGTCACGTGCCGATTCCAGCCAATCAGGAGGCTGGAATCGGCAGTGGACCGCACAGAAGAGCTGCGGTCCACGGAGGAAGAGGCCATCTTCAGCGGTGAGTAGAGAAGTCACCGGAGCGCGGGGATTAAGGTAAGCGCTCCGGTGAGCTTTCTTTACCTCCCTGCATCGGGGTTGTCTCGCGCCGAACGGGGGGGGGGTTGAAAAAAAAAAAAACCCGTTTCGGCGCGGGACAACCCCTTTAAGGTGTTCAAATTTCTAATCTATCACATTTTCTAGTAAATACTTAATGCTGTGCTGAAAGCCAATTAGGCATCAATGCTCAGAGAGGAGAGGCAGAAGGTGTGAAGATGACAATTGGGAGCAGTGAGGTAACACCTTTGTAACTACAGCTACTAAAGAAATTAATTTCTTTATCTGCAATATCAGGGTCTTCATCTTCATCTGGTAGCCCTGTGCTCACAAGTACTTCTCAAGTATTCTATTTAACCACTGGAAGTCACAGTTTTATCCTTGTAGACACAGTCCAAATGCTCAATTCTCATATGTATCACTTTGGAATGCTTTCACTTATCCAGTGATTCTGAAATTTTAGTCTCTGACACATTTAACTTAATGTTAATGCTTTTTGCTTAATTATTTTAAAAAATCCAAGTATACAGAAAAGCTTGACAACTTTATAATTTTCAAATTTAGAATTTTTCCACTTCTAAAATGAATAGTTATACTACAAGTTAATTAAAATATGTCCACTATAGATTGGCATCATTTTCTAAGCATCATTTTATTTTTTGGAGGGGGACGTTAGAAAACTAATATGTATAGGGGACAACTTTTCTAATTTTGAAGAAAATATTCAAAACTTATTTTTTAAGCAAACAAATGTTGTTTTTAGTGACTTTGCAAGGCCTGTATATTGGAAGCCTCCGTAAATCACCTCATTTTAAAAACTACACCCCTCATAGTTTACAAAAGGGCATTACAAAGTTTGTTTACTCTTTAAGAGTGCTTTTGGACGAGCGTGTATGTGTGCATACACAGGTGCGCACAAAACCACGCGTCTATTAGACCCATTGGTTCCCTATGGAGTGTTCACATGTCCATTCTTTACAGGCGTGCAAACTCACGCACCTGCAAAACATAGGACATGCGTGCACCATAGGCCCATGGGGCATGTCAATATTTCCCAGCGTTGAGTCCCCTTGTCACTGAAAACTGTGACAGCATTGTTCAGTGACAAGGGGACTCCCCGCGGGAAGTAAAGAATTCCCTGCCACAGCTGTTACTGCTGTGGTAGAGGATTTCTTCATCCCCGCAGGAGTAGAGAATCCCCTGTCTCAGCTGTCACAGCTGTGGCAGCTGTGGTAGAGCATTTCTTCGTCCTAACAGGGAGTAAAGAATTCCCTGCCACAGCTGCACTTCTGCAGTCCCATTGAAAGCAATAAGCTGCTGGCAAGCCCTGCAGGGATTTTTGGGGAATAGCTTTAAATATAAGCCCTTCCCTGAAAATCATCCATAGAATGTGTTAAAAATAAAAAAATATATATATACTCACCTCTCCGCAGCTGCCGAGGCACAGGCGCGTCCAGCCATGTCTTCTCCCTGCACTGTTCTGAATTTCTTTCAGCAGGTGGGGATTTAAAATCCTCGCCTGCTGAAAGGGCTGTATCTGGTTGGCTGAGCGCTCAGGTGTGTTTGACTATTCTTTGAATGCTATGATTCACTGCTATGATTGTCTGAGCATTGTGACCAATCACAGGCAGTGCTCAGCTGTCATTCAATGAATGGCTGAGCACTGCCTGTGATTGGCTGAGCGCTCAGCCAATCAGATACAGCACTTTCAGCAGGTGGGGATTTTAAATCCCCGCCTGCTGAAAAAGCTTTAGAGCAGTTCAGGAGGACCAAGTGGCTAGATGTGCCTGAGCCCCACAGTAGTGGAGAGGTGAGTATAAAAGTTTTTTATTTTTTACACATTTTAGGGATAATTTTTTGGAAGCGCTTAAATTTAAAGCCCTTTCCTGAAAATCCCTGCAGGGGTTGCTGTCCGGCCATTGCGTTCAATGGGGCCTCAGGCAGCAGCGGCTGCCCTATTGAAAGTATTGGTGCATGGAACTTCATTGACACGTGTTTTTGCACGTACGTGGGTGCGCGGTTTTGTGTGCGCCTATGTACGTGCGAACACACGCCCGTGTAAATGAGGCCTTAAGGTGTAAAGACATAAGCAACACCCCTCTAAAGACTTATTTTTGGAAACTATATTCACAGACAACACCTAAAATTCTAAACTTTATTGATTAACAGTTAAAAAAGAGGCTAACTGTAGTAAAACAAATTGTGTTATTTTTACAGAAAATCGCTTTACTGTGAAAATAACACAATTTGTTTTAATACATTTATCCTCTTTGTAGTTAATCAATAAAGTTTATCATTTTAGGCATTGTCAGTGCATAGGGCTTAAATATGTCCCAACTCCTTTTGCCTCAGTGATTTAATTTTGGAAACTAGCTCCTTCACAGGATTCATATAGAGTTATGATGAGTGTTCAGACCCCATGGGTGATTTAGAATTCAGCTTTGTAAATGAGTAATTACAATTTTGGACCCAAATGTTTCTGTTTAACTAGGGGGCAATAGGAGAAAGATCATACGACTCTGATTGCTTATTATTTTGTTTTTGGTGAGGCAGGATCAAAACAGCAATTCTGGCATTGTTTTTTTGTAATGGCATTCACTGTATGAGATAAATAACATAATAATTTTATAGTATCAGTTGTTGTGAAAAGTCGATACCAATCTTGTGTTTTTTACTTGTTTGAACTTTACTTTTCCAATAGTAAATAGAGTTTTATTTGGAAAATCATGATTTTTGGGTTTATCTTTAGGGGAGAGGGGTTCGCATGTGAAAAAAAAAATTGATCAGCTTTTTTTTGCTTCACTTACTTGTCTGACTTGCATATAAGATCATTTGATTGCTGCACTACTTATGTAGGATGTTGATGTTTCTTGAATCTGAGTAATTCTCTGGATGTTCTCGTTCATCAATCTCAAGTTGGAAAATACACACGGCTTAGTGGCTTTCCCTCCACGAAGTTCTCTATTGTTGGGAGACATTATTCCATCACAGATTGAAAATTACTGGCAGTTGATCTCAAGGCCCGTTTACACGCAAGGATAATCTTTCAAACAGCTGAAAGATTGAGTGATCTTTTTGCATAAGGTGTTTATGGCCATTAACACTTTATCATCTTCATTTGCATTTAAAAGGGCAAAGCCCAGCGTATGACTGCTCACACGCCTAGCTGTGCACATAGCTGCATTGTTCTCTTTGAGGCTGCCTGCATGCTACAATGTTATCTGCCGACTCCCCACAGAGATAACAGCCTGCGGTCTACTAAGAGATAAATGTGTTTGCTTTACCTCCAATAGCTGAAATATGGATTTTAAGTTCACTTTAAAATCATCGTTCAAACGAAAAGTGCATGATACCCGCATTTACATGTAATGATTATCGCTCATTTTCAGTCATTTAAATAAAATTTTGAGTAATATTCGTTACATGTAAATTGACCTTCACTGTGGACTGGAGACATCTGTTGGACAGTGCACTTTTTTTGTCATTAACATCTTCACTGACAACAAAATTTGTAGCACCTCCAGTTTTCCTGAGACTCAATCTACACCAAGAATTCTAGGCTGTCTTCTTAGAATGTATATATTAGATATTGACTTATCCAATTGACAAAAACTAGATCTTTCATTTGCCTAATCCTGTCCCTGAAGAACCAGCACATATCATTGGTTCAAACTGTATGCTGGTCACTACTGATATTTCTTCTTAACTTTCTCCTAGGTTAACGTCCTTTGACCTCCTGATTTCCACTGGTAGGTATTGTTCTTGGCCTATTCTTTGCTAATGTTGGAATATCCTGGAGTTAAATGTAGTAGCAAATTATTTTTGCAATACTTTAATGGCCAAAATGGAACACAAATTTAAGAAGCTAGTTGCTTCTTGTACCATCTGTGCTCAGTCTAGACCATCTAGGCATGCACCATTGGGGCTTCTCCAAAATGTACCCATTCCAAGTTAAACTTGGACTGAAGCTCTCAGTGGATTTTGTCTCCAATCTGCTTCCTGCTCAGGGAGTCACTACCATCTGCGTAGTGGTGAATCACTTTTTTAAGATAACCTATATTGTCTTGCTTTCTTTTCTTTTTTTTTTTACCAAGTACTTTTTTATTGTTTTTCCAGGATAAAAAGGAAAATTTAGGCATTACAAAAAGAAAGATTTACGTATTACATTGTTGTATACAGAGTGAAATGTACATAATCACAGAAAATAAAATTAAGACATTTGGTATTTATAAAGCATTGCATTGTAATATGAACTTTGCTAATCAATTACACTATATAATAAAAATAATCTTTATTTGTATAGCGCCAACCTATTCCGCAGCGCTTACATAGACAGGGGGGAATACAGAAAGACAAAAGTACAAACATTACAGAACCACGGTTACATAGTAATCAGTTGATGGAAACAATAGCGGTGAGGGTCCAGCTCTATGTTTTGTTAATTCTAGATTATACTAATTAGATTATAAAATATGAATTGTAATCACAATTATTCTAACAAACGTTACCTTGACACATTAACGTAAATTGCCGCCAAGGATTCCACATAATATTAAATCTATGAAGGCTGTTGTTGGATCTAGCATATATTTTTTTATATGTATAGCGATCAGCCACCATGTAAGTAAATGTTTAATACAAGGGGGAGAGTATGACCTCCACTTTCTAGTTATAATATGCTAATAAGAAATGCCAAATCCATTTCTGATAATACCGGGGTATAAAATCGCACTCCAAAAGCAACAGAGCCAGATGTGTTCTACTGGCCAGGGCAATGCCTGTTATATTTTGAATCTATCGAAACACTTCTCTCCAGAATATCTGAATTTGAGGACAATCCCAGAGAAGGTTGTGTAGTGTACCTTCCGGACTACAGTTTCTCCAGCAGAAATGTTAGAGTGCAGTTTCACGGTGAGAGCTGGTTGTACGGCACTGCAGGCTGAGAACGCTATTACTGAAAGGCTGGGAACAGGTCTCGATGTGTAATACAAAAATTGATGTACTACTGCTCCCAGCCAGCCACACTGTAAAGTACACGGTCAGATGTAGCCCTAAGAAGAACCGTTGGGGTTCTTGTACGGAGGATTAGGACCGTGGAGGAT
Source organism: Eleutherodactylus coqui (assembly GCF_035609145.1). NCBI lineage: Eukaryota > Metazoa > Chordata > Amphibia > Anura > Eleutherodactylidae > Eleutherodactylus > Eleutherodactylus coqui. Next base: position 28,638,525 of record NC_089845.1, on the reverse strand, counting down.
CGTGGTGTTCGTCTCGAGTAACGAGCATCTCGAGTACTCTAATACTCAAACGAGCATCAAGCTCGGACCAATGTGCTCACTCATCTCTACATATAACCAATTTTCCTTTTTGAATTTTCCTGACTTTTTTACTAAAGTAATGACATTTTCCTTTAAAGTTCCCACAAGAATGAGGTATCTACCTTTTAAATCTATTACTTGATCTGTCTTCACGAAGTGCAGGTTCTCTCTCAATTCAATTAGGACTCCTGATTTTTTATTTTTTTTTGCACAGGACACATATATTTGGGGGAAATTTTTATTAGTGAATTTCTGGCACGTTATTGAGCATGAATAGAAAACATAATAACAATAACAAAAATCACGAATTAGAGAACAGTTCTCTTAATCATCGAAGTTGTAGTTAGAAACAGACTTAGTCAACTTGAAGAAAGATTGGTTACTATGAATGTAGCAACTCTAACAGGTAAGGTCAACCTGAGAACGGTAGAAACGGTAGAAGGCAGTTGCCTTTTTCTGGTGGGAAGAAGTCTGACCAAGGAAAAATTAATCACTTTATTGCAGCAAGTTGAGAGTCAATACATCAGCATGTTGATGATTTTAAATACCAATCTGGTACTTGCTTGGTCAGATTCTTGGAAGAGGAATGTGGTTGGCATGTTAGCGGGGGGCAGGGGGGAATTCCCCATGCTTCAAGGAGATTAAGACCTTCCTCAGGTTTAGCAATCACATTAAGGACTTTATCCCTTTGTACCAGGAATTTGGTAGGGAGTCCCCATCTGTATGGAATCTTAGATTGCCAAAGGGCTGTTGTAATTTCTGAGAACGCTTTTCTAGCTTGCATGGTAGTCGGTGATGGGTCAGTAAATAGAAGATTGTCTGAGAAAGGGCCGGGTAGCTTTTTGTTCAATCGAGCCACAAACAGCAGACTTCTTTAATATGGTAAAAGTGAATCCTAGCGATTACATCTTGTGGCGTATTTTCTGGTATTTAGGTTTCTGCAACCTATGTGCTCTATCAGTGATAAGCTCTTGGGTGGCGCATGAAGACAGCATTACTTTCAACAGCTTAAATAGAAAGTCTTTGAGCCCGGATGGTGGGACCTTTTCCTGGATGCCTTGGAATTTTACATTGTTTCTTCTGTCACGATCATCCAGATCTGCTAGCTTGCTTTTAATGAGCTCCACCTCTTCGCTCAAAGAATAATGAGCATCAATTAGCTTGTTGTTTGATCCAGTTCCCCCATTTTATTTTCTGAGTGGCTTACTCTGTCGCCTAGCTCTGTTATGGAGGAATTCAAGGATGTTTTTGTAATTCACTGTGTATGGAGCCTTGAAGGGTCACCAACATGTCTTTTATAAAGGCGTCTGAGGCAGGCTTATGTGTGGAGGGGAGGCTGAGGAGAGGGTCAGCACTGTCATTCAATATAGGCTAGGAAGGATGAGAGGGATCCAGTCTGGGTCTCTGCTTGTCTGGGCTGTCTGAAGGAGAGTGTGATGCAGCAGAGCTTGCTGTGTATTTAGGGGCCAACTTAGCTCTGGGTGTGCAGTTGTGCTGGTGGGGAGACTCTGCATCTTCACTCACCATCCTGTCTTCTGACCCTGCCTCTAAGTTCATGGACTGCAGTGGAGCATATCTCAAATCCCCTGGGGAATCTTCATTCAGAATCTGCTCAGCGTATCTCCTGAACACTGCGGATGAAGGAGCTGAAGCATTTCCCTGTGAATTCTCCTGTCCGCCATGCTCTACACCGCGGGCAGTGAAGAATGTGGTCAGTCTCTTTGGCTATGCTACGGAATTCCTCTTACTGGTCATCTCTGCCTTCTCCTGCTCTAGCACAGGGATTTTCAGCTTTCTTTTGGCTGCTGGTGAGCTGAGAGGTTGCTTTTGAGGTGAGATCTGTAGGGAGCTCACAGAGAAGCAGCCATTGCGGATGAAGTCCAGGCCACGCCCCCTATTGTATTGCTTCCTCACCTACCCTCAGCACTTCCATTAGTTCAGATCTTTTGCAAATAAACATTTTGCCTCCATGGCTTCCATCTAACATTGTGTCTTACTATTGTTTCTCCCAATCATTCTTATAGTTTGCCAGGGATATGCCTTAAACCTGGTTCGGATCACTGAAAAAGCAATAACACTATTTGAGCTATCTTATACATAAAACACAAAATAAGTTAGTTTGTTTGCTTTTGTTGTATACAAATTTACAGTTCTGGTCCGATTTGATTGAAATTTTGCGTGAACGTTCTTCAGAACAAGGCGACGAATACCAGCATTATTAAAAATCGAAAACTCACGGACTTCCTCTGTAATTGTTGTTGCCAATAGCAGCCAATCACAGCTCAGCTTTCATTTCTTAGATTGCTGAGGTAAAATGGAAGCTGTGCTGTGATTGGTTCATAACTAAAATTTTTGCCGAACTAATGATTTGGGACCACTGCAAAATGGCGCAGTAACATCAGTTATTATGTATAAGAAGAAAATGGCTTTGAAAGCCCAATTTTCAATAACCAATCCCTGCGCTTTTAGCGCCGTGCAACACACAGGTATATCCCTTGTTTTTTATTCCCCACTGGGAAAACATATATATACCTTTCAAGTACACTAAAAAACTAAAATGTCAAGAAGAAATAAGTATGTTTAATCCACCAGAAAGTATAAAGGATTATAGCATAGTGTGGTAATGCATTGCTCTTGCCTCCATGGCCCTGTGGTGGTTTATTTATGATTATTTCCTCATTCTGTAGTTTTTATTGCTTTTATTTTTCAATACACTGATTGATTTAATAAAATTAAGATTCTAACTGGACACTTTGAGAGCCGGCCTCTTTTGGATTTGTAACTAGTTTTTGGGTGTGGGATGCCATACCATGCTATGCACTCAGTGTCTTATAGCGCCATTCTTTGAATTGGAGCGAGCAGTCCAGTACCTTTTGCACTGACATGTAAGTACCTGCCAAGGATGCTGAATCTTCCTATTTATACCTTTTATAAAGAATGCAGTGAAGCTAAGCTTATCATTAACTCAAATTACATTGCATGTAAGTCTTTACATTTGACCTTTATTAAAAGTTCTCTTATATTTTTGTAAGACACATGTGTTCTCATTCCCAAGAAGTTAAAGTAACCATCTAGGGACCTTTCAGTCTATATTGGTTGCATTAGATCTTTCCACCACTGGCAGTGACATAAATCATTCTGATTTCCTAACTCACTAGACAATAGGTCTAGGCATACAGCTGCACTAATGGTCTTCTTCTAGGTCATAGAAATAATTAGTGACTTTAAGTATATACCACTCTGCATGGGAAATCATTTTGTCAGAAATAAGGTTCTTCTGCTCTTCTGAGCTTTTCATTTGTCACATACTTTTGCTGAACTGCAATAAATATCCAAGTGACCTTGTCTGGTACAATCTAATTAAATGGCAATGTCAAAGTAAAACATTATTTTATTAGCTTTGTGTTAGGTAAAAAGTCAGTATATTGTATTGTAGTTGTAACCTCCTTAATCATATAATTAATTACATTCTCTTGGTGAACAGTCACTCGGGGACCCTTTCTATCTAGCATACTTTAATGTGTCATGATCTATAATCTGCATTTCAGAAGTCAATTTACTATTCCGACTATTAAAAAAAAAATAGGAAAGAACCAGATTTGCTGTTACATACTATTATTTCAATATTCTTAAATATACACCCCAACACATATGGTAGATATATTCTTTTCAATGATATGTGGACTTTTTTGTCTAAGACTCCACATGCACCATGGTTTATTTTCTTTTACTTTTACAGTAGCAGTTAGGCGGCCTTATTCTTCTGCAATTGCCTTTTGAATAACAGCCTGGCACTTCCTCAAACAGCAGGGATCGGAGAAACTGCTGATCCATGCTGTTTAAACCTTTATATGCCATGGTCAATGTGACCTTGGCATTTAAAAGGTTAATAGAGGGAGTCTGTCACCAAGTGGACCCCTCGGATGGGTTGCTATGCCACCATTAAAGGCGGCCAGGTCTGCCAGCTACGGTGGCCTATACAGAAGTATACAGTACTGACCAAACGTATACAGTACTCTAAATCATGAGACCAAGATACATTCAACCCATTGAAAATAGAAATATTCCGTAAGAAAATTAACAAACTAAAGAGAGATCTAGATGATTATTATAATAAAGCTATTTTTCCATGGGAATATAAAAGAGTCAAATGAATTAATAGTAATAATGTATTACCTAACATATACGTTAAAAATCAGCCACACAACAATTACACTAGAACTTTTACTAGCAGATGATTTCTCACCTATCCTAATACTCCTAACTACAATAGCCTATCCACACTCCCTTTTAGAAGGAAACTGCCAAGTTCCTTTACTGACAAACAACCTATACGCACACCTCCCTTCCACAGTTAATTTCACTCTTCTTCATCAACCACCACTACATACAATATACTTGATGTTTCATCTGGGTTTCATCCAGTTATTACTCCTTTTTCTAATAGCACAGAACCATGTGAATATTCTAGACCTGCTGAAATATCCAACCCACCTACACATAAAAATACAGCGAGTACTTCTGGTACCCACTACAAAAATAAAAATAATACACTGGTTCAGACCTTACTACACAGTGTAGAACACGTTCTAAAGTTGCTTCCCCTGATCCTGCTCCATCTTCCTCCCCTACAAATGTTTTTCAGGAACAAACTCAATCCACACAAATCTCAACCCTACTACAAAAAAAAATGAACATTATTTAAAAACCCTGGATGAACGTAACAAAACATCCATTATCTCAAACTAAGAACTCAACACCAACCTCGCTACTAACCCCCTTGAAAATCACTCACTACTTCAATGCCAACACTCTATCTTCCAGAAAAGAAATCTCACAGAAGGTGGGGAAAACGAGGGGGGGAACGTAAAAAGACTGAAATAGAACCTCATCTCAAATAGTCACCAACGAATATGCGAAAAAGGAAGGTATCTTTTAATCTATCTGGTCAATCACTCACTCAAGGTGAACTGAACATTCTAAGTAAGGGCCTGTCAAATAGCCCATCCAGAGGCCCATATCTCTTTGATTTATTTATAGATCCTAATGACTTCATTAGGAAACTATTTTTACAAAGATACTTTCAAATTAACAATCTCACAAATCCTATAAGATCCCAAAGTTCCCCTATACAACAACCCTCCAATTCATCCGAGATAGACCTATCAGTACACACCCTACTCACAGAACCCATTAGCACTGACCTCAAACCCCAAAGTTCCTTCTACCCCATTGAACATAGGGGTCCTTATTAGAGATAAGCGAGCACCAAAATGCTTGGGTCCTCATTATTCGAGTCAAGTTTTTCATAAAAATCGAAAGCTCTATTCGAGTAGTGAACCCCATTGACTTTAATGGGAGACTTGAGCATTTTTGTATGGGACCCGACACACCGGATGCCGAGCTTTTTTTTTCCTGTGTTCGTTCTCTCTCTCTCTCTCTCTCTCTCTCTCTCTCTCTCTCTCTTTCTCTCTCTCTCTCATGGCTTCATGAAACATGGGGTTTCAAGACATTTTGCCATCTATGACAACAAAGATGCTTCCCTAATCCATTTAACCCCACTAGAGCAGATCCACGAAGGTGAATTTAGTAATTTGAGAAAAAAAGAGATGCGCTGGATTTACTCTACATCCAAAAGGGCTAACTAAGGTCATAGAAAACTTATGAAAGGGTAATAAGTGCTCTACGTATATCTTTACATCTATAGTTATAGTAATGTTTTTAAACTAGCTTTTAACACAAACCTTACCCTACCTTCCCTATACCCACCCCCTACCCATTCCCCCTTTTGCCTCCCTCTTTCCCCCTTGTCCTTTATTCATTGAGATCCTAATACAAAAAATTCGGCATTATTTAACACAAGTCTAAAATATAAGTAATTGGTTTTGAAAACATATTATTTTTTGATAAGAAATATATTTTTAGAACATATTTTACCTATATCTGTATTTAGACATATCCATGGATAATGATATACAGTGAAGTACACATTCAAATATGAATACTGCTGTATCTGTTTACCAGATTCATTATCCAATTATTACATTTATTTACTGTTCTTCTCCCCTCCTTGGAGCACAGACACCATTACACATATATTAAATTATATATATATATATATATATATATATATATACACACACACACACACACACACACACACACATATATACAGTTAGGGCCAGAAATATTTGGACAGTGACACAAGTTTTGTTATTTTAGCTGTTTACAAAAACATGTTCAGAAATACAATTTTATATATAATATGGGCTGAAAGTGCACACTCCCAGCTGCAATATGAGAGTTTCCACATCCAAATCGGAGAAAGGGTTTAGGAATCATACCTCTGTAATGCATAGCCTCCTCTTTTTCAAGGGACCAAAAGTAATTGGACAATGGAATCTAAGGGCTGCAATTAACTCAGAAGGCGTCTCCCTCGTTAACCTGTAATCAATTAAGTAGTTAAAAGGTCTGGGGTTGATTTCAGGTGTGTGGGTTTCCATTTGGAAGCTGTTGCTGTGACCAGACAACATGCGGTCAAAGGAACTCTCAATTGAGGTGAAGCAGAACATCCTGAGGCTGAAAAAAAAGAAAAAATCCATCAGAGAGATAGCAGACATGCTTGGAGTAGAAAAATCAACAGTCGGGTACATTCTGAGAAAAAAGGAATTCACTGGTGAGCTTGGGAACTCAAAAAGGCCTGGGCGTCCACGGAAGACAACGGTGGTGGATGATCGCCGCATACTTTCTTTGGTGAAGAAGAACCCGTTCACAACATCAACTGAAGTCCAGAACACTCTCAGGGAAGTAGGTGTATCTGTCTCTAAGTCAACAGTAAAGAGAAGACTCCATGAAAGTAAATACAAAGGGTTCACATCTAGATGCAAACCATTCATCAATTCCAAAAATAGACAGGCCAGAGTTAAATTTGCCGAACAACACCTCAAGAAGCCAGCCCAGTTCTGGAAAAGTATTCTATGGACAGATGAGACAAAGATCAACCTGTACCAGAATGATGGGAAGAAAAAAGTTTGGAGAAGAAAGGGAACGGCACATGATCCAAGGCACACCACATCCTCTGTAAAACATGGTGGAGGCAACGTGATGGCATGGGCATGCATGGCTTTCAATGGCACTGGGTCACTTGTGTTTATTGATGACATAACAGCAGACAAGAGTAGCCGGATGAATTCTGAAGTGTACCGGGATATACTTTCAGCCCAGATTCAGCCAAATGCTGCAAAGTTGATCGGACGGCGCTTCACAGTACAGATGGACAATGACCCCAAGCATACAGCCAAAGCTACCCAGGAGTTCATGAGTGCAAAAAAGTGGAACATTCTGCAATGGCCAAGTCAATCACCAGATCTTAACCCAACTGAGCATGCATTTCACTTGCTCAAATCCAGACTTCAGACGGAAAGACCCACAAACAAGCAAGACCTGAAGGCTGCGGCTGTAAAGGCCTGGCAAAGCATTAAGAAGGAGGAAACCCAGCGTTTGGTGATGTCCATGGGTTCCAGACTTAAGGCAGTGATTGCCTCCAAAGGATTCGCAACAAAATATTGAACCAAAAAATATTTTGTTTGGGTTATGTTTATTTGTCCAATTACTTTTGAGCTCCTAAAATGTGGAGTGTTTGTAAAGAAATGTGTACAATTCCTACATTTTCTATCAAATATTTTTGCTCAACCCTTTAAATTAAACGTTACAATCTGCACTTGAATTCTGTTGTAGAGGTTGCATTTCAAATCCAATGCGGTGGCATGCAGAGCCCAACTCGCGAAAATTGTGTTACTGTCCAAATATTTCTGGCCCTGTGTATATATATATATATATATATATATATATATATATATATATATTTCTTTTGAATAAGGAATGAGTGGCCTTCCCACTGTAGCCAATTTTTCCAAAGAAAATTTGAGAACATTCTGCAAATGGATAGAGAAATATGGAGATCATTTACATGTTGTACACGATTACTGACTTTGTATACAGTTGTTATCAAAATTATTTAACTCTTATAGCAAACAAAATTTTTTTGCCTTTCAGGAGTTTGAAAAAACAATAAATAAAGAACAATTTAAATAGCTCAAAACTAATATAACAAGGGCTTTCTTAAAATTTGACACAAAATGCCACTTTCAACCCTTTAACGTCACAAGACACAACTTTACCTCCTGGGCGCATGGTACCTAATGCAACACGATGTAAATTTATGCATGTGACGTCATCGTCCCTCTGTTTGTACCCTAGTATGATACTGGTAAAACCTAGGACTCATTACGTAAAAAACAAGCCATCACAGAGCTTCATCAAAGGAAAAATTTTTTTCTTAAATACGCAAAAAAATTGTTTTAATTGTGCAAAAATGGAAAAACCTAAAAAAATATAATTTTTGTATCGCCATAATCGTAACGACTAGAGATGAGCGAGCACCAAAATGCTCGGGTGCTCGTTACTCGGGACGAAATTATCTCGATGCTCGAGGGTTCGTTTCGAGTAACGAACCCCATTGAAGTCAATGGGCGACTCGAGCATTTTTGTATATCGCCGATGCTCGCTAAGGTTTTCATTTGTGAAAATCTGGGCAATTCAAGAAAGTGATGGGAACGACACAGCAACGGATAGGGCAGGCGAGGGGCTAAATGTTGGGCTGCATCTCAAGTTCCCAGGTCCCACTATTAAGCCACAATACCCCCCCAACAACTTTTACTTCTGAAAAGCCCTCTTTAGCAATGCATACCTTAGCTAAGCACCAAACTACCTCCAACAAAGCACAATCACTGCCTGCATGATACTCCGCTGCCACTTCTCCGTTACATGCTGCCCAACCCCCCCCCCCCCCCGCACGACCGAGTGTCCATAGCGCACACCAAAGTGTCCCTGCGCAGCCTTCAGCTGCACTCATGCCACACCACCCTCATGTCTATTTATAAGTGCGTCTGCCATGAGGAGGAACCGCAGGCACACACTGCAGAGGGTTGGCATGGCTAGGCAGTGACCCTCTTTAAAAGGGGCGGGGCGATAGCCCACAATGCTGTACAGAAGCAATGAGAAATCCAATCCTGTGCCACCTCCATCAGGAGCTGCATACGTGGGCATAGCAATGGGGAACCTATGTGCCACACACTATTCATTCTGTCAAGGTGTCTGCATGCCCCAGTCAGACCGCGTTTTTTTATAAATAGTCACAGGCAGGTACAACTCCGCAATGGGAATTCCGTGTGCACCCACAGCATGGGTGGCTCCCTGGAACCCACCGGCTGTACATAAATGTATCCCATTGCAGTGCCCATCACAGCTGAGGTAACGTCCGATTAAATGCAGGTGGGCTTCGGCCCACACTGCATGCCCCAGTCAGACTGGGGTTCTTTAGAAGTAGACACATGGAGTTACAACTCCCTGTGGACCCACAGCATGGGTGGCTCCCTGGAACCCACCGGCGGTACATAAATATATCCCATTGCAGTGCCCAACACAGCTGATGTAACATCAGCTTTAATGCAGGTGGGCAAAAAATTAATTGGATTACACTGTAGGCGAGGGCCCCAAAAAATTGGTGTACCAACAGTACTAACGTACCTCAGAAAAATTGCCCATGCCCAACCAAGAGGGCAGGTGAAACCCATTAATCGCTTTGGTTAATGTGGCTTAATTGGTAACTAGGCCTGGAGGCAGCCCAGTTAAAATAAAAATTGGTTCAGGTGAAAGTTTCAACGCATTAATGAGCATTGAAACGTATAAAAATTGTTTACAAAAATTATATGACTGAGCCTTGTGGGCCTAAGAAAAATTGCCCGTTCTGCATGATTATGTCAGGTTTCAGGAAGAGGAGCAGGAGGAGGAGGATGAGTATTATACACAGATTGATGAAGCTAAAAGGTCCACGTTTTTGATGGTGATAGAGAACAATGCTTCAATCCGCGGGTGCAGCCTACGTATTGTTTAGGTATCGCTGCTGTCCGCTGGTGGAGAAGAGAAGTCTGGGGAAATCCAGGCTTTGTTCATCTTGATGAGTGTAAGCCTGTCGGCACTGTCGGTTGACAGGTGGGTACGCTTATCTGTGATGATTCCCCCAGCCGCACTAAACACCCTCTCTGACAAGACGCTAGCCGCAGGACAAGCAAGCACCTCCAGGGCATACAGCGCGAGTTCAGGCCACGTGTCCAGCTTCGACACCCAGTAGTTGTAGGGGGCAGAGGCGTCACGGAGGACGGTCGTGCAATCGGCTACGTACTCCCTCACCATCCTTTTACAGTGCTCCCGCCGACTCAGCCTTGACTGGGGAGTGGTGACACAGTCTTGCTGGGGAGCCAGAAAGCTGTCAAAGGCCTTAGAGAGTGTTCCCCTGCCTGTGCTGTACATGCTGCCTGATCTCTGCGCCTCCCCTGCTACCTGGCCCTCTAAACTGCGCCTTCGGCCACTAGCGCTGTCGGATGGGAATTTTACCATCAGTTTGTCTGCCAGGGTCCTGTGGTATAGCATCACTCTCGAACCCCTTTCATCTTCGGGTATGAGAGTGGAAAGATTCTCCTAATACCATGGGTTGAGCAGTGTGTACACCCAGTAATCCGTAGTGGCCAGAATGCGTGTAACGCGAGGGTCACGAGAAAGGCATCCTAACATGAAGTCAGCCATGTGTGCCAGGGTACCTGTACGCAACACATGGCTGTCCTCACTAGGAAGATCACTTTCAGGATCCTCCTCCTCCTCCTCCTCAGGCCATACACGCTGAAAGGATGACAGGCAAGTAGCATGGGTACCCTCAGCAGTGGGCCAAGCTGTCTCTTCCTCCTCCTCCTCATCCTCCTCCCCCTCCTCCTCCTCCTCCTCAACGCGCTGAGATATAGACAGGAGGGTGCTCTGACTATCCAGTGACATACTGTCTTCCCCCGCCTCTGTTTCTGAGCGCAAAGCGTCTGCCTTTATGCTTTGCAGGGAACTTTTCAAGAGGCATAGCAGAGGAATGGTGACGCTAATGATTGCAGCATCGCCGCTCACCATCTGGGTAGACTCCTCAAAGTTTCGAAGGACCTGGCAGATGTCTGCCAACCAGGCCCACTCTTTTGTAAAGAATTGAGGAGGCTGACTCCCACTGCGCCGCCCATGTTGGAGTTGGTATTCCACTATAGCTCTACGCTGCTCATAGAGCCTGGCCAACATGTGGAGCATAGAGTTCCACCGTGTGGGCACGTCGCACAGCAGTCGGTGCACTGGCAGATGAAACCGATGTTGCAGGGTGTGCAGGGTGGCAGCGTCCGTGTGGGACTTGCGGAAATGTGCGCAGAGCCGGCGCACCTTTCCGAGCAGATCTAACAAGCGTGGGTAGCTTTTCAGAAAACGCTGAACCACCAAATTAAAGACGTGGGCCAGGCATGGCACGTGCATGAGGCTGCCGAGCTGCAGAGCCGCCACCAGGTTACGGCCGTTGTCACACACGACCATGCCCGGTTGGAGGCTCAGCGGCGCAAGCCAGCGGTCGGTCTGCTCTGTCAGACCCTGCAGCAGTTCGTGGGCCGTGTGCCTCTTATCTCCTAAGCTGAGTAGTTTCAGCACGGCCTGCTGACGCTTGCCCACCGCTGTGCTGCCGCGCGACACCGACTGCTGCCGACGTGCTGCTGCTGACACATCTTGATTGCGAGACAGAGGTTGCGGAGGAGGAGGAGGGTGGTTTAGTGGAGGAAGCATACACCGCCGCAGATACCACCACCGAGCTGGGGCCCGCAATTCTGGGGGTGGGTAGGACGTGAGCGGTCCCAGGCTCTGACTCTGTCCCAGCCTCCACTAAATTCACCCAATGTGCCGTCAGGGAGATATAGTGGCCCTGCCCGCCTGTGCTTGTCCAGGTGTCTGTTGTTAAGTGGACCTTGGCAGTAACCGCGTTGGTGAGGGCGCGTACAATGTTGCGGGAGACGTGGTCGTGCAGGGCTGGGACGGCACATCGGGAGAAATAGTGGCGACTGGGAACTGAGTAGCGCAGGGCCGTCGCCGCCATCATACTTTAGAAAGCCTCCGTTTCCACAACCCTATACGGCAGCATCTCCAGGCTGATAAATTTGGCTATGTGCACGTTTAACGCTTGAGCGTGCGGGTGCGTGGCGGCGTACTTGCGCTTGCGCTCCAACACTTGCGCTAGCGACGGCTGGACGGTGCGCTGACAGACATTGGTGGATGGGGCCGAGGACAGCGGAGGTGAGGGTGTGGGTGCAGGCCAGGAGACGGTAGTGCCTGTGCCCTGAGAGGGGGGTTGGATCTCAGTGGCAGGTTGGGGCACAGGGGGAGAGGCAGCGGTGCAAACCGGAGGCGGTGAACAGCCTTCGTCCCACCTTGTGGGGTGCTTGGCCATCATATGTCTGCGCATGCTGGTGGTGGTGAGGCTGGTGGTGGTGGCTCCCCGGCTGATCTTGGCGCGACACAGGTTGCACACCACTGTTCGTCGGTCGTCTGCACTCTCAGTGAAAAACTGCCAGACCTTTGAGCACCTCGGCCTCTGTAGGGTGGCATGGCGCAAGGGAGCGCTTTGGGAAACAGTTGGTGGATTATTCGGTCTGGCCCTGCCTCTACCCCTGGACACCGCACTGCCTCTTGCAACCTGCCCTGCTGCTGCCCTTGCCTCCCCCTCTGAAGACCTGTCCTCAGTAGGCGTAGCAAACCAGGTGGGTTCAGTCACCTCATCGTCCTGCTGCTCTTCCTCCGAATCCTCTGCGCGCTCCTCCCTCGGACTTACTGCCCTTACTACTACCTCACTGATAGACAACTGTGTCTCATCGTCATCATCCTCCTCACCCACTGAAAGGTCTTGAGACAGTTGCCGGAAGTCCCCAGCCTCATCCCCCGGACCCCGGGAACTTTCAAAAGGTTGGGCATCGGTCACGACAAACTCCTCCAGTGGGAGAGGATTCGGAACCCTTGCTGCCCATTCTGGGCAGGGGCCCAGGAACAGTTCCTGGGAGTTTGTCTGCTCCTCAGAATGTGTCATTGTAATGGAGTGAGGCGGCTGGGAGGAAGGAGGAGCAGCAGCCAGAGGATTCAGAGTTGCAGCAGTGGACGGCGCAGAACTCTGGGTGTTCGATAGATTGCTGGATGCACTTTCTGCCTTCCACGAAAGGGCCTGCTCACACTGCTCATTTTCTAATAAAGGTCTACCGCGTGCACCCATTAATTGTGAGATGAATGTGGGGACGCCAGAAACGTGCCTCTCTCCTAATCCTGCAGCAGTCGGCTGCGATACACCTGGATCAGGAGCTCGGCCTGTGCCCACACCCTGACTTGCGCCTCTGCGTCCTCGCCCGCGTCCACGTCCTCTAGGCTTACCCCTTCCCCCTCAGCATGGTGTATTACCAGTAGTGCAGAAACAGAACACTGTAATTAAATGTGCCGCTTATTGGCCTGTGGTTGGAGGCTGACTTCGCTTATGGAACGCCAGGAAATAATTTTGAGCAAGCCTGCTGTAACACTTAGCTGGCTGCGTATGAATTAGGAGGACAAAATGTGCAACACTGCAAAAAGCAGCCTCCACAGTACTGCACACGGTTAGATGTATCCCTAAGAAGGACCGTTGGGGTTCTTGAAGCCAAAAATACTCCTAACACTCTCCCTATAGCAGCTCCGGCACCAACAGCACTTTTCCTCCTCTATGTCAGAACAAATCTGTGGCGAGCCGCGGGAGGGGCCGATTTTTATACTCGGGTAACACCTGATCTCGCCAGCCACTCACTGCAGGGGGGTGGTATAGGGCTTGAACGTCGCAGGGGGAAGTTGTAATGCCTTCTCTGTCTTTCTATTGGCCAGAAAAGCGCGCTAACGTCTCAGAGATGAAAGTGAAAGTAACTCGAACATCACGTGGTACTCGTCACGAGTAACGAGCATCTCGAACACGCTAATACTCGAACGAGTATCAAGTTCGGACGAGTACGTTCGCTCATCTCTAGTAACGACCCTCAGAAACAAATGTATCATCATTTCTGCTGTATGAGTAACACTGTTAAAATAAAAAGTTATACAATACATTATATGTACCCTTAGAATGGTAGCTATAAAAACTACAGTTCACTACGCAAAAAAACAAGCCATCATATGGCCATGTCAATGGAAAAATTAAAAAGGTAAGGCTTTTGAAAAGTGGAAGTGAAAATCCCCAAAAAATCATTGCGTCGTTTTGGCTAAAAGAGGTCATGTTTTTTAGGGGCTTAATGTTCACCAAGAAGTTGTGGAAGATTCTGGAATAGTAACCACTGTAACCTGAATCTTCCATAACTACTTGGTGGACTTTAAGGTTGCAACATAGTCCTGTTGGAAGTGCCAATGGCAAGCAAACCTTTGTTTTTTCATAAAGACATGATGTTTTCTCTAGGATTATCTCTAGTAATGATTTGTCTTTTCTGTTTACAAGGAGAGAACAACAGAAAGGACACCATTGTAGGCATTTATTATAGGCCACCTGGACAAGCAGAAGATATGGATGAACTTTTTATACATCGGATGGCCAAGCTATCAGAAAAGCATGAGATAGTGATCATGGGAGATTTTAACTATCCAGACATTTGTTGGGAATCTCTCTCAGGTAAAAGTAATGGATCCAACAAAGTCTTATCTGCTCTTGCTGACAACTTTATATTCCAAAAGGTGGATGATAAAACAAGGGTATCTGCTATCTTGGACCTAATTCTTACCAAAAGGGAGAAAATGGTTGAGGAAGTACAGGTGGCTATGACTTAAGGAGGCAGTGATCATGCTGTCCTTGAATTTTGCATAACAAGTGGAGTAAGAACTGAGAAGACTCAGACCTCAAGTGTGGATTTCAGAAAGGCAAATTTTAAGGGATTCAGAAAGAGGGTAGGAAGGATCCAATGGCAGGATCTTCTTAAGGACAGAAATGTCCAAGAAGATTGGGAAATATTGTGAAATGAGATTCTCAAAGCACACTTGTTAACAATCCCTAAAGGATGGAAGCATGGGAAGCATTTAAAGTGACCAGGATGGATAAACACAGAAGTTAAACACATGCTAAAAAGAAAGAAAAATGTGTTTCTTAAATGGAAATAGGGGGAAATATCTAAAGAAGAATATAATGTGGTCTGCAGAAACTGTAGGTCCGGTGTCGGAAAAGCTAAGGCTGAATTGAGGCTTGCAAGAGAGGTCAAAAACAATAATAAAGTATTTTGGTGATATGTGAAAAGCAAAAGAAGAATCAAAGATGCTATAGGATTTTTACAGGATGAAAATGGTTAATTGTTTGAAAATTATGTTGAGAACGCTGAACTTTTCATTCTCTCAGAAAGTAGATGTAACATCAGCTGATCTTCTCTGTGCTTTTGAAGGAATAAAAGAATGCAGGTTATCTATAGGTAGAGATCTTGTGAGGGAAAACTTAGCTAACTTAAATGAATTCTAGCCGTTAGGTTTAGATGAATTACATCCTAGGATACTGAAGGAAGCAGCAGAGGTAAATGCTGAACCACCCGCTGTAATCTTTGAAATTTCATGGAGAACAGGAGAAATCCCAGGAGATTAAAAAAGGCAAATGTTGTCACTATCTTCAAAAAAAGGGGAAAAAGTTGGACCTAGGAAACTACAGGCCTATGAGCCTGACTTCTATATGGGTAAAGATCTTTGAACAAATTATTAAACAGCATATATGCAAGTACTTGGATGAGAATGGAGTAATTAATCAGAGTCAGCATGGGTTTGTAACAAGCAAGTCATTCCAGACTAATCTAATTTCCCCCTATGACAAAATCACTGACTGGCTTGATCAGGGAAATGCGGTAGATAAAGTATATCTTGACTTTCGTAAAGCATTTAACAGAGTATTTCATACCATCCTTATTGAAAAAATGACCAAATATGGGATTGACAAGACAACTCTAAGGTGGATTCACAACTGGCTGAGAGATCATACACAAGGCTCTATCCTAGGCACAGTGTTGTTCAACTTTTTTAGAAATGATCTGGAGTAGGGAATTGAGGAGCAACTCATCAAATTTGCGATGACACAAAGCTAGGAGGGATAGCTAACACTAGAAAAGACAGACAGAAGATTCAAAAAGATCTAAACAAGTTTGAATAGTGGTCGGAGACTAACAGAATGGTATTTAACAAGGAGAAATGCAAGGTCATACTTCTCGGTAAGAAAAATAAAAAACAAGCATATACAGAGGAGAAGCATAGAGTCTAGATCACAAAAAGTAATTATACCCCTCTACTCTTTTTTAGTCAGACCTCATCTCGAATACTGTGTCCAGTTCTGGGTAGCCTAATTTAAAAAGACATAGACAAACTGGAGCAAATTCAGAGAAGAGTTACCAGGATGGTGAGCGGTCTGCAAATCATGTCCTATGAGGAACGGTTAAAGGATCTGGGAATGTTTAGTTTGCAAAAAAAAAGGCTGAGAGGAGACTTAATAGCTGTCTACAAATATCTGAAAAAAAACTTTTTGACAATGATAGTGATTAGAGATGAGCGAACGTGTTCTTAACGAACACTTACGCACCCGGACACCGGCTTTGCCGAGGACTTCAGTGTCCGCGCGTAAAGCTTTGGGGGCGCCGGGGGGCGGGGAGAGGCGCGGCAGCGCGGGCGGCAGCAGCAGGGAACAGGGGGGAGCCCTCTCTCTCTCCCTCTCCCCCTCACTCCCTGCCGCACCCCCCCGCGCTGCCACGGCGACCCCCGAACTTTTTTCGCCCGAGCACGGAATTGCTCGCAAAGTTCGGTGTTCGGGAGAAAAGGGGCGGAGCCGAACACGTTCGCTCATCTCTAATAGTGATCAATGAGTGGATCAGGTTGCCATGTGATGTGTTGAGTTCTCCTTTAATAGAAGACTTCAAACAGAGGCTGAACAGACATCTGTCTGAGATTATTTAGTGAATACTGCATTGAGCAGGGGGGGTTGAACCCGTTGAACCTAGAGGTCCCTTCCAACTCTACTTTTCTATGAGTTCCTGGTACTTGATTGAATTCATCTTGCCTTCTATACACAGCAAGTTTCTATTGCCATGGGAAGCAAAACAGCCCCAGAGAATCACCAAGCCACCATCATGTTTCATTTTAGGCAGTTTTGTTTCATTGTTCCATAGGACAGGATCTCAAAACATCTGTGGCTTACAGATTTGGTTGTGAGCATATTGCATACAGATTTTCTTGTGTTTTTCGGTCAGTAGTGGAGTATGTCTTGGAGTTTAGACATGAAGACTTTCAGCATTTAGTATGGGAATTACTGTGTGTGCAAACAGAAACCTCAGTGTCTGCTGCCATCAAATCTTACTGCAGATGTTTGCAGTTACTCAAATATTTCTGACCACCTGCCTCCTCAGGAAATCTAGTGGCATCTAGAAAAAAGCTTCTTTTTTCTGCCATCTCCAGATAGTGTAGCCAGTGTTTCTTTTTATCTGAACTTGTGACCTATGCTTCTAACTGTATCTACAGGAACTTTAAGTGTCTTTCCTTTCTTTCTGCATCATTTTCCATGTTAGTACAAGACAATAATCTTGTCTCCTAACTTTTTGGACCACTGTTTTAACTAAGTCATATTTCTAACATGCAGTCAAATGTCATAGTCAGCAAAGTCCTAGCAAGTTTAGATATTTGATGTGTTCTATCTCAAGCACACCTGATGCAACTAATAAAGCCCTTGATTAGTTGCATCACGTCTGATTGAGACAGCACCTGATTTACAGATAAGTTCTTTTATGAAGGGTTCTATTCGGGGAATTGAATAATTCTGAGACTGCAGTAGTCATTAAAAGTTGCCTTTTGTGTTGAGTTTGGAGAAACCACTTGTTATAATAATCGTGTTGAGCTACTTAAATTGTTCCTGTTTGATTATTTTTGCAAATAGCTAAAAGTTTGCATATATAGGAATTTTCAGTGACCCTGTCAAATGAAATCTATTTCAGTACAGCAAAGAGAAGATGGGGCAGATGGCATGCTTTCTTCCTATTAACACATATATTATGAAATAAAACTGTGCTTTACCCTCTGGGTATTTGAGTAGGTGGAATTATGCACTGAGAACCCGGGACCTATAAGCCTCAGAGGGAGAGACAATGAGAACGCAACTTATGAGACACGTGCAATGAGTGTTCCCAGGAAAGGCAAGAAAGCAAGGGAAATATGCTTAGGTTTATGCTCTAGTGGATCACAGAGAGAAACTTATTTTGTGGAAAGACATAATATAGCAAAACTATTCACGAACAACATACATATAAAAAGACATGTAGAACTAACTGCAGAAAAAAATAACAACAGTGTTGTTAAGTACTATTCAATTAAAAAAGTGAATACTTTCTAGCACCTTATCTACCAGACTAAATGGTAATTAAATGCAGCTTCCACGTCTGGATTTAAAGTGGATTTGTGCTTCTGTGGTCCCCACAGGCCACAAAGGGGGTGCAGGTGACAGCACAAAGCGACGGCCGTGGCTCCGCTATGCCCCCCTCTCACAAACGCTACAAAAACGTGACCTGCGGGGAATCTCCGCAGTGTGAACTGTGTTCTGTGTTTGGAGTTGGGTGCTACCTGCAAAGTCGGGCAGGGCAAGATGGTGGTTTGTCAAATTTGCGACGCCAGTCCATATGTAGGCCGAGACCCACTCCAGACAAAATAATAAGTAAAAATGTAAAAACAAAATAAAAAGGAAAATTGTCCGCTTTCCCTGGAGTGTAGTGCGGTACCTCAGTGCAGATGTTGTCGGTGGTGAGAAGGGACTCCAAGGAAGCAGGTTAAACAGTAAAACAATGGACAGCTTTATTAGCAGAGAGAGGTCTTCACTTAGGGACAGTTACTTCAGTTGCATTACAGTTACTTAGGGTAGATAATTACAAGTGAATGATAGAAACGCTCCTTGATCCACTTTGCATTCTATTCCAGCTTTTCTCTCTATGGGGTTATGTATAAAGTTTCTCTTTACTCTCTCTCTCTTTACCACTCACTTTATCCTCCTAACTGTTGACATCTTTTTTCTATCTTCTTCTTTAACCAACAACTCTCTCTTGTCTCTTTGTATTTCCGACATGAACAACTTTGGTGCTCATACTTTTCTCTCCTCCTTCCCACTGCACTGGCTTTCTCTCAATGTTCCTTTTCCTTCTAGCCTTGTCTCCAACTATACTCCACTCTACCCCTCTCTAGACTCCTTAAGCTCCACCCACTTTCACCTTTTATCTGTCTCCTCTCATCCAAACCGTGAGGAGGACTGCTATCCCAATCCTCTTTCTTCCTAGCACCTGACTAACCCCTCCTCAGACTGTTGCTAGGCGATAAAAACCCAATGAGTATAGAAGAGTTGTCAGTCACTAGAAAAGTGGTGAATTCCAATATGAATGGGAAAAATACAACTTTTAACACTTATTAAACTCTTACAGCAATAAACACATTTGACCATGGAGTGACCAACTAAGTGCTGTAGTGACACTAATCCATGGCACTACACTTCCTCATTTTTGGTGATTTTAATTTTGCATGAATCTGGCAGGCTGTTTATCTAGGATTCTGCAGTAGAGTAATAAATGTGAAGTTGTTTCCGCACATATTTTAGATTGTCATAAGTGTGGATGGTAATCAGTTTTGTTGTCTTTTGTTCTGCTAATCTTAAAATGAAAGAGCCACTTGCACTGTAATTTGCATTCCCATATCTTGTCTAACAAAGGCATTACAAGGCATCTCTTAGCTGCTGTTTTTTGATGAATGTGGATCATACAGTCCTCATGCTGCAAGTCTCCATAGTCATTCTTATGTAGGAGTCCAACTGTGTCAACATAGCTGAATAGGCCCCATTCTATTTGGCTTTAATATTCTGTGAATTCTTTTGATTATAATATCAAAGCCTCTTTCTTCTCACAAAAAAAGGTTTGTTTGGTTATTTTTGGTAGCACTTCAGTTGCCATTGATTCTGGGAACTCTTTCGAACTCTTTCATTCTTTGGTTCTTTTTCTGATCCTCAATCAGAAGCAAGGTTTTAGTAAGATGAGTTACTTGTTTTTGTATCATGTTATTTAGCCTACCAACATTGTCAATAGTTTCTATTTGAGCAGATCCTCTGTTCTGTGGACTATAGGATGCACATTAGCCTTAATGCCAAAAAGTTCCTTTAGTACTGATTGTAAAGCTTTAGTAAGGTTAATCTTTTATGAACTATTCAGATTGACGTTGAATCTGATTCATCCCCACTATCTTTTCAGTAGTCAGCAGATCCTTCGACATTTTCCAGATCTAGCAGGTAACACTGCTAGATGTTCTGTAGAAATTTGTTGAGGTTTGCTTGGATATTCCGAGGTTTGAGGTAGCAGCAGTAGCTTATTTAGACTTTTAGCTGCTATTTTCCACTTTGGAATTCAATTGAAGTATACAATAAAAAACTGTTAACTGTACAAAACATGAACAGCTACAGGCTCATTTCCCCATCACATTTGACATCCAGGCTCTACCACCTGGTATGGAGCAGTACAACTTGAGAGATAGGCTCTTATTTAAAGTACTTGAAAAATTAGAAATGCATCCTGTTACGAAGTATGTGTTGTAAAACAATGTACAGTTATGGGGTGACTTGGAATGGTTAAAGTGATGGCAGGGGCATAGATAAAGGCTCATAGGCTGGGGTGCAAAAGTTTATCTTTGGGGCCCCCCCAATCTCGCTTAACCCCTTAACGTGTAGGCGTAACTTGAAGCTCCTGGACCCTAATGCAAAACCTGCAACAGGGCCCCCAACTATAATGGTTTTTTTATATTACTCGGCTCCCTATATGAAGAAGAGAGACCTTATGGGCCCCCTAAGGCTCCTGGGCCTGGGTGCAACCACATCCCCTGCATTCCTTCTAGATACATCAGTAAGTGACGCTGTTGGTATACACAGAGAGGAACCCTCAAATGTGGCAGTCCAACCAAAAAAAAAAGTTGAGTCAGTGGCTCTTTAAGATGGTATATTAGTGAGGAACTGGCTTAACTCTGTTAGGGCTCAGTCAGATGGGTATTTGTTTGCTGCACATTTTTTTTTTGTACCAAACACAAACGCACAAAAATTCGCGTGACCGAAGTGGGCATCAGGCTGATAAAAATGCACTTGGCTGCGTTTATGCGCACGTAAAGTACACTGCCTGCTATCCCCTGCTGTGGCTGTGACAGCTGCAGCAGGGGATTCCTTGGATGTGCAACCTCTGGATGCTGTTACGTCAAGGGGTTTCACCTTGTGCTTAGTGGGGCTGGCAGCAGCAGTGGCAGCCCCATTGACATGCAGAGAAGATTGCGATCCTCTGCCACAGCTGTGAGAGGATTTCTTCATCTCCGCGGGGAGTCCCCTCATCACTGAACACTGTGACAGCATTGGTGACCACAAGGTGCATATCCTAACAATCCTGAATGCCGCAGTTATTTGCGTTTTTAAAATCATCTGCCCTATATTTACCACTGTGCATTTTTGTGCGCAGGTAAAAAACGGACATGTGACTGCTGCCATTGAAAAGCATTGGTTCTAATAGATACGGATCGCAAACGCAAATAACATGCGCAGCAAAAAACGCCCGTCTGTCTGAGCCCTAATAAGGAAGATTTTTGTAAATGCAGCAAAAGGTGAGTGGGATATAATGTCTTATAAATTACATTAAATGTTGCAGTGTTTCGCAGCGAGTGTTCATATACTATTCATATATCCAGA
Organism: Eleutherodactylus coqui; assembly: GCF_035609145.1. Classification (NCBI taxonomy): domain Eukaryota; kingdom Metazoa; phylum Chordata; class Amphibia; order Anura; family Eleutherodactylidae; genus Eleutherodactylus; species Eleutherodactylus coqui. Next base: position 28,616,813 of record NC_089845.1, on the reverse strand, counting down.
GACCTAACTGTAGCATTACATGGGGAAGAGCCATCTCTTCCATTGGGGATCTCTGAATGCAGCCACTAGTGCATTCTAGCTTTAGTTTCATCCTAGGTAATGATAAATAAGACTTTGGCAGAGATGGACATCCATTCCACAATGGTACCTGCTGCATTCAATGAGAGGAATCTAACTTGCTTAGAGAAATCTAACTTGCTTATCTGATGCAGTAGATTGGAGGCTTCCTGCAGATTCACAGGGTGCTTGCCTACGAGTTCAAGCTTTCATAAGTCATCAGGGCTGAGTGTTGGACTAGGGATGCAAGCCACATGGCATGTATGGAGCTATTACTTTCTCCTCCACTTCAAACCATTGGTCCCCAGAGATCTTAAATACAAATAAGCCTACATTTGCATAAGCGAGTGCAATATTGGCCTAAGAAAATTGGACAAATATTGTACTCGTAAGACTGATGCAAGCCGTACAAGCAATTTTGACGCATGATTTTAACGTATGTGAAAAAATTGCATCGTCTTCCAATAGCTGATACAAAACGCATCACGCTTGCATGAAAATCACATGTCAATAAAAGTGCAATGCAATAAAAAAATAATTGCTTACACAAGGATGACCATCTGAACATCATATTCCTGCACCTTCCCCTTCTGCGATACAGCCATACTCCAAGTCTGAGGAAATTTATAATCTTATAATTTACCCTCTGACACACAAAAAGGAACTTATTCCTGCAATGTAAGGAGCTGTAAGACCTGCTCACATGTACTGACAACAAACAGGATACAAATCCCCAACACACAGCAGGACTATTAGATCTGCTGCAGTAAATGTTCTGGTGGGGGGCTTTATATCGGGGACACAGGGCAAAGACAGAAAGCAAGGATGAGATCTCATCACAACTCAATTATAGAAGAAAAGACGGAATTACCTGTGGCAAAACATTTTTGTGGTCACAGACAAAGCAAAGAGCAGATGAGAGTTATCATACTGAAGGGCAACTTCAATTCACTGCATCACAGAAGAATTTGGGAGTATAAATTTATGGCCATGTTTGATACCCTCAAGAATGGAATGAACCTCGGAGCGGGATTCTTGCATAAGTGGAGAATATGAAAGGTCTGACGGAGGTCAAGAAGGATGTCTGCTTCTCAATTATTGTTTTTCTTTTTTAAACTTCATAAAAATTCAGAAATTGACTGAAGATAGCTGCCATCCAATAGGTGGTGCTGCAGATGTATTTTTCCATCTCTTTTATGTGCAGGTCTGAAGGAGAGATAACATACATCATAAAACTGTCACATTCCTTAGCTCAGTGGACTGATTAAGTATTTACCCTTCTGCTCAGCTTGTTTGGCATTGTTTTAGGCTTTAAGTGCAAATCAGTCTCAAATGTCTGTGTGTGAGCATTTGTATTTAGATCAAGAGGGGTGTCATCTCTGTATATATATATATATATATATATATATATATATATATATATACAGTGGGGGGAAAAGTATTTAGTCAGATACCAATTTTACAAGTTCTCCCACTTAAAAAGATGAGAGAGGGCTGTAATTGACATCATAGGTAGACCTCAACTATGAGAGACAACATGAGAAAACACATCCAGAAAATCACATTGTCTGATTTTTAACAAATTTATTTGCAAATTATGCTGGAAAATAATTGGTTCAGATACTCCGAGCCGAATATCTCATTAATTGCTCAACACCACCAAAGACCATCTGGCCAGTTCGCTGGTTGCCCTTCCGTGTACAAGATGTGGGAGCTACCTTCTACCCTTTTCAGATAGGTATTCTACTGGATAGATGTGAAATAGTTCAGGATGTGTCCTGCAGACATATAACAGAGGAAGTCAGTTTAGTTTGTTTTTTACGAGGTAAATGTTTATCTTCCTATTTCCTGCCTGTGGTTTTTCAGGGTGATGAATAGGAGAAAACAAAAAAGATGGATATTGTGCATATATATGCAAGTGGAGGAAACCAATGTGATGTTTAGCATTGCTTATGTACTGGAAAGTACTATTGGTTTCATTTAATATGCCTAACACATAAGAGTATTCTACCGTTTTTATATATTTGTTGTGAACATATTTCTAGTATGTATCATTTTTTACTTGTGCTACGGTTGGTGTCGGTTGCAGTAAATTCAGGTATTATCCAGGCTGGAAACTATGTAGATATATGGAAATGATATGTACTGTTTACTTCATATGTTGTAGTGTTCACCCATGACACTAGATGTGACATAATGTCTGAAAGGATTTTATTGCAAGAACACTAAGCTGCCAATATAATAAAAAAGTTCAGTTTTGCTCCTTTTGCTGTGGAGGCTGACCTGGAAGAGAGCTGCTACGGTTAGTTGCCATCCTGCCAGATGGAGCATACACCATGTCATGTGAATGATCCCCTGTGTGTCCAAAGTGGAGCTCCATCTATAAATTCCAGTAAACGGGTAGGACATGAAAGCTAAAGTAATTCTGAGGAGCAGGCAGCAGACATGGAGCACATGGGGAAGAGAAGAGACTGTACACAGGGAAGACCAAGCTACCTAAAGTGAGAGTGTGCATAACGCGCCTGTGAGAAGTTGTCACCCTTCTGAGTGCATTAAGTTTTTGCCATCATTCTGTGAGATTGCTGATAACTAGGGATGAGCGAACGTACTTGTCCGAGCTTGATACTCGTTGGAGTATTAGCGTGTTCGAGATGCTCGTTACTAGAGGCGAGCACCACGCGATGTTCGAGTTACTTTCACTTTCATCTCTGAGACGTTAGCGCGCTTTTCTGGCCAATAGAAAGACAGGGAAGGCATTACAACTTCCCCCTGCAACGTTCAAGCCCTATACCACCCCCCTGCAGTGAGTGGCTGGCGAGATCAGGTGTCACCCGAGTATATAAATTGGCCCCTCCCGCGGCTCGCCACAGATGCATTCTGACATAGCTCAGGGAAAGTGCTGCTGCTGGTGCTGCTTCTATAGGGAGACCGTTAGGAGTTATTTTAGGCTTCAAGAACCCCAACGGTCCTTCTTAGGGCCACATCTGACCGTGTGCAGTACTGTTGAGGCTGCTTTTTGCAGTGTTGCACTGTTTTTTGTTTTTTTTTGTATATCTGCCGTGCAGAGCATTGCGTCCTCAGTCTGCAGTAATTTTACATAGTATAGGGCCAGTAGTGCTGAGGCCGGGACAGTGAAAAAGGTGAAAGATATATCCTGTCTATATAGGCAGTGGGCTTTTCCAAAAAAATTTGGGACAAAAAAATCTATTTGGGCTGCCTGTGACCGTCCTAAGTGTACTGTGTCTCTGCTGGGGGTAGTAGTCCTAATTAATACGCAGCCAGCTAAGTGTTACAGCAGGCTTGCGCAAAATTCTTTCCTGGCTCTGCGTTGCCCGTTACATCACCGCTGTCATCCTGTTCAGAGGGAAACAGTCTGCAGTAATTTTACATAGTATAGGGCCATTAGTGCTGAGGCAGGGACAGTGAAAAAGGTGAAAGACATATACTGTCTATATAGGCAGTGGGCTTTTCCAAAAAAATTTGGGACAAAAAAATCTATTTGGGCTGCCTGTGACCGTCCTAAGTGTACTGTGTCTCTGCTGGGGGTAGTAGTCCTAATTAATACGCAGCCAGCTAAGTGTTACAGCAGGCTTGTGCAAAATTCTTTCCTGGCTCTGCTGTGCGTTCCGTAAACGAAGTCAGCCTCCAACAACAGGCCAATAAGCGGCACATTTAATTACAGCGTTCTGTTTCTGCACTACTGGTAATACACCATGCTGAGGGGTAGGTGTATGCCTAGAGGACGTGGACGCAGGCGAGGACGCGGAGGCCCAAGTCAGGGTGTGGGCACAGGCCGAGCTCCTGATCCAGGTGTATCGCAGCCGACTGCTGCAGGATTAGGAGAAAGGCACGTTTCTGGCATCCCCACATTCATCTCACAATTAATGGGTCCACGCGGTAGACCTTTATTAGAAAATGAGCAGTGTGAGCAGGTCCTGTCGTGGATGGCAGAAAGTGCATCCAGCAATCTATCGACCACCCAGAGTTCTGCGCCGTCTACTGCTGCAACTCTGAATCCTCTGGCTGCTGCTCCTCCTTCCTCCCAGCCTCCTCATTCCATTACAATGACACATTCTGAGGAGCAGGCAGACTCCCTGGAACTGTTCTCGGGCCCCTGCCCAGAATGGGCAGCAATGGTTCCTCTCCCACCGGAGGAGTTTGTCGAGACTGATGCCCAACCTTTGGAAAGTTCCCTGGGTCCGGGGGATGAGGCTGGGGACTTCCGGCAACTGTCTCAAGAGCTTTCAGTGGGTGAGGAGGACGATGACGATGAGACACAGTTGTCTATCACTCAGGAAGTAGTAATTGAAGTAAGTCCTAGGGAGGAGCGCACAGAGGATTCGGAGGAAGAGCAGCAGGACGATGAGGTGACTGACCCCACCTGGTTTGCAAAGCCTACTGAGGACAGGTCTTCAGAGGGGGAGGCAAGTGCAGCAGCAGGGTAGGTTGGAAGAGCCAGTGCGGTGGCCAGGGGTAGAGGCAGGGCCAGACCGAATAATCCACCAACTGTTTCCCAATGCGCCCCCTCGCGCCATGCCACCCTGCAGAGGCCGAGTTGCTCAAAGGTCTGGCAGTTTTTCACTGAGAGTGCAGACGACCGACGAACAGTGGTGTGCAACCTTTGTCGCGCCAAGATCAGCCGGGGAGCCACCACCACCAGCCTCACCACCACCAGCATGCGCAGATATATGATGGCCAAGCACCCCACAAGGTGGGACGAAGGTCGTTCACCGCCTCCGGTTTGCACCACTGCCTCTCCCCCTGTGCCCCAACCTGCCACTGAGATCCAACCTCCTGGCCTGCACCCACACCCTCACCTCCGCTGTCCTCGGCCCCATCCACCAATGTCTCTCAGCGCACCGTCCAGCCGTCGCTAGCGCAAGTGTTGGAGCGCAAGTACGCCGCCACGCACTCACACGCTCAAGCGTGAAACGTGCACATAGCTAAATTAATCAACCTGGAGATGCTGTCGTATAGGCTTGTGGAAACGGAGGCTTTCAAAAGCATGATGGCGGCGGCGGCCCCGCGCTACTTGGTTCCCAGTCGCCACTACTTTTCCCGATGTGCCGTCCCAGCCCTGCACGACCACGTCTCCCGCAACATTGTACGCGCCCTCACCAACGCGGTTACTGCCAAGGTCCACTTAACAACGGACACGTGGACAAGCACAGGTGGGCTGGGCCACTATATCTCAGAGCCTGGGACCGCTCACGTTCTACCCACCCCCAGAATTGTGGGCCCCAGCTCGGCGGTGGTATCTGCGGCGGTGTATGCTTCCTCCAGTAAACCACCCTCCTCCTCCTCCTCCTACGCAACCTCTGTCTCGTAATCAAGATGTGTCAGCAGCAGCACGTCGCCAGCAGTCAGTGTCGTGCGGCGTGGCAGCACAGTGGTGGGCAAGCGTCAGCAGGCCGTGCTGAAACTACTCAGCTTAGGAGAGAAGAGGCACACGGCCCACGAACTGCTGCAGGGTCTGACAGAGCAGACCGACCGCTTGTTTGCGCGACTTAGCCTCCAACCGGGCATGGTCGTGTGTGACAACGGCCGTAACCTGGTGGCGGATCTGCAGCTCGGCAGCCTCACGCACGTGCCATGTCTGGCCCACGTCTTTAATTTGGTGGTTCAGCGTTTCTGAAAAGCTACCCACTCTTGTCAGACCTGCTCGGAAAGGTGCGCCGGCTCTGTGCACATTTCCGCAAGTCCCACACGGACGCTGCCACCCTGCGCACCCTGCAACATCGGTTTAATCTGCCAGTGCACCGACTGCTGTGCGACGTGCCCACGCGGTGGAACTCTACGCTCCACATGTTGGCCAGGCTCTATGAGCAGCGTAGAGCTATAGTGGAATACCAACTCCAACATGGGCGGCGCAGTGGGAGTCAGCCTCCTCAATTCTTTACAGAAGAGTGGGCCTGGTTGGCAGACATCTGCCAGGTCCTTGGAAACTTTGAGAAGTCTACCCAGATGGTGAGCGGCGATGCTGCAATCATTAGCGTCACCATTCCTCTGCTATGCCTCTTGAGAAGTTCCCTGCAAAGCATAAAGGCAGACGCTTTGCGCTCGGAAACGGAGGCGGGGGAAGACAGTATGTCGCTGGATAGTCAGAGCACCCTCATGTCTATATCTCAGCGCGTTGAGGAGGAGGAGGTGGAGGAGCATGAGGAGGAGGGGGAAGAGACAGCTTGGCCCACTGCTGAGGGTACTCATGCTGCTTGCCTGTCATCCTTTCAGCGTGTATGGCCGGAGGAGGAGGCGGAGGAGGAGGAGGATCCTGAAAGTGATCTTCCTAGTGAGGATAGCCATGTGTTGCGTACAGGTACCCTGGCACACATGGCTGACTTTATGTTAGGAAGCCTTTCTCGTGACCCTCGCGTTACACGCATTCTGACCACTACGGATTACTGGGTGTACACACTGCTCGACCCACGGTATAAGGAGAACCTTTGCACTCTCATACCCGAAGAGGAAAGGGGTTCGAGAGTGATGCTATAGCACAGGACCCTGGCGGACAAGCTGATGGTAAAATTCCCATCCGACAGCGCTAGTGGCAGAAGGCGCAGTTCCGAGGGCCAGGTAGCAGGGGAGGCACGGAGATCAGGCAGCATGTACAGCACAGGCAGGGGAACACTCTCTAAGGCCTTTGACAGCTTCCTGGCTCCCCAGCAAGACTGTGTCACCGCTCCCCAGTCAAGGCTGAGTCGGCGGGAGCACTGTAAAAGGATGGTGAGGGAGTACGTAGCCGATCGCACGACCGTCCTCCGTGACGCCTCTGCCCCCTACAACTACTGGGTGTCGAAACTGGAGACGTGGCTTGAACTCGCGCTGTATGCCCTGCGGCTAGCGTCTTGTCAGAGAGGGTGTTTAGTGCGGCTGGGGGAATCATCACGGATAAGCGTACCTGCCTGTCAACCGACACTGCCGACAGGCTTACAGTCATAAAGATGAACAAAGCCTGGATTTCCCCAGACTTTTCTTGTCCACCAGAGGACAGCAGCGATACCTAAACAATATGTAGCCTGCACCCGCGGATGGAAGCATCTCTCTCTTTCACCATAAAAAACGGGGACCTTTTAGCTTCATCAATCTGTGTATTATATTCATCCTCTTCCTCCTGCTCCTCCTCCTGAAACCTGACGTAATCACGCCGAACGGGCAATTTTTCTTAGGCCCACAAGGCTCAGTCATATAATTTTTGTAAACAATTTTTATACGTTTCAATGCTCATTAAAGCGTTGAAACTTGCACCTGAACCAATTTTTATTTTAACTGGGCTGCCTCCAGGCCTAGTTACAAATTAAGCCACATTAACCAAAGCGATTAATGGGTTTCACCTGCCCTCTTGGTTGGGCATGGGCAATTTTTCTGACGTACATTAGTACTGTTGGTACACCAATTTTTTGGGGCCCTCGCCTACAGCGTAATCCAATTAATTTTTTGCCTACCTGCATTAAAGCTGACGTTACATCAGCTGTGTTGGGCACTGCAATGGGATATATTTATGTACCACCGGTGGCTTCCTGGCACCCACCTATGCTGTGGGTGCACACGGAATTCCCATTGCGGAGTTGTACCTGCCTGTGACTATTTATAAAAAAAACGCGGTCTGACTGGGGCATGCAGACACCTTGACAGAATGAATAGTGTGTGGCACATAGGTTCCCCATGCTGTGGGTCCACACGGAGTTGTAACTGCATGTGTCCACTTCTAAAGAACCCCAGTCTGACTGGGGCATGCAGTGTGGGCCGAAGCCCACCTGCTTTTAACATGACATTACCTCAGCTGTGATGGGCAATGCAATGGGATATATTTATGTACCGCCAGTGGGTTCCAGGGAGCCACCCATGCTGTGGGTCCACAGGGACTTCACAATAGGGAGTTGTACCTGCCTGTGTCTATGAATTAAAAACCCCGGTCAGGTTGGGGCATGCAGTTAGGGCCGAAGCCCACCTGCATTTAATCTGACGTTAGCTCTGCTGTCCAGGGCATTGCAATGGGATACATTTATGTACAGCCGGTGGGTTCCAGGGAGCCACCCATGCTGTGGGTGCACACGGAATTCCCATTGCGGAGTTGTACCTGCCTGTGACTATTTATAAAAAAACGCGGTCTGACTGGGGCATGCAGACACCTTGACAGAATGAATAGTGTGTGGCACTAGGTTCCCCATTGCTATGCCCACATGTGCAGCTCCTGATGGCGGTGGCACAGGATTGGATTTCTCATTGCTTCTGTACAGCATTGTGGGCTATCGCCCCGCCCCTTTTAAAGAGGGTCGCTGCCTAGCCGTGCCAACCCTCTGCAGTGTGTGCCTGCGGTTCCTCCTCATGGCAGACGCACTTACAAATAGACATGAGGGTGGTGTGGCATGAGGGCAGCTGAAGGCTGCGCAGGGACAATTTGGTGTGCGTTGTGGACACTGGGTCGTGCAGGGGGGGGGGGGGTTGGGCAGCATGTAACCCAGGAGAAGTGGCAGAGGAGTGCCATGCAGGCAGTGATTGTGCTTTGTTGGAGGTAGTGTGGTGCTTAGCTAAGGTATGCATTGCTAATGAGGGCTTTTCAGAAGTAAAAGTTGTTGGGAGGGGGGCACTCTTGCCGCTATTGTGGCTTAATAGTGGGACCTGGGAACTTGAGATGCAGCCCAACATGTAGCCCCTCGCCTGCCCTATCCGTTTCTGTGTCGTTCCCATCACTTTCTTGAATTGCCCAGATTTTCACAAATGGAAACCTTAGTGAGCATCGGCGATATACGAAAATGCTCGAGTCGCCCATTGACTTCAATGGGGTTCGTTATTCGAAACGAACCCTCGAGCATCGCAAAAATTTCGTCCCGAGTAACGAGCACCCGAGCATTTTGGTGCTCGCTCATCTCTACTGATAACCATCAAGTTTTATTTCAATTGGATATAGGGTAACCAAGTCAGTTTGCCTGAGAGAAAGTAAAGTTGGATTTTGTTTGCACCGCACTAGTTGCCACTGCCTCCTTTACCTTCGTGCACCATCTTGAGTTTTTGCAGGTCTGGTACCTTGGGTCTTCAGTTACACTTTGACCACTTTTAGTAGGCACTATCCACTGCAGATTTGCAACCGCTCACAAGACCTGTCAATTTGGAAATGCTCTGACCCAATCATCTAGTGATTACTATTTGACACCAGTAAAGTCGGTCTGATGTTTACATTTGTCCATTTATTTTTCAACACATTAACTTTAAGAACGGATTGCTCACTTTCTGTATATCATTATATATTGTATAACTCTTCCGTTGTTAATCATATGGCAGATCACAGGTTAACGGTAGCATTTCTACTACACTGTGAAGTGAATACAGTGTTTAGATCAGACACTACACAGGAGGTCCCAGTTCAATACTTTACTGTATTATTTATGGTTTTTTTTTTTGTAAATCAGAGTTTATTGAGTTTTTACAATATAAACATCATAGACATACAGGGTACATGGTAAGATTAAGGTCTGTACATATAAAGCTTAATGGAACTTTTGGTTTCACCTTTGGGGACAGGGAATCAGATCCTGTTCTTTTTGTGTTCCTGTTTGGAGCAGTTGTAAACTATGACAGAAAACGTTAAACAAAAAAACAATGAAGAGACCGCTTCATTACACAGGAAGGCTATTTAGGGAGTGCTGATTCCTTATAGGCATTCAGTAAGACAGACTAATCAGAAATATGAAGAGAAGGGAGGGGGGAGGGAGGCAAGGGAGGAGGGGGGTATGAAGAGATGGTGGGGAGGAGGGGGGGGGGTCTCAGTTAGCTTCGGGTGATATCCGCGCGCGAGAGTCAGGCTCAGGCCATCTGGGATAGAGCTCTAGGAGCCAACTCAGGCGCAAGGGTAGCCTCTGTCAGCCGAGTATTATGGCGCTGCCATTACTTGTAGTGGGACCATACCATTGTTTATTCTGTCTCAGTTGCTATGCATTCAGTCTGGACTTTGATGCCACGTAATGGCTCGCCAAGGGGCCCATGTTTCTACAAATTTATCATGGGTCCCATTAGACCAGGCTGAGAGCTCTTCTAAGTTTGCTAGGGTGTCCACGCGATCTTTCCATAATGTTACTGTGGGGGGTCCCTCTGCTTCCACATCAGAGGGATGAGAGCTTTAGTGGTATCTATCATTAAGGCGATCAATTTGTGCCGTAAGGGATGGAAGGCAGGGGTCGGCTTCCAGAGGAGGACCAGCTCAGGGGAGAGGTTTAGTTCGGGAGAGAGCTTCTTCAGTACCTCCCCCACCTTTTTCCAGAAGAGGGTCAAGAGAGGGCATTCCCACCATATATGCAGGTATGAGCCAGTTGCCCCCTCGCATCTCCAGCAAGTGTCTTGTGCTGCTAGTTTATGATCATACAGCCATTGCGGGGTCCTGTACCATCTTGCCAGGAGCTTGTAATGTGACTCCTGAGAGGTGACACATTGGGAGAGTCCGAAGGCAGTCTTCAGAATAAGTTTGGTCTCGCTGGGGGATAGTGAGACACAGAGCTCCCTCTCCCATGAGACAAGGAAGGCAGGGCTCGTGGTTGCTGGTGGGGATATATAATGTGTTTACGTATATGGGATATTTTTCTAGAGAGAGAGCTGCATCCTTCAATTGTTGCTTCGAATGGAGTCAATGGTCTAATGGTTTTGTGAGTTTTTAGTAAGTCATTTAAGACTTTTAGTAAATGAGCAGAGGTGAGAAGTGGAAGAGGGTGGTTGGGTAGCAGATCCTCTAATGAGGTGAGGGGATACTTATGTGCGAGGGCTAGGGCATCTTGAAAGTTTTTGTTCGCCAAGGTCCTCCAGATTCTAGCTGAGCAGGGGTCTAACGTGAGTTCCATAAATCTATATAAGGCGGACAGGGGAGTACAGGGGGAGGGGCCCGGCACCAGGGTCGCTCCCAACGCAGCCCAGGTTTCGATTGCCCCTCTTGTGAGGGGGTTATTACCCTATTTCCTGTTGCTTCTACCAAGCCTTGGTCTCCTCCCCATCCACAGATATCTTAGGAAGATAGAGCGTAATGTCTTAAAGAATCTGGATGGGATAAATATCGGTAGGAGACTAATTTTGTATAGGATGATGGGGATAATGTAAGATTTTCAATATATTTTTCCTTCCCAGCCAGGATATAAAGGGTAGATCATAGGATCGTAATAAGTTTTTAACCTTAGATAGTAAGGGGAGGAAATTAGTCGTGAACAGGTCTTCGGCTTTTTTGGTAATTTTGATGCCTAAAAAAGTCGGACCAGGTGAAGGGGGAGTTATTTTTAATCATCTTAAATCGATTATGTGGGATGGATATATTTAAAGCTATCGATTTGGACAGGTTAATTTTAAAGTTGGAGAGAGTTCCGAAGCTTTCGAGGAGAGAGACAAGGTGGGGGAGGCCTATCTCCGGGTTCATTATGAGGAATATTATGTCGTCAGCGTAAGCTGCAGCTGAGAGAGTCTCTCCTCCTGCTCTCAATCCCTGTATCAGGGGATCTAATCTTATTTTTTGCAGGGAAGGTTCGAGAGCAAGGATAAAAAGAGAGGGGGACAGCCCTGTCTTGTGCCATTATTTATGTTGAACGGTGGAGAGAGGGAGTTGTTAATTTTAAGTCTCGCATGGGGCATCGCGTAAAGGGAGATGATTGCTGAGACAAATTTAGGGGGGATATTGAAGTGCAGGAGGACCTGTTCCATGTAGACCCAGTTGACGCGGTCAAACGCTTTTTCAGTGTCCGTGCCCACTAAGGCAAGGGGGATATTGTGCAATTGGGAGAATCTTGCGGCGTGGAGCAGCCTTAGGTATTTATCTCTGCCCTCTCTTCCTCTGATAAAGCCAGATTGTTCGAAGTTGATCAATTTTGTGATATGTTTTTCTAATCGTTTTGTCAAGATTTTAGCCCACAGCTTCATGTCAAAGTTTATCAGGGAGATGGGGCGATAGCTGCCACAGGACTCAGGGTCTTTGTTCTCTTTATAGACTAGGGTGATGTGGGCTTCTTGTGCCTGTCTAGGGAGGGGGGGTCCCCTGTAATAATGAATTAAAGAGTTCAGTTAAGGGGGGGGGGGGGTAAGAATAGTTTTGAATGTTTTATAGTAAATAAGGGGAAGGCCGTCAGGGCCTGGGCTTTTGCCGGGAGGGGAGGTGTTTATGAGGTCTTCAACTTCTTGATCGGTAATAGGGGTCATGAAGGTGTCGGTTTCTTCATCCACTAATTTGGGGAGATTTAATTCTTTGAGGAAAAGGTCAATCTGTTTTTTGGCGTTGATGGTGGTTTCTGGGGTTAGGGGGTCCCGGAGATTATAGAGGTGAGAGTAGAAGCTTTGAAATTCGGTGGCGATCTCAGGTGTGGAGGAGACTCGTTGGCCGTTGGGGGTCTTAATAGATTTTATGTGATTTCTAGTTCTGGCTTTTTTAATGAGGGCAGACATATATTTACTCCCCTTATTTCCTTGAGCATAAGTAATGTGTTTCAGATATAAATGCTTTTTGTTGTATTTGGATTCCAGCAGGAGTTTGAGTTCCTTTCTTAGAGAGGTTAATTCCTCTAGGGAGGTCTTGCTTATAGAAAGTTTTGAAATGCGTTCGAGCTTTGCAATTTGAAGGAGTTTATTATCGATTTCTCTTTGCTGTTTCTTTTTAGCTCTGGATCCTGCTGCAATTAGGAGACCTCTTACAAAAGCCTTATGGGCCTTCCAGGTTAGTGGGACCAAGAGGTCTTCAGATTTGTTTAGCTGAAAATATTCTTCTATCAAATCCTTTAACTGTGCTCTCTTCTCTTCTGGGTCTAGAAGGGAGGGGTTGAGTCTCCACCGCCACTCTCTCAGGGTGAGAGGTTGGGTAGATGGAGGTTTAGATGGACCGGGGCGTGATCAGTGATTATAATAGGATTTATTGACGCTTTTACTATATGCTGCCATCGACTACATGGGCTTCCGATAGGGAGCGCGTGAGTTTGTTGAGTTTCCTCTGGGATATCTGGGATTTCCCAACAGAAGAGTCTAGTAGCGGACAGAGAGTGAGGTTAAAATCTCCTCCCAGAACTATCTGGCCAGTGGCAAAATGCCTAAGAGCTTCTATTAGCTTAATCAGCCATGGTATCTGATCAGTATTGGGAGCATAAAGATTTGCAAGGGTAATTTTGGTGTTGTTTAGTACGCCTTTCAGGAATAGAGCCCTGCCTTCCTCGTCTGAGTAGCGCCCCTCGCAGGAGAAAGTAAGAGATTTGTGGAGCAGAATGGACACCCCCTTCGAGGCAGACGAGGGGTGAGAGCTATGAAATGCGAGTGGAAACTGTCTGCCCGGTAGGGATATGCATCTATCTCCCCTGTAGTGGGTCTCCTGCAGGAATACAACCCTAGATCCATACCTCTTTAATAGTAAAGTGATGTGATGTCTCTTCGCAGGGGAGTTCAGGCCATTTATGTTGAGAGTGGTGACTCACAGTAGCTCGTCCTTGTTGCCAGTGCGGGATAGGCGAGCTGGTCTCTTTCTCTGTTCAGGGAAGAGAGGGAGAAGTGTTACAGGTAGAGTTAGGCTTTAGCGACGTAATCTAGTCCACTTCTCTTTAGAGCCAGAAGCAAGCTGAGACTGGGGGGGAGGTTAGAGATAGGTAGGTGGGGGAGGAAAAGAATGAGAGGGGAAGAAAAGGGAGGTTGAGACAGAAGGGGTGGTTAAATGCAAATATCAATCAAACAAAAACCGCAAAAGTGTTATAAGTACAGCTTTTGTGTCAGCGAGTCCGGGAGTCACGGGCTCGGACTTTAGAGGGGGCGAGTTGTCTAGTCCTCAGAAACTGACGGGTAGACAACTATGAAATCAGCCTGGTCAGTCAGGCGCCCACCGGGTCATTAAACAATAAACATATAGCATATATCAGCGCATAACAGAGCCGTATGGAGAAGAAGTCCTTGCAAGGAGGGAACATAGCATGGAAACATTTTAACGCAGCAACGTGTGAAAATACTGGATCGCAATGGCTACCCCAGGGCCATTAGGTGTAGAAAAGAGTCCTCGGGATGGGGGGGGGGGGGGAGTTGGCCGAAAACAAAGGGGATTATGTCCCTGCGGGGTTTCTCCCCACGTTTCGAGGGACAAGCCATTGGAATCAGTCCTGTGAATTCCGCAGGGAAGCGCAAAAAGAGCTCTGTAATCAAGGGTCCATATTGGCCATAGGGTCTTTGGCCTTCTTCTTTTTCGCTTTCGGAGACTTGGGGTTGCTAGCTAGCTGCCATGTCTCAGGTGGTGATAGCTTAGGGAGCTTGGAAAATTCAGAAAGTGTGAGCCAGCAGGGCAACTCGATGGGGTCCATCTCTAGGTGTTCCCAGCAGCCGCAGAGGTCCTCAGGGGAGCGGACCATCAGCCTACGACCTTTATGGGATACGCTGATGCCAAAGGGAAATAGCCAGGTGTAGCGAATGTCCCTTGCTCTCAACGCTTCCAGGAGAGGGCAAAATATGCGATGCTTTGCCAAGGTGGCGAGGGAGAGATCTTGATAGATCTGGATGGGAGAGTCTCCGTATTTAAGTTCCTTACAGATTCTTGCTGTTTTTAGGATAGCAGAAGTGTCCTGGAAGGATAGCAATTTGCAGACAACGTCTCTGGGGGGCTCTGTAGGTGGGGGTGTCGGTCTGAGAGCTCTATGGATTTGTTCAATAGTTATTGTGACAGCTCTTTCTGCTCCCAGCAGCTGCTCAAATATTTCCATGGCTACCTTATTGAGGGACTCTATAGCCCAGGACTCAGGGAGACCTTTGAACCTTAGGTTGCACCACCTGTTGCAGTTTTCAAGGTCCTCCTGTAGAATGAGGGCTCGATTTAGATTGTCATGCTGCTCCTTTAAGATTTTTGCAATGGCTAAGGCATTTGAGGTGACAGAGGCCGAGGCAGACTCCAGGTCCTCGACCCTGCGCCCCATATGTTTAATGTTCTCTTTTATTTCAGTGAGGTCCGATATGATAGGGTTAAGAGCGTTCATAATCAGCTCTTTCATGAACCCCCGTGAGACATTCTCCGAGTCTTTCTTATCTGAAGATGGCTCCCCCTCCCCTTCCTTACTGTATGTAGCAGCAGCTTCATGTGCCGGCGCCATCTTGGAGGACGGGTGCGGGGAGCAGGAGCCGCGCTCCTTCAGGTAGCGCTGCATGCCAGCTTGATTTTTAGTAGGTTTGGGGGTGCAGGGTTGTTCTCCGACCTTGTCTTTCGCTATTCTTCTCATTTTCGGCGGCTGTGAGCGGTGCTGTGAGACCTCCGTAGGCGTCGTGCTGAGGGAGCTCTGGTCTCAAGAGGCCATCTTGCTCCATGGCAGGCTCCGCCCGTATTGTTTATGTTTAATGCTAGGAAACTACTTATGGAAATCAGGGTGAAAAGTAATTTAAGGGTAAAATATTTGTAATTTATTTGTAATTGCATAGTTACAGTCCAGGAAGAGCAAACGGTTTACACCAACAAATTCTCAACATGTCCTCTTACCTCTGCAGTGTACATCTGTGCTTGATGCATTGGTGCTCAGCGGCAATTAATTTGTCCTGCATCAATTCTCCACCTGCCTCCTTTATTCTTTAATGCAGGGAGATTATGTCATTTACAGGTGTATCATTTCTTCAGTTTCCCCCAAATGTAAAAATCAAGTGACAAGTGATCTAGTGAACAAGAAGGCCATGCCATTTTGCCCATTTTGTAGAAGACACAGCCCATAAAAGTGTCAATTAGCCAGTTTCAAATGGGTAATGGCCAATGCACTTGGGCACTACCATGTTAAAAGTATGTCCTACGAAACAGTGAGAGGGGTAATTCTTCAATAAATGCACTGACATATTGTAGAATAAACTGGTTTGTCATCCTGCTGCTCAAATGATGGACTTTGCTCAAAGAAAGTCAAAACTGTCTCCTCTGCAATTGCATAGTTACATCTTTGCCATCACCATATTGGGAGGTTTCCAGCACCGTAGAAAAAGAACATTAACCAACAGAGAAAATAGTGCTTTAAACTACTTTGAATTTGACAGCTTGACAGCATCAGCAGAATAATGGAGCCTTTTTCATTGTTTGCTCTGTCACAACATTAACTGGGACACCCTGCATATACACTCATTGTCAAAAAAAATCAAGCACCTAGAGGGAGTTGTCAGAATTGAATGAAACTTTAAATGTGTGATTGTAACATTGATATAAGTAAGTAATTACAATATCAAAGCAAAAAGATAATTTAATAGTGAACACTTGAAAAGAGGCTCTAATATCCTGTTGGGCCACCTCTAACTTGAATGCAAGATGTGATACGGGCGAACATTGAGGCACACAACCTTCATATAGTATCCTACAGCTTATCAGGCCACATTTGCTGCAACCAAGCCTCTAGAATGTGCAAACTTGTAGGGGGTTGAAGTTGGCATCCCATGTGGTCCCACACATGTTCTATTGGCGATAAATCTGGTGACCGGGCAGGCCGCAGAAGTGTGACTGCATGATGTCCTGAACATATTGCTGAGCTGTCATTGTCCTTCATACTACTACAAGGGGTTACCAATTGTTGCATCTTATGGCCCCCCCAGACCATCGCATCAGCATTGGCTGCTGTGTGTGCTCCACAGCAAAGGCAGGATTGAGGCGGTCATCCTAGGTCTCCAGACAAGAACATGATCACCCACAAACTAAAAACTGGATTTATCACTGAAGACAACCCAGTTCCACTCCATATTAGTCCAGAGTCATCATTCATGACACCTCTTCAAATGTAAGTGACAGGGTGTAAAAAGCATGTAATGGGCATCATGAGACCAAATGTCCTTCAGCCCATCTCCTGGAAATGGTTCCATTAGACACATTGGCCTGTAATGATGATGCTATTTGTCTCTGGAGGGCGGACAACAAAACAGTTGAAGCTACTTATGCTTTTCAAACGATCAGACAATCCTCTCCACTGGTGGTCTGTTGAGGGTTGCCTGAACCTGGTTGCCTTGTGTGCGTACCCTCATGCATCCAATAACCCCAACACCTCATTACAGTTTGATCGCTATAGGCCAGGTGGCGGGCAATTCGTCAATACAACCATCCAGCTTCTCGCATTCCAGTAATGTTCCCCCCTCGTAAACTCTGTTACGTGGTCAACAAGATCTACAAAAGCGGAAAAAGAGGTCCACTTCTCACAAGCAGCCTCTGAAAGCCTTTTTATAGGCCAAAAGTGGAACCACTACAGGGCCTCAGATGGCAAGACCATTCATCTAATCACGCCACAATTCTAATCATTTGCATATCTTCCTAAGATGTAAATGCATGTTTTACAGCAAAATTAAAACACCTACGAGGTGCTTGATTTTTTTGACAATGTGTATATTAGTCTACAGTAGTACAAATGCTGAAGTAACACTGTCATCTGTTGAAGCGTTAACTGCAGAAAGTTTATACTTATATCTACACATACAGAACACGGCCTAAAAATTTTTCAGCCTATCTATCATTATATTGCTTAACGGCAAATAAAATACTTCTGCTTGGCTAAAAATACTCATTAAAAATTCTCATCTTTCCAGAAACCAAATAGAGCAAAGCTGTTTTAGAAAAAAACAATTATTATTTTTTTAATTCTCTCTGTACTTTACTCTTCTAAAATGTCACCTTAATTTACTCTTAACTCAGTTCCAGAGAGTTTTGTGAAATGAGCATCCGAGTATTCTACTAAGCTTGTAATTGATTTTTTCCTTCTAAGTTTGCACTTCTTTGTACAAATCTTCTTTCCTTCCTATAAGCGTGTTTAGTCAGATCTTGCACATTTTGTGTCATTTCATCTGCCTCAACACAGTGAAGATAAACTTAGTAGAGCTGTCTAAAATGCTGAACTTGCTTTTACTATAAGTAGACCCAATTATATCTCTGGCTGGTACAAGCACATAAAAGATGTCTTATGCTACAGCAAACCTCAGATTATGGGCACTAGCTGTTCTTGCTTGAAAGCCTTCATCACCTGTGGTAATGTCATTTCTGGGTCAGAAATGTTTCTCACCAAACAGGATATATGGAAAATGTTCTTCTATGTAACTTGGCTTTAAACAATGATTTATAGAATCCAATTTGGGCATGAACATTCCAAGTGTAATATTTTAACATACATATTTCTGCATATACAATACCATAAAAATATAATAAAAATGGCAAAAGATACTAAAAAGCTTTAAAAGTATGTATTTCAAATTAGTTTGAAGGTTTTTATTTTTACAGTTTACAAATATTTACAAATCTATGCATTAAAGGGAAGTCTTCTATCACTTACTCTAAAGATTTTGAAATTTTCACTATAAAACAAACAAGATTATCTAAAATAATTTCATATATAAACTTTAATATATCTTGCTTGAATACCACAAACTCTCTCCAGTGTGGCTTACCCTCAGACCAACTTGCACCCCTCCAATCTATCCTTAAATTCTCTGCCGGACTAATATACCTCTCTTCTTGGTCCTCTACCCCTCTGCCAGTCCCATCACTGGTTATTAGAGATGAGCGAACGTACTCATTTCGAGTAATTACTCGATCGGGCACCGCGATTTTCGAGTACTTCCGTACTCGGGTGAAAAGATTCGGGGGTGCCAGGGGGCAGGGGGAGGCGTGGCGGAGCGGGGGGTAGTAGCAGGGAACAGGGGGAGCCCTCTCTCTCTCCCTCTACCCCCCACTCCCCGCTGCAACCCCCCACTCACCCACGGCGCCCCCCGAATCTTTTCGGCCGAGTACGGAAGTACTCGAAAATCGCGGCGCTCGGGCGAAAAAGGGGCGTGGCCGAGTACGCTCGCTCATCTCTACTGGTTATCAAATGCAGTAAATACTGTTTAAAATTCTCTGAATCCTATAGCAAGCACTTAATAAACTAGGCTCTAAACACATTTGTGCTCTTATCCAAATATGCAAATAAGAGAGATGGAACAATATCTCTGCAGTGCCACCTATTAGATAGAATCATTCCTGCAAGTCAATGTTAGACTCTTTATACAAGCCTTGTAGCAATGACTGGGAATTGAAAGCCAAGCCAGAACCCATACAGAGACAGCTGTTTCGGGGTGTTTGCCCTTTAGCAGTGTGCAGTAGGTTTCTGGCTAGGCTAGCAAGAGGCATAGCATGTGGGTCAGGAACATCTTTTCTGCTTAGGGAGAGCACATATTACCCAAAGGAGAATAAATGGCCTTATAGGTCTCCTCACTCACTCACCTTCTAAGTGCTCTCCCTAAGGAGAAAATATAGCATTCCTGACCCTTATCCAAATTAACATGCAACCTCCGCTCTTCATAAAACCTTATTTCTTTACACTTGTCTCTTGCAGTTTCTCCCCAATACCTTCTCTCACAAATTTCCCCTTTTCTGGTATATCAATAAAATTAAAGATCAAACAATCTCTTAGGCCTTGGTCGGAAGGGGTGTTTTTTCCGTGCATAAATAGGCGCACAAAAAGGTTGCCCCTCACATGTGGAAAAGATCACGTGAACGGGTGAATTTCAGCTATTTGAGGGAGCCTGTTCACACGATCGGAGGTGTGTGGTGCATGTTTTTCAGCTCCCATAGGAGTCTACGGAAAGCATGCTGCAAATATAAGACAGGTCCTATCTTTGCATGCACCACGGACCTTAGATGCGATTTGCACTCGCGTGTCCTATCTTTGGCAGGTATGAGTATTTTGTGCGTCTAAAAATCGTTTATGTGAATGCTTCTATGGGAACCCATTGGTTCTTTTAAAGGCACTCTTTTCACACGCCTATTCATGCACAAAAAAAGTTGTGGCTTGAGGCCTAAATCTCTAAGCTCTCAAAAAGAACACAAAAACCTATCTCATTAGGTACTATTTAGCTCTCCACCATATGCAATTGTTAAAATTGTCTATCTTCCAACCGTTGGTCTCCTCCCCGCTTCCCTGTTGATTGCATGTTCCTTCAGACAAAGCCCTTTCTCTGTCTAGATAAGTCTGTTATTCTGTATATTTTTTTGCATTTGTCTAATTTTCTCATTTGACTGTTGCATGTGCACATTGATATCTTACGTATTAGTCAGCTCTATCCTCATTTGTATACCGCCCCGGGGAATTATGGTATTGTACAAATAAATAGATAACCACAAATAAATCTGAGTTCTGCACCTTTTGTGATTAGCATGTTATCACTCCATCAAAAAAAGATACACCAGATCGTTAGCCATTAATAGACCAGAGGAACAGTTTCCATGGTTACCATTGTTTTATATGTGTGCACCCTTTTTATAGCCTTTGCTTGTAAACTGGTTTATTCAAGGCTCACCTGACAGGTAGCCTCTAATAAAACAGGATTATGGAAAAAAATAATCCGGGTCCTATAGTGTTTGAATTAACACATGGTCTAGGGTAGTGAATGCAATGGTGTAAATTTAGGTTTTGGATTTGTTATATTAAGCAGAATGATGTGGCAGTAAATGCAGTATTAATAATTTTATTGTTTGCATATATTTAAATGAGCCATCATTCCACTTTAGATATAGGTGATGTTATATAGAAGAATTAGAAAATGAATAATGTGAAGTCTTAAATATACATAAAATGTCTGCAAGGAGACTTTTGAAAAGCCCATGCACTAAGTATCTATCAAAAGTGCATAGAAACAACCAATTAGTTTATACGCGCTACTGAGAATCTTGAGTTCTGTTCATTCAAAAGCAAAAGGGCAATGCAGTTTTGAAGGAATATATCTCATTCTACCTCAGCTGTAGCTCTGGTTCTATTGATACTACAGACATACTTGCCCATAACATCAATAGACCTGGGACTACAGCAGGTGAAGTTGGAGCAGGAATACTGAATTTACAGCTGTCATGTCAGTCTTTGTGCAAAGTAGAGGGGGTAGTAGGGGAATGAGCAGGAAGCAAAGAACAATCTGTGATTCTATTGTCTGTCCACCTGTCCCATGGACTTTAGTTCATGTTATAAGCCCCAACATCAATCAGAGAACATTTGCTCTCTGATTGTCACACACGGGGTCTTTTTTTCCCTATGGCATTTAACCCAACAGGTGCCACAGTCAATGCTGACTGTGCCATTTAAGTGGTTTTACAGAAAAACTTTATTTTTTAAAGTTTTTTTTCTTTTTACACAATCCTTTATATATTGAAAAAATTAAAAAGAACAATAAACCCTATACGTAATAGGTATCACCCCATCTGTAATAAGTTATTAAACTTTAAAAAGGGGCGGAGCCGAACGTGTTCGCTCATCTCTAGTAATAACCCATACTTTAAAATATTACATTATTTATCCAGCATGGTAAATTCCATTTAAAAAAAAGAAAAGTCATAACACAAAAAACAAACCCTTACGCTACAATCTTGAAATGTGATGATAGAAAAAAAAATGTGGAAGGACTGAATTTTTCATGCATGTATAGGCGCGTTTTCAAAACGGAACCAATGCTTTCCAATAAAAAAGTGGTCACATGTCCGTTTTTCAGAAGCGGAAATATTTGCATATGCAAAAGATAGGGCATGTGAGTGCACATGCACCAGGTCACATGATTTTTTTCTACATGCAATGTGCAATTTTTTACCCAATGCCAATAATGCATGAAAAATTTGCTCGTCTGACTGAGCCCTAAAAAATTTTTTTACGTTGTGCAAAAGTAATAAAACATAATAAAAACTTATAAACAGATGTGTCCATCCTTACCTTCTCTCCAATTTGCTTGTATTCAGCTATGTGAGTCACAAGATAACCAGATTGTCGAAACAACATGGTCACCAATCTCTTCCCTGTATGTGTCTATTGTGGCTACCCAGTTATTGTGGTGTGAATTGCAGAATTCAAGGATTTATTTAGCATGCTACAATATGTGATGAATTAGTTTCTTGTGGAATTACAGTAATTAAGCAAATAGGAGAAAACCCAAGTATGGACACATCTGTAAGTTTAGTACTTTTATAATAAAAATAACGTGTAAAACCAATTTAGCATAATATCTATATCATATGGTGAGCTACAAAACTGAATCCCAAATAATAATAATGAAATAGCTTTTATGTCATCGCTTCTCCCAAACACACACATAAAAATTTAATAAAGGTTATTCAATACATTATATTATGTTGGTGCCTATAAAAATTAGAATTCTTCCAGCCAAATACAGCACAAGATGCCATACAGTCACATTGACAAAAAATAGGACCATTGGAACACAAAAGAGGAAACAATTTACTGGTTTGTAAGGCTGTAATTCGCTCTGTCACTAAGGGGTTATAAACGGTCTTACGGCAATACAGTTGTGCCCGAAATATATTTGCATGAGACATAAATTCAAAATTGACAATAAAAAATGACATTTCCAGAAGGGTTTTTCCTATTTTAATGTGACTGTTATGGGTTTAATGAATACTGTAAACAGAACAGATACACTGACTGCTTTACATATACAAGCGGTTATAAGACAAGTTCACAAAGTTAGAAAGATTTCCCTTCCTTTTTTCCATGTAATGCACTTATGTAATATGGTACGTACAATGAACACGCTGTACTTCCATGTAATTGGTCAGTGTAAGCTTGAAAAACTCCTAAATGTAGTGCAGAATGGCTCGCTTGTTAGCACTATTGCTTTGCAGCACTATGTTTGTGAGCTTAACCCTTTCCAATCCAATGTTGGGCCTGCCCCGACATCATAATTTCCCTCCACAGCTCTGATGTCGGGGCAAGCCCAACACTGCAGTGCAGGAGTGCATCTGCACCCGATCGTCAGACACATCAGGTGCTGATGCACTCCTGCACTGATCCTCAACAAGGACCCTCGAGGAGGGTTTTAACCCTTTCTGCCTTCTCCTTTACACATTACATAGCGCTCAATTAGCGCTATATAATGCAGGAGATTCCGCCCGGCGATCATGTGACCGCCGGTGTTACCTGACCCCCAGCTGTCCAATGAACGCGGAGTCGGGAGCCTGCACCGTGGGGGGACCTGCTTAATTGTCCGACGTCTTCCGCATTCTCCCTTCTGCCTCCCGACCCAGCGATCATGTGACCGCTGGGTGACACCTGACCCCAGCGGTCACATGATCGCCGAGGCAGAAGAGAGAATGCAGAAGACGTCGGACAATTAAGCAGGTCCCTCCACGGTGCAAAAATGTATTTTTTCTCATCCATTCTCCCAAGCTCCGATTTATTTGGAGCTGGGGAGAATGGATGAGAAAAAATAAATGAATTGGAAAAGGTTAAATCTGACTGAGGATGACATCTGCATGGAGTTTGTATGCTCTCCTGGTCTTTGTGTGGTTTCCTCTTATACTCCAAAAATCCTAGTAGGCAAACATGTATCGGGAGCCCTAATGGGGACAATAGCAAGTGATGCATAGTCCTAAGGAATATGTGTGTGGTATAAAAAGAGTACAATAAATAAATGTGCTGCTGCTCCTTCTCCACTAGAAGGGTTTTGTTTCCGTCATTGTTTTTCTATTTTTTATGTTGAACAATTAAAATGGCACAGTCTTTAAACATAATTCTGTCTTCAGCCCAACCACCCTAGGATGAGAGAGAGAAAGGAGAGAAAGAGAGCAAAGCTAAACTAAATGAAGAACATTCAAAAAGAATATTCTCACCCAATGTTTCCAAATCTTTTTGGACAATTCACTATGACCTTTATTTCTAAACAGCCCCGTTTCTAGCTTTCTGATATATTCCACTGATTGTTTCCATTCTTTTTAATAGGGGGCTCAAATGACTTCTGTTTTTTTTTGTTCAATAAATTTTATTGGATTTTAACCTTAAGGCAAAACAGTTACATTGACACGTAAATGATATTAAACATGGACAGAGCACTCATGGCCCCATGAATCTTATTGCAATAAATTCCTATTCAAACAAAGATGCGTTTTGCTTGTAATTTGTCATCTCGTAAACAGTAACATATGACAAGACAGGGGGTTTGGGACTAGGGGTGGAGGGATGAGCGGGAAGAGGGGGGGGGTCCAGGTATTGGGTTCAATGGTATAGAGGCCAGCCTTGGTCGTTTGGTTTTATGAGCAAGAACCTGTTTGTAGCCATCTGGTGAATGAGGGTGTCTCCCGTATATCTATCCACAATGCCCAGGTCTTATAGAAATTATCATAGCCCTGGGGGTCATCGGTTAGCCTCAGTCTCTCCATCCGGGCTATTTCGTCCATTGCCCCCACCCACGCGTGTCTGGGAACCTCCTTGTCCTGTTTCTAGAACCTGGGGATTGACAGGCGGGTTGCCAAAATGAAGAATTTTAAGAGGCCTTTTTTGAGGGACAGGGTGTTGGGGGCAATCGACAAAAGCGCCAGCTCCGGTGTCATGTCCAGAGTCTCCCTGCACGTACTCTCATACAGGTTTTTCACTTGGTGCCAGATGGATGCGACCATGGGGCATTCCCACCAAATGTGAAGCATCGAGCCGGTCTCTGCTTTGCAGCGCCAGCAGGTGCTCGAGGTTGATGGGAAGATGGTATGCAATCTTTCCGGAGTCATGTACCATCTAGATAAAATTTAGAAGTTTAGCTCCTGGATTCTGCTCGCGATGGACATCTTATGTGTGAGCAGAAAAGCCCTGGACCAGAGCTCCTCTGGGACCGGCCGGCCTAGCGCCTCTTCCCACGCCCCCACCCACCTGGGGCGATGGTCGCCTAGTTTTTCGTCTAGTAGTTGGTTATATAGCAATGAGACTGTGTGTCTGGGCGTTTCCGAAGCGCAACATAACTTCTCGAAGGGGGTGAGGTTCGCTTTCCAGCCCCCCACAGGTTTTATTCTCTCCAGGTAACTACGGATTTGGAGGAATTGCATCCATGAGCCCGGGGGAGAGCTCGCTGTTCCTCTAATATCTGCCATGTCTCGCAGCGTTCCCGACTCCAACACCTCCCCTATCCTTGCCTCCACTCCGAGTGGCATGAACCTCAGGTTGCGTGTGTGCTGTGTTGCTGGGAGTTGTGGGTTGCCAGCCAGTGGTGTGAGAGGCCCTGGTATCGACACGTCGCACCCCCCTCTCCAGGCCCCCAGGAGTGAGTTCATTAGGAACGAGATCGTCGATTTCTCATGTGTCCTCAGGCCGGGAACCCAGAACACCCCTCGCGTCTCGATGTCGTTACCATCATTCTCTATTTGCACCCACTGTTTGTCAGATCTATGGTGAAAGAGGTCTAATATGAGAGTGCCGATTGTCGCCTTATGATAGAGACGCAGGTCTGGGAGTCCCGCCCCCCCCCCTCTCTTTTCGCTTGGTTAGGCTTTTGTAGCTAAGTCTCCTGGATCCTCCTTTCCATACAAATTTAAGGATTTGGCTAAGTAGTTTATCGAAAAAGGCTTTTGGCGGGTTACATGGTGCGGTCTGAAATATGTATAGGACCCTTGGGAGGATATCCATTTTGATCGCACTCATCCTGCCAAACCATGATAGCGGGATACCCTCCCATTTCTTCAGGTCCTTCTCAAGGGTTCTAAGGAGGGGTTTGTAGTTTAGTTCATAGGTCGCGGTCGGGTCTGTCGGGATTTGAATCCCTAGATATTTGATTGAGACCTGTTTCCAAATAAAAGGGAATTCTGAGGACAGGTCAGCTACGATTGTCTGAGGTATTGAAATATTCAGAATCACCGACTTTTGTGCGTTAACTTTGTAATTGCTAATTTTTCCAAACTCGTTAAATTCCCGGATAATGTTTGGGAGGCCTACACGGGGATTGGTGACATATATTAGGAGGTCGTCCGCGAAAAGTGATATTTTATATTCTGCCTTCCCGACCTGCATCCCTTTTATTGAGAGGTTGTTTCTGATGGCGTTTGCGAGCGTCTCCATTATCAATATGTACAGAGTTGGCGACAAGGGGCACCCCTGTCTCGTACCATTTTTGATCTCGAGGGGAGTGGACAGGTTGCCATTCACCCTGATCCGGGCCGATGGGCTGTTGTATAATGCCAGTATCCAGGATAGTGCCCTCGTCCCCATCCCCACCCTCCCCAGCGTCGCCTCCAGAAATCTCCAGCTGATTCTGTCGAACGCTTTTTCTGCGTCCACAGAAAGCAGACAGAGTGGGACTCCCTTTTTCTTGGCCCGATCTATCAGGGACATGGTTTTAGTGGAATTATCCCTTGCCTCCCTCCCGGGGACAAATCCCACTTGGTCATTGTGGATGAGATGCGGGATCGCCGGGTTTAGTCTATTGGCTATTATTTTAGAAAAGATTTTAATGTCGCAATTGATCAGCGAGATAGCTGCCACAAGACAGGGGATCCTTCCCAGGTTTGGGGATCAAGACAATGTGAGCCTGTAAGGCCTGTGGGGGGAATGGGCACCCCCAGGACACTGACTTGTGTTTTTTTTGCAATTAATAACTGGTCTTGGAACAATGTTTGGATTAACGTTAGACTATTCCACTTATGTAGTCTTACTTATTTGATGCCACCCAAAATACAAGCTATAAGGTCCATAGTTAGGGCGCCCACCCACTGGCGTTTGCGATTTTCGTGAGTGAAAAACGCAGCGTTTTTGCGGCGTTTTCGCGGCTTTTCCATTAATTTCCATTGACTTTCATGGGTGCATTAGGAGAAAAATAAGGACACATATGCAACTGACAGTTCCTATGTTAAAAAACGCAACGCAACGCAAAAAAAAACGCCAGTGGACAGGAGTACATTTAATTCTAATTGCTCTTGAGAAAAAACGCAAAACGCAAAGAAAAAAAATCGCCAGTGGGTGGGCGCCCTTACAGAGAATTAAAAGCACTGCCTCATAGAGAAAATGTCACACCATGGAGAGAAAATGCTAAACTATAAAGGTTTTGTTGCAGCATTATGCAATTTTCCAAATGTGTTCAGACAAAAAAAAAGTTGTGCAAATTGATACAGTTTCATGCTAATCATGTGATCTAAAAGCACTATAAAAGGAAAAAACAGTCTGTGAAGTTAACTTTGGAGACGTCCCAATCATAGAGACAGCTTTGTGCATATTTTCTTGTGTTTTTTTGTGTGAAAATGCCTCTAAGATGCCAATGTTGACCATTTCATCAAATGCATGAGTTTACTGGAGGTTTCATGGTAGGGCTTCATACAGCCAGTTGGTTATTGAATTGCATTGCAGCAATATTTCATCCACAACAAGTCGAATTTGGAGATGTTTGTCAGCAGACTGAAATATGTATCTTAATAGTGTAATTGGATTACTGAGATAAATGTCACAAGGCACAGATTGACGCATTCAGCATTATGCAGTAGCCGCTGCACAAACCCCAGTTAGTAACATTCTTCAGAGTGCTTTGTGGTCAAGATGTTTGTCATGAAGAGTGCCCCTCACACTCCACCATCATTGTGAATGCTTGCAGTGGTGTCAATTTAGAGCTACCTGGCATGAAGAATGGCACAGCGTGGTGTTCAGTGACAAATCCAAAGACTGTCCCATCAGTGCCGATCACTCAGAAAGAATCTGGAGGTGATGTCACAACAGGGTTGAGTCTTCCCCTACTTTGGAGCACCACACAGCTCGTCAGTGTGGAGTCATGGTTTGTGATGCCATCAGCATCAACGGCCAATCGTCTGAAGTTCACATGAGAGGCACATTGACAGTGCACAATTATGTTGATGACATGCTACAGCTCATCACACTACTATGACTTATGGGCATACCAAGACTATTTTCTATATGGATAATGCATGGCCTCGTACAGTGGACATCAGCATGAAAGCTTTGCAAGAGGTCCAGATGATTTATTGGCCAGCACAATCCCCAGATCTCTCTTCATTTGAGAATATGTGGAACATAATTGGTCGTCAAGTTAATGTTCTTCCATAGCCTTGTAAGATGAACTATGGACTATGGTTTAATGCCACATTGTCAAACCCACCCCAGGACAGTATTCAAGCACTGATTTATGAACTACTAGCTTACCCGTCGCGCGTTGCTGCGAAGACAGACAGACATACATTCATTCGTTTTTATATATCTAGATAACAACCAATCACAGCGCAGCTTTCATGTTACCTCAGTGGTATAATATATAACAACCAATCACAGCGCAGCTTTCATGTTACCTTAGCAGTATAAAATATAACAACTAGAGATGAGCGAGCACCAAAATGCTCGGGTGCTCGTTACTCGGGACAAAATTTTCGCGATGCTCGAGGGTTCGTTTCGAGTAACGAACCCCATTGAAGTCAATGGGCGACCCGAGCATTTTTGTATATCGCCGATGCTCGCTAAGGTTTTCATTTGTGAAAATCGGGGCAATTCAAGAAAGTGATGGGAACGACACAGCAACGGATAGGGCAGGCGACGGGCTACAGGTTGGGCTGCATCTCAAGTTCCCAGGTCCCACTATTAAGCCACAATAGCGGCAAGAGTGGGCCCCCCCCCCCACTGTCAGCATAAAGATCGTTCTCCTCTGCCATAGCTGTAACAGCTGTGGCAGAGAAGAATGATGTTTGCCCATTGAATTCAATGGAGCCGGCAATACAGCAGGTTCCACTGAAAGCAATGGGCTGCCGGCGATCGCGGGATGAATTGTCGGGAAAGGCTTAAATATATAAGCCCCTCCCTGCAATTAATCCAGAAATGTGTTACAATAAAAATATATACCGGCAGATAAGGCGACGGGGCGTATAAGACGACCCCCCAACTGTCACCTTATACGCCGGCAATACAGCGGAGCAAAGAATAAAAATCATTACTCACTTCTCCTGGTGTTCTGCGGCGCTCCTGCAGGCTGTCGCTCCCTCCTGGTTCCCGGCAGAGCATTGCTTTCTCTACGAAGGGCTTTAAATCCCCGGCTCCAGAAGCACACGTGCCTTCAGCCAATCACAGCCAATGACAATGATGTCATTGAATGGCTGTGATTGGCTGAAGGCACGTGTGTTTCTGGAGGCGGGGATTTCAACCACTGCGTCCAGAAAGCAATGCTCTGCCGGGGACCAGGAGGGAGCGACAGCCTGCAGGAGCACCGCAGAAGCACCGGTGAAGTGAGTAATGATTTTTATTCTTTGCTCCACTGTATTCCCGGCGTATAAGGTGACAGTTGGGGGGTCGTCTTATACGCCCCATCGCCTTATACGCCGGTGTATATTTTTATTGTAACACATTTCTGGATGAATTGTAGGGAAGGGCTTATATATTTAAGCCCTTCCCGACAATTCATCCCGCGATCGCCGGCAGCCCATTGCTTTCAGTGGAACCTGCTGTATTGCCGGCTCCTTTGAATTCAATGGGCAAACATCGTTCTTCTCTGCCACAGCTGTTACAGCTATGGCAGAGAAGAATGATTTGTCTTCTATATGTTCTCAATGGGGTCGACGCTGCTGCCGCCGGCCCCATTGAGCGCATATAGAGAAGAGAACAGAAATCGCAGATCGCACATAGGTACGATCTGCGATTTCTATGGCCTAAGAAGGACCGTTGGGGTTCTTGAAGCCTAAAATCACTCCTAATGCTCTCCCTATAGCAGCTCCGGCATCAACAACACTTTCCCTGAACTATGTCAGAATGCATCTGTGGCGAGCCGCGGGCGGGCAGATTTTAATACTCGGGTGACACCTAATCTCGCCAGCCACTCACTGCAGGGGGGTGGTATAGGGCTTGAACGTTGCAGGGGGAAGTTGTAATGCCTTCCCTGTCTTTCTATTGGCCAGAAAAGCGCGCAAATTTTTCAGGGAAGAAAATGAAAGTAACCCGAACACCGCGTGGTGCTCGTTACGAGTAACGAGCATCTCGAACACCCTAATACTCGATCGAGTATCAAGCTCGGACAAGTATGCTCGCTCATCTCTAATAACAACCAATCACAGCGCAGCTTTCATGTTACCTCAGCAGTAAGAGAAATAACAACCAATCACAGCGCAACTTTTATTCTGCCTCAGCAATATAAAAAATAGGAACCAATCACAGCGCAGCTTTCATGTTACCTCTGCGGTATTATATATAGCAACCAATCACAGGGCAGCTTTCATGTTACCTCAGTGGTATAATATATAACAACGAATCGCAGCACAGCTTTCATGCAACCTCAGTAGTATAAGAAGTAGCCACCCATCACAGCACAGCTTTCATGTTACCTCAGCAGTATAAGAAATAGCAACCAATCACAGCACAGCTTTCATTTTACCTCAGCATTCTCAATATCCAGGAATTGTCTTGCGAATCGTCCGGCGGATGCATCATTTTCTGGTTGAACACTCATCCCGTTACTCGTAATGCCTTTTGCTTTTGTGCTTGAGATGGAAATCAAACGATCTTTGTCTGGGGGGCATAACTGTCGACGATGCTCGCACGCGCGCCACCTATCGTAGGATAGATGTACTATGCCAGTAATCTTCCCAGGTGTGTACTCAACAACTTCCCAAAGTCTCATGGCAATTGGATGAATGGTGTAGCAATGCATAAAGGACAGACATTCATTTATATATATCAGGAAGTGAGAGAATTAGATTCCGTACGTAAAATTTGGACGCTAATTGTTTTGTGCTTAGAATTGAATAATCGACTTGGGACCCATTAACTTTTCCTATTTATGGCATAATCAATGCCCGTGCCAAATTTCAAGTTTGTATGTGAGAAAATTACATTCCATACGTAAAATTTGGACGCTAATTCTTTGGCGCATAGAATTGAATAATCGAGTTGGGACCCATTAGCTTTTCCTATTTATGACATATTCAATGCCCGTGCCAAATTTCAAGTTTCTATGAGAGAAAATTAGATTCCGTACGTAAAATTTGGACGCTAATTCTTTGGCGCATAGAATTGAATAATCGAGTTGGGACCCATTAGCGTTTTCTATTTATGACATATTCAATGCCCGTGCCAAATTTCAAGTTTCCATGTGAGAAAATTACATTCCGTACGTAAAATTTGGACGCTAATTCTTTGGCGCTTACAATTGAATAATCGAGTTGGGACCCATTACCTTTTCCTATTTATGACATAATCAATGCTCGTGCCAAATTTCATGTTTCTACAACATCGGGAAGTGAGAGAATTAGTGGCAATGATGGAAATCGAACGATCTACGTGGGGGGGTCGTAACTGTCGACGACGCTCGCGCACGCGCCATTTATCGTAGGATAGTTGTACTATGCCTATAATCCTCCCAGGAGTGTACTCAACAACTTCCCAAAGTTTCATGGCGATCGGATGAATGGTGTAGTAGCGCATAAAGGACAAACAGACACGCACACAGACAGACAGACACGCAGACAGACAGACAGACACGCATACATTCAATTTTATATATATAGATGGTTAATAATACATGGTCAACACTACCCCAGGACAATATATCCACATGCATTGCATTGATGCCACGTCATGTTAACAGCTGTATTGCCCAGCATGGTAGCCCTACTACTTACTGTGCATTACTTACTGTTCTCCATTTTATTGGGCCACAAGAGGCATGTTGTTTGAAATGAAAATGGATTATTCAAAACCTAATTCTCTGTTTATTGCATTTTTTCACTGTGGGGCAGTGGGCTTTATTTACCAATTCCACATTTTAGTCCAATATCTAAACA
Source organism: Eleutherodactylus coqui (assembly GCF_035609145.1). Taxonomy (NCBI): domain Eukaryota; kingdom Metazoa; phylum Chordata; class Amphibia; order Anura; family Eleutherodactylidae; genus Eleutherodactylus; species Eleutherodactylus coqui. Next base: position 28,585,297 of record NC_089845.1, on the reverse strand, counting down.
ATTTAGGAAAATGTCAGATCAGATTAAACAGTCCAGAATTATCCACTCCATAAAATGGGTGCATTGCTGTTTCCTGTACTCCTATGCTACAAAGAAAGCTTGGAGGATGATATAACTGTATATGAGAAAAAAATATAAAACTTTGTGTGAGGCTTTTAAAAATATTATCAGCTTCCCCCACCCCCAATTACCTCCTCGCAAAGTTCTTCTAGAATTATCCCCATATTATTAGTTCACTTCTCTCATATTTAACCATAACGTTAGTTTGCTTACTACTTAAAATGAGTCAGAAAACACTAGGTATTATATTGTATATATTATATCTTTAACATCTTGTCTAATTTTATCAGCAATTGCAGAGGAACTCCAAGTAATGGAACAAAGGTTCTGCTTTATCGACAGTATGTAAGTATAGTATCTGATTCATACACTTTATTAAAAACTTCAACTGAGGTGGGGAGTAGTACTTGTTTTAATGTTTCATATATATATATATATATATATATATATATATATATATATTAAAACTGGTTCCATGCCCACCTGCCATCTTCTAGTCTTTAAAGGACTTAAAAGCTAGTGCAAACACGGCCATATCAATTGGTTTCTCTAAACTCTGTTAATCCTCTTTTGTTAACTTTTTAAGGGGGTGTTTTCTAAATAAGCTTTTAATCTTGCAATTTATGTACAATTCTATATTCATACAATTCCTGATAAAACAACTTAAATGCTCACTGACTTTTCAAACAATTTGTTCTTATGTGATCCAATAAGATAACTAGCAAAATTGCAAATCACTTTGTTTACCTAAAATGACGTTATGTGCTGGATAATCCTGCTAAAGTGTTATTGACTAGGAATTTCCTCTCCTTTTAGTTTGCTTCCCACTGCCTGTTGTCAAATGAAGTCCATCTCAAGTAACATAAATAACAAGATGGATAACAGAAAGTGGAGGGAAATCTTGCCTCATGCTGCCCATAGACATCTATGGAGAAGGGAGAGAGGCAGCTAGCTGGTGTTTACTGTATGGCAATGACTGAAATCACATCTACACTGCTAAATACTGCTGTATAATGTCTTCCATAATGCCTTTTACTATAAGCGTGTGCTACAGAGAGATATTAAAGAAAATACTTTGATCTTTTATGTGCAGAGAAGACATCATAGCAGCTAATCTACACCCATTAACTCAGGGATAACATAAAATTAAAGATGAATCCTCCCAAGGGTGGAAAAAGGTTAAAGTTGTGTATAAGTTATATAACATCCACAAATAATGTTATTCTTCATGTACACACATGACAGTTTACTCTGAAAAGTCACTTGAAATAGCAATCATGTTATAAATGTATCAACAAACTGTAATTGTTTATTATTAGAGATGAGCGAACACCAAAATGTTCGGGTGTTCGTTATTCGGAACGAACTTCCCGTGATGCTCGAGGGTTCGTTTCGAACAACGAACCCCATTGAAGTCAATGGGCGACCAGAACATTTTTGTATTTCGCCGATGCTCGCTAAGGTTTTCATGTGTGAAAATCTGGGCAATTCAGGAAAGTGATGGGAATGACACAGTGACGGATAGGGCAGGCGAGGGGCTACATGTTGGGCTGCATCTCAAGTTCCCAGGTCCCACTATTAAGCCACAATAGCGGCAAGAGTGGGCCCCCCCCCCCCCCCAACAACTTTTACTTCTGAAAAGCCCTCATTAGCATGGCATACCTTTGCTAAGCACCACACTACCTCCAACAAAGCACAATCACCGCCTGCATGACACTCCACTGCCACTTCTCCTGAGTTACATGCTGCCCAACCGCACCCCCTCCCCCCCACAGCGCACACCAAACTGTCCCTGCGCAGCCTTCAGCTGCCCTCATGCCACACCACCCTCATGTCTATTTAGAAGTGCGTCTGCCACGACGAGGGACCGCAGGCACACACTGCACAGGGTTGGCACGGCTAGGTAGCGACCCTCTTTAATAGGGGCGGGGCGATAGCCCACAATGCTGTACAGAAGCAATGAGAAATACAATCCTGTGCCACCGCCATCAGGAGCTGCACACGTGGGCATAGCAATGGGGAACCTATGTGCCACACACTATTCATTCTGTCAAGGTGTCTGCATGCCCCAGTCAGACTGGTTATATGCACCTTAACAGTAACCGCGTTGGTGGTAATGTGGTGGTGACTGCGGACCTAGTACCACGGTTGTATTTTGTTGGTTTTCGGAATGTGGCCAGGATTAAGTGGGCCGTGGCGGGGGGATGGTGGGGGGGCTCTCTTGTAGTGTCGGTAAAGGTGAAATTCTTGGACTGCCACCAGACGAACCAATGCAAAGGCATTTGCCAACAATGTTTTCCCTGTTGGAGGAGGAGGGGGATGTTTTTGAGGCACTACGTGTCCTCTCCACGTGTCCGTTCCATGTAAGCAATAGTAGCACTCAAGACAGGCCCCAGTAACAATTCTGAAGCAGCAGTATAGCGGGAGCGCAGTCTTCGTTCCATGTAAGCAATAGTAGCACTCAAGACAGGCCCCAGTAACAATTCTGAAGCAGCAGTATAGCGGGAGCGCAGTGTTCGTTCCATGTAAGCAATAGTAGCACTCAAGACAGGCCCCAGTAACAATTCTGAAGCAGCAGTATAGCGGGAGCGCAGTCTTCGTTCCATGTAAGCAATAGTAGCACTCAAGACAGGCCCCAGTAACAATTCTGAAGCAGCAGTATAGCGGGAGCGCAGTCTTCGTTCCATGTAAGCAATAGTAGCACTCAAGACAGGCCCCAGTAACAATTCTGAAGCAGCAGTATAGCGGGAGCGCAGTCTTCGTTCCATGTAAGCAATAGTAGCACTCAAGACAGGCCCCAGTAACAATTCTGAAGCAGCAGTATAGCGGGAGCGCAGTCTTAGTTCCATTTCAGTAGCCTTAGTATAGCCAAGGCACAAGTGACATTTATGTAGCTAAAGTGTAGGCCAACCCCACACACCTTTCTGTACCATGAGTGCAGGCGAAGAACATAGAAATTACTATGATTACACTGTAGGTGAGGGCCCCAAAAAATTGGTGTACCAACAGTACTAATGTACCTCAGTAAAAATTGGCCATGCCCAACCAAGATGGCAGGTGAATCGCTTTGGTTAATGTGGCTTAAGTGGTAACTAGGCCTGGAGGCAGCCCAGTGTAACGAAAAATTGGTTCAAGTTAAAGTTCCAACGCTTTTAAGCTAATTGAAACTTATAAAAATTGTTCTGAAAAATTATTTGAGTGAGCCTTGTGGCCCTAAGAAAAATTGCCCGTTCAGCGTGATTACGTGAGGTTTCAGGAGGAGGAGCAGGAGGAGGAGGAGGAGGAATATTAGACACAGATTGATGAAGCAGAAATGTCCCCGTTTTGGATGGTGAGAGAGAACGTAGCTTCCATCCGCGGGTGCAGCCTACGTATTGCTTAGGTATCGCTGCTGTCCGCTGGTGGAGAACAGAAGTCTGGGGAAATCCAGCCTTTGTTCATCTTGATGAGTGTTAGCCTGTCGGCACTGTCGGTTGACAAGCGGCTACGCTTATCTGTGATGATTCCCCCAGCCGCACTAAACACCCTTTCCGACAAGACGCTAGCCGCAGGACATGCAAGCACCTCAAGGGCATACAGGGCTAGTTCAGGCCACGTGTCCAGCTTCGACACCCAGTAGTTGTAGGGGGCAGAGGCGTCACCAAGGATGGTCGTGCGATCCGCTACGTACTCCCTCACCATCCTTTTGCAGTGCTCCCGCCGACTCAGCCGTGACTGGGGAGCGGTGACACAGTCTTGGTGGGGAGCCATAACGCTGGCCAGGCCCTTAAAGACTGTTGCACTGCCTGGGATGTACATGCTGCTCGATCTACGCACATCCCCTGCAACATGGCCCTCGGAACTGCGCCTTCTGCCACTAGCGCTGTCGGCTGGGAATTTTACCATCAGCTTGTCCGCAAGGGTCCTGTGGTATAGCAACACTCTCGAACCCCTTTCCTCTTCGGGAATCAGAGTGGGCAGGTTCTCCTTATACCGTGGATCGAGCAGTGTGTACACCCAGTAATCCGTCGAGGCCAGAATGCGTGCAACGCGAGGGTCACGAGAAAGGCATCCTAACATGAAGTCAGCCATGTGTGCCAGGGTACCAGTACGCAACACATGGCTGTCCTCACTAGGAAGATCACTTTCAGGATCCTCCTCCTCCTCCTCCTCCTCAGGCCATACACGCTGAAAGGATGACGCCGTCAGCAGGATGGCACCGTCAGCAGCGGGCCAAGCTGTCTCTTCCCCCTCCTCCTCATCCTCCTCATGCTCCTCCTCCTCCTCCTGTACGCGCTGAGAAATAGACAGGAGGGTGCCCTGACTATCCAGCGGCATACTGTCTTCCCCCGCCCCCGTTTCCGAGCGCAAAGCAGCTGCCTTTATGGTTTGCAGGGAATGTCTCAAGATGCATAGCAGAGGAATGGTGACGCTAATGATTGTAGCATCGCCGCTCACCACCTGGGTAGACTCCTCAAAATTACCAAGGACATGGCAGATGTCTGCCAACCAGGCCCACTCTTCTGAAAGGAATTGAGGAGGCTGACTCCCACTGCGCCGCCCATGTTGGAGTTGGTATTCGACTATAGCTCTACGTTGTTCATAGAGCCTGGCCAACATGTGGAGCGTAGAGTTCCACCGTGTGGGCACGTCGCACAGCAGTCGGTGCACTGGCAGCTTAAAGTGATGTTGCAGGGTGCGCAGGGTGGCAGCGTCCGTGTGGGACTTGCGGAAATGTGCGCAGAGCCGGCGCGCCTTTACGAACAGGTCTGACAAGCGTGGGTAGCTTTTCAGAAACCGCTGAACCACCAAATTAAAGACGTGGGCCAGGCATGGCACGTGCGTGAGGCTGCCAAGCTGCAGAGCCGCCACCAGGTTACGGCCGTTGTCACACACGACCATGCCCGGTTGGAGGCTCAGCGGCGCAAGCCAGCGGTCGGTCTGCTGTGTCAGACCCTGCAGCAGTTCGTGGGCCGTGTGCCTCTTATCGCCTAAGCTGAGTAGTTTCAGCACGGCCTGCTGACGCTTGCCCACCGCTGTGCTGCCACACCGCGCGACACCGACTGCTGGCGACATGCTGCTGCTAACACATCTTGATTGCGAGACAGAGGAGGAGGAGGAGGAGGAGGAGGGTGCTTTAGTGGAGGAAGCATACACCTCCGCAGATACCACCACCGAGCTGGGGCCCGCAATTCTGGGGGTGGGTAGGACGTGAGCGGTCCCAGGCTCTGACTCTGTCCCAGCCTCCACTAAATTCACCCAATGTGCCGTCAGGGAGATGTAGTGGCCCTGCCCGCCTGTGCTTGTCCACGTGTCCGTAGTTAAGTGGACCGTGGCAGTAACCGCGTTGGTGAGGGCGCGTACAATGTTGCGGGAGACGTGGTCGTGCAGGGCTGGGACGGCACATCGGGAAAAGTAGTGGCGACTGGGAACTGAGTAGCGCGGGGCCGCCGCCTCCATGATACTTTTGAAGGACTCCGTTTCCACAACCCTATACGGCAGCATCTCAAGGCTGATGAATTTTGCGATGCGGACGGTTAACGTTTGAGCGTGCGGGTGCGTGGCGGCATACTTGCGCTTGCGCTCCAACAGTTGCGCTAGCGACGGCTGGACTGTGCGGTGCGAGACATTGGTGGATGGGGCCGAGGACAGCGGAGGTGAGGGTGTGGGTGCAGGCCAGGAGACGGTCGTGCCTGTGTCCTGAGAGGGGGGTTGCATCTCAGTGGCAGGTTGGGGCACAGGGGGAGAGGCAGGGGTGCAAACCGGAGGCGGTGAACGGCCTTCGTCCCACCTTGTGGGGTGCTTGGCCATCATATGCCTGCGCATGGTGGTGGTGGTGAGGCTGTTGGTGTTGGCTCCCCGGCTGAGCTTTGCGCAACAAAGGTTGCACACCACTGTTCGTCGGTCGTCAGGCGTCTCTGTGAAAAACTGCCAGACCTTAGAGCACCTCGGCCTCTGCAGGGTGGCATGGCGCGAGGGGGCGCTTTGGGAAACACTTGGTGGATTATTCGGTCTGGCCCTGCCTCTACCCCTGGCCCTGGCCACCGCACTGCCTCTTGCAACCTGCCCTGCTGATGCCCTTGACTCCCCCTCTGAAGACCTGTCCTCCTGAGTAAGCGTTGCACACCAGGTGGGGTCAGTCACCTCATCGTCCTGCTGCTCTTCCTCCGAATCCTCTGTGCGCTGCTCCCTCGGACTTACTGCCCTTACTACTACCTCACTGCAAGACAACTGTGTATGATCGTCATCGTCCTCCTCACCCGGCGGAAGTCCCCAGCCTCATCCCCCGGACCCCGGGAACTTTCGAATGGTTGGGCATCAGTGACTATAAACTCCTCTGGTGGGAGAGGAACCGCTGCTGCCCAATCTGAGCAGGGGCCCGAGAACAGTTCCTGGGAGTGTTCCCGCTCCTGAGCAGGTGTCATTGTAGTGGAGTGAGGAGGCTGGGAGGAAGGAGGAGCAGCAGACAGAGGATTCGGATTTGCAGCAGTGGACGGCGCAGAACTGCGTGTTGACGATAGGTTGCTCGAAGCACTTTCTGCCATCCAGGACAGGACCTGCTCACACTGCTCATTTTCTAATAACCGTCTCCCGCGTGGACCCATTAATTGGGCGATGAATGTGGGGACGCCAGAAACGTGCCTCTCTCCTAATCGCGCAGCAGTCGGCTGCGACACACCTGGATCAGGAGCTTGGCCTGTGCCCACACCCTGACTTGGCCCTCTGCGTCCTCGGCCGCGTCCACGTCCTCTAGGCCTACCCCTACCCCTCAGCATGCTGTATTACCAGTGATTTGATTTCACAGGCAGGAAATAAATTGGCGCAAGACTGCAGGCCAAATATAATTTTTGCCCTTTTGGGAAAACGAAAGGCCCCACTGCCTCTAGTGAATGAATAATCTAAGTTTAATAACTGTGCTGTGTCCCTGCTTATGTGTCACAGAACGTGAGGGTAGCAGAGTTATTATAACTCTGGCAGAGCAGGTATTTTTTTTCCCAATTAAGGAAAGCAAATGGCGAAGCCAGCAGTAAAGCGTAGCTGGCTGCGTATGATTTAGCAATGTTTTTCACGCAGCTCACACGTGTCCACAGGCGTTAGGACGGACAGAGGCTGGACAAATAGATTTGTTTTCAGTTTTTTCCCACCAAAAGGCAGCACTGCGTATATTCAATGAACATGAGAAGTTTAATAACTGTGCTGTGTCCCTGCTTATGTGTCACAGAACGTGAGGGTAGCAGAGTTATTATAACTCTGGCAGAGCAGGTATTTTTTTTCCCAATTAAGGAAAGCAAATGGCGAAGCCAGCAGTAAAGCGTAGCTGGCTGCGTATGATTTAGCAATGTTTTTCACGCAGCTCACACGTGTCCACAGGCGTAACGACGGACAGAGGCTGGACAAATAGATTTGTTTTCAGTTTTTTCCCACCAAAAGGCAGCACTGCGTATATTCAATGAACATTAGAAGTGTAATAACTGTGCTGTGTCCCTGCTTATGTGTCACAGAACGTGAGGGTAGCAGAGTTATTATAACTCTGGCAGAGCAGGTATTTTTTTTCCCAATTAAGGAAAGCAAATGGCGAAGCCAGCAGTAAAGCGTAGCTGGCTGCGTATGATTTAGCAATGTTTTTCACGCAGCTCACACGTGTCCACAGGCGTTAGGACGGACAGAGGCTGGACAAATAGATTTGTTTTCAGTTTTTTCCCACCAAAAGGCAGCACTGCGTATATTCAATGAACATGAGAAGTGTAATAACTGTGCTGTGTCCCTGCTTATGTGTCACAGAACGTGAGGGTAGCAGAGTTATTATAACTCTGGCAGAGCAGGTATTTTTTTTCCCAATTAAGGAAAGCAAATGGCGAAGCCAGCAGTAAAGCGTAGCTGGGTGCGTATGATTTAGCAATGTTTTTCACGCAGCTCACACGTGTCCACCGCCCGTAAGGACGGACAGAGGCTGGACAAATAGATTTGTTTCCACTTGTTTTTCCACCAAAAGGCAGCACTGCGTATATTCTATGAATAATAACTGTGTTGTGGCCCTGCCTATACAATTCTTTCCCTGCAGTATCAATGGAGGGTGGAATGCTCTGCAGAGGCGATTTTGAGAAGCCCAAAAAAAATGCAGCACAGCTAACAGCAGCCTGGACAGTACTGCACACGGATAAATATGGCCCTAGAAAGGACCGTTGAGGTTCTTGAAGGCTACACGCACTCCTAACACTCTCCCTGCCTATGCAGCACTTCTGTCCCTAATGCCAGGTGCAACGCTCTGCAGAGCCGATTTTGAGAAGAAAAAAAAATTCCACTGCTAACAGCAGCCAACACACAGCTATCAGTGGCCCTAATAAGGACCTTTGGGGGGTCTTGAAGCCTACACTAACTACCAATTCTTTCCCTACAGCAGCTCCGGTATAAACAGCACTGTCCCTCATCTAACTCACCAGGCATCTGAGGCGAGCCGTGGGAGGGGCCGACTTTTATATTAGGCGAACACCTGATCTCGCCAGCCACTCACAGCAGGGGGGTGGTATAGGGCTTAAACGTTGCAGGGGGAAGTTGTAATGCCTTCCCTGTCTTTCAATTGGCCAGAAAAGCGCGCTAACGTCTCAGGGAAGGAAGTGAAAGTAACCCGAACACCGCATGGTGTTCGTTACGAATAACGAACATCCCGAACACCCTAATATTCGCACGAATATCAAGCTCGGACGAACGCGTTCGCTCATCTCTATTTATTATCTATTGTCTTTCAACTTTTTTATAGCTCCAAGTATGGTATCTTTGTTACAATTACACACACTAAACATATACTTTTTATTAAAATTAGAGCCTATGGATGATGGATGGCCAATGGATGGCATGTATTGGAGGCATCCGTCGGATGTATGCTTTTTTTTACATTGTGCCCCACATGTCAGAATATATCAGGTTAAAAAAAAAAGAATATATCAGGTTAAGGAAGAAGGTAACAGAGGCCACATCTGTATCCATCCACAGTCTTTCAGCACATTAGAAATAAAAAATGCTGTAACTCAGAATTATATCTTTTCTCCTTACTTGACTTTGTCAGTTGTTCAATTGTTGAATCTGTCATAGCACTTAAATCGCCTACAATCATGAGTGGATGCTCTTGTTTATCCACCAATACTTCTACAATTTAACTAACACATCAGAACTATGTAGTGTAAATGTGTGTTTGAGAGCTTCATCCACACTTTTATGTGTTTGATCTGCCTTTTTGCCTATGGTTTTATTCATTCATTCATAAAAATTGTATAACTTGCTTAATTTTATCCAACATTATTCTCTTATTGGAGTATATTACGGTAAAGTCCCATCCTACCAGGATGCACTGGATCTGTCACTAGCAGATTTTGCACAAATACAGTGTCAAAACAATATAGATAACCAAAATACGGGGAACACTGTCCCAATATAAACTAACACAGGGAAGGGGCCTGCCTAAATGCCAGCAACCCATCCTGACAAGGATGAACCTGGCCCCGTACCTTAACCATTAGTCAACTCTATGTGGGACAGGGAAATATTACAGGAAATAATATAAAAATTAAAACCAGAAAAGTACTTAGCTTTGAGATGCAACCGGTAAGTGGGAGATCCAGAACCAAGCTCTGACTGCACTCACAGTCAGAGGAAGACTGAAGATTAAACAGCAGTTCAGCCCAGTATCAGGTCAGGCTAAATAGCCCTGACAAATACCCACAGGTGAAACTAAGAGCATCTCACCTAATACCACTCTCACCAGAGTCAGAAGATGGAAAAACACCTACAAAACCTGACCAGACTATCAGCACGGCAGTGACACCAGAACCACTGCAACAGCTATTTTATGCAAGTGGATAATACTTACAGGCAATCTTGGTCTTCTTTATTAGTATTACATTTATTCACTGAGGTTAAATAATTTTCCATGCTGCAGACACCATCTGGAATATCTACCCTATTACACATCTCTGTGTCATCAGCAAACAGAGAAGTCTTACTTGTTAACCTTCTTTTTGTCACCAACAAACATATTAAAAAGAATACAACCTAGAACAGATCCTCGTGGTCATCACTTGTAACTAGTCTCTGTTCAGAACAAGTGCCATTCACAACAAAACTGTTAAAGTCACTTTTAGCCTTTATTTTAGTAATTTCAGCAAGTGACAGATTATCATAATCCTGAATTTGCCCCGAGAGCCTACAGTATAGACAAAAGCAATTCTAATCATAGCTCCATCTCTAGACTATAAGAAAATTCTGAGAATTTCTAGCGATTTCTGGGTATTTGAATTACTGCTAATTTAAGACTATTCTTAACAGAAATGCTGCTGCATCATTCCGTCTTTCGTGCACAACATGTATCCTTGTATGGCTATTCCCAATCATTATAATCCTGGAACCATATCTCTGTTAGCTCAACCAGATCAAAATTATCTTTAGATATGATCACCACTAGCTATATTAGAAGACATTATTGGAAAAACATTACTATTATACCTTGTTCTATTCTTAGAGGTTCTTCAGGAAATGAAAAAATGACTGCAGTGTATCAGGCCTGTGAGCAACCCTTACTAAAATGTAACTAGCAATGGTTGCTAAGTCCTGAAGGAGAGGAGACGTGAACAGAATTGAGCCTAATACCATACTATTCCCTACCATCAGACTTACAGACACTAAGCCTGACCAAATATGGGAGGTATACATTTACATATATAATTTATATTGTTATTATTATATTATTTATTAACTTATTATATATTTATTTATGTATTTACATATATACACCATGTTTCCCTGAAAAATAAGACCTAGCCTGATTTTTCAGGGAGGCTTGAAATATTACCACACAGAATCACTCCCTGGTTGCAAGATTCATAAATCCTATCTCCTCGATGACTGTGATTGGCTCTTCAAGTCCTGCATTGATTGGCTGAGCAGCACTCGATGAACCAATCACAGCCATCGCTTCGAGTAGGCATTGCTTAGTCCATTCAATGAAAACAGTTTGGTGCCGTGTTAGCCAGTAGAGTAAAATGTGATTTTTCCCAGCAAGAGAAACCAAGTAATCTTGTAGATATGATAGCTATTAATGGCTAACAAAAATACATGATGTTAATACCAGCTTTTGGACCTGCATAGGTCATTGCTTCATGGAGGCGGGATTTATGAATTGGCTGAGCCAGATCGGTCAGCAGCAGATATCCTGCATACTCATAATTTTAAAATGTGATCATTATTGTTTTAAAAAAAAAAAAAAAATCATATACAAAACAAACAGAAATTGAACAATTAAAATAGTAAAATTATGCTAGAATGGGTTAAATGTATTTGATACAATGCATGTTAAAGGGGTTGTCCTGCAGATTAAGTAATTTTTTTTTCTGCAGATGCCACCTGCAAATCAAAGCGATTAAAAGACACACTAAACCCCCATTTCAATAGCACTTTCCGCTTACCTGAACAAGCTTTTTCTCTTCTTAGTAAAAATTCTGTTCAAAGATGGCGCCGCGGGACTTCTCCCATGGTGCACCACAGTATATGCTCCGACGTGCGCGCTCCCGATGACGTCGGTCACATGATCTAGTGACTGACGTCATCATGGTAGGCGGCAACAGTTCCGAAGCTGTATCCTCCCTTATCACAGTGAGTGGAGGAAGAGCAGGCAGTATACTTCTCCTGCCCGCACTCTCCCTCTTCAGAAGCTGTCAGCTCCGGCGATATCCTCCGTCATCAAAGTCAGTGGAGGAGGAGCAGGCAGTATACTGTTCCTTCTCGCACTCTCCCACTCCGTGCACATTGTTTCCAATAAGGAGCACTCGCCAGACTATTGTTGGTGCTCCCAAAAGGGTGTCAAGCTCTCAAAAGGAGACTATTGTGGCGCGCTCTTAGGGGGTTAGGGCACATAAAACCGGGTTGGCTACAATGCTGGATGCTGTTTGGGGCGGAGGGATGAGGGGCGGAGGGAAGGGGGGCACGCTCCCAGGGTGTATGAAGACATTTGGCGTTTCCCTACTCCCCTTCACATACTTTTCAAGCCCCGGTGCTGTGTCCTTGCCTCTTCCTCCCACCGCAGCGGCAGGCAGACACTCACTCCGCTGGTATATGAAACCAGGAAGTGAGTGTACTGTGCATGCGCCGACCGGCAGCGCGCGTCCCCTGCAATGATTCCAGAAAGAGCACAGTCCCGGCGAAAGAATGAACTACTGCGCATGCGCGGAGGGGATGAGGCTCGTTCCCGCGCCGATGAGAGCTGCTGCGGGCCCGACAAGAAAACCAGATTTCTTGTCGTAACCAGGAGTGATGGAGGAGCAACACAGGGGGGGCACCCCTATAGGTAAGTCAATAACTTCTGTTTGCATCATTTTCCATGCACAATGTATATTACAAAGTGCATGGAAATGGGCAAACAGAAGTAATGACATGCAATGTTTCTGGCCGGACAACCCCTTTAACAGAATATATCGTAATTACTGTAAGTTGTCAGTGCCATTCACCTTTTTCCAAAAATTAACAGAATAGTATATTTGTGCTCTATAACTTTAAATTCCAGCAAGCTTGTACTGCAGGAAATATGCCATATCACCACGATAATTATAGCACAATAATTCTGGCTCGCGTATCATCATCTAAAATAAATCTTCACAGTAAATCTAAAATGAACTTCATTTTACCATCACAAATATTGGAATTTTGACATTTCATATTTATTCTGCACACACGTTGTTATATGACTAGCTTGTCTTAATTCCAGATCTTTTACAAAAGACTAACGTTTTCTATAAGAAACATTTCAGATACATTTGTCATGTAAATATCAAATTCCTTTTCTATTTTCCCTTGGCAAGAGCACTACTAAAAACCATTAATCTGCTGCAAGATTTCCATCCCTTATATGTTATTTGACTTTCCCTTTTCGATAAATCATTTGGCTTTCTTTGGTGTTTGTTGTGATGTAGCAGCTTTTTTTATATTCTTATACAGTGTCTAGGGCCCATCAGTAAAATTCCTTCTGAGGGCCACTGTACAGGTACAGTACATGCAAATATTATCTGATCCACAACCCTGTCTCTATTAAAGTATGTTGGATGGAAATTGGTGGACTCCTGTTTACCCAATAGGTGTAAATCCCAGAAGTGGCATTTATGGCATATTCTGTAAAGGGAGATATCACATACAACAGCCCTGAAATGGTGAAAACGTGCATGAACTCGCAATTTTATTGCAAAATGGAACAGTTTTTAAATTGATTTTTAATGGCTCAATCGTTTTCAAGGTGAACAGCAGTTTTACCCACAAAACCATGTGTCTATGAATAGTCCATTTGGAAGCTGTTCTGATTTGCAGTAAAACTGCATGCCAGTGTGGTTTTCCTTGTAGTATGCAATCTGTGGGAAAAAAACTGTAACACCCTGAATCTGAAGGTCTGCAGCTGACAGGGCATTCTGGGAGTTATAGTTCACTATGATGTTGGAGTTTCTTGAAGTGCTGTTAAAAAGATGGGGCCCAGGGAGGGAGGATGCACTCAGAAATGCAACTGCACCTAGCTGTCACCCCCAGACCTCTTAAGCACCTATATAAACACATAAACTTGATGTCTGATTCTCTTTCCCCTTGGTGGAAGGACATTTGGACTAGCTGCTGTTTACTAGCTGGATGCATGTGAGTTTTAAGTGGAGTTCCTGTTCTGTGTGGTTTGCATTACCTGGTGTGTTAGTATCAACAGTGATGTGTGCATTGGGTCTGTGCAGGAGGCCAGACATGTGGTCTATGAAGAGTCCTCTTCTGTGTGGTATGCATTCTCTGGTGTGTTGGTGTGAACAGCAACATATTCTGTTGGGTCTATGCAGGTGGCCAGACATGTGGTGTATGAACCGTCTTGTTCTGTGAACAGTTAGGTGTCCTGTGTTTAGTGCATCTCTTCAGGTTCCTAATCAGGGATAGCCAGGTCTGAGATAAAGATGGTGGGGCCGTCCTTAGTAGTGCGCCTACCCTGCTTTCAGGCAGGGGTGCCCCCACTTGCCCAGGTTAGTGAGGGACAGGTTATCTTCTATCTTTGCCTGGAGTGATGTAATTTGTTCTTCCAATTACTGTAAGTGTGTTTGTGGATTTACTAGGACACCATCTTGCATCCGTGCTGAGGCGCTGGGCTTTAGTGCACCGCACAGACGTAACAGGTGAGCTGCGGCTCTACCAGTCGAGCACAATGCCGCACATGGGATGTCTGTCAAATTTTAGCATGGGGCAAGCACAAATTACTGGCCCATGAGTAGCGGCCCACCCTTGGAGTATGTTCACATGTGGTGGATTTGCTGTGGATTTTCTGCAGTGGAAAATATCCACTACAAATCTGACCCGAAATTTGAACAAATTTTGTGTAGTCTTTGATTAGCATTCTGGTGTGGATTTTGACACAAATTCGCTGCAGATTTTTCTGCTGTAGATAATCCACAGCAAATCCATTACATGTGAATAAACCCTTATACCACTCTCACACCACCGTATGTAAAAGCGCAGCGTTTTTCATGCAGTTTTACAGCGTACAGCGTGCCTGAGCTTTTACTGCACATTTTTGCACATTATAAATGCAGACAATCACGCTGAATATGTCGCAACTTTTTTCCACCTCATGGTGGCATAGCATCCTGTGTATAAACTGCAGCGAAATACAGTATTACATGTGCAATTGCATATTTACTGTGTTTTTTTGTGCACCCTATTGATTTCAATTGGTGATTTGTGCATGAAATATGTGCTAAAACAACGAAAATAGGATATGCTGCGTGTGATGTCAAATGCTAATGTGAGAGGCCCCATTGAAATACATGAAGGTTTAGTGTTGGTTATTTTGCTCCATAATAATATTGTGCCCACTGTGGTCGACCTTAGTAAAAAGAGACCCCCTCGGTAACCCCACTTAGTACTAGGACCCCTTATGTGGCCCCAAATAATAATATTAGCCACCTTGGTATCCCCTCTTAGTAATAAGAGCCATTCTGTGCCCCGCTCTATAGCCCACTTAATAATAGTATCCCCATGGGTGCCTCCATTTAGTAATGGCACCCTTCTGTAGCCCCAAATAGTAATAATGACCCCTCTATAGTCCCACTTAGTAACAGAACATCCTGGGTGCTCCCATGCATGTTTAGAGCCGCCTGCCAATCATCCTAAAACTCCAACGGCTGGAAAGAGATAAATTCCTTAACCCACCCACTCATTGGCTGCAGTCTGAGTCCCCGTATGATCGCCTGGTGATGCCGCCTTCATCTAGGTGGAGTGATGTGCCATATGCTGTCGCAGAGGTCATGCACCCCAAAGGCCAGCCCTGGGCACAGTCATAAGAGGCAATAAGCTGATTACTGTAGCAACTCCTTGGCACACATAGACTTTAACAGTTAAATAAAACAGCTGACAGAGACATTCCATGTGACCTGTGGCTACCATAATAGTTGACTTAATACACTGAAGAGATGGCAGGGGAAGACAGTATTACCTTGTGGGCTGATGATTCTTAAGTATCATGGGCATGTGACCAGACACACGTATAGTAGCGTCACAGCAGCATCTAAAGGGACTAAAGGATCTCTAATGATTTCATGAGCATGTCATCAGTCACATGTGTGGGAAGAGTCAGACTATATTCTCTGCTGCTGGGAAAGTTTTCTGCAGGTTTTCTTCATGATACAATATGAAATTGTCCTCATGAGCAGGTAATGCATATTTATTAATGTATGGGGCACAGAGGGGGCACTATTACTATGGGGGCACAAAAGAAAGCAATATAACTGTGGAATCACAAATGGAAGCACTATTACAGTGAAGGAGTACAACGGAAGCACTATTTTGTAATGGGCACAATGGGGGCATTATTGTGTAAGTGCACTATTACTTAGTGAGGCACTAGTACTGTATTGGGCACAAAACAAGTAGTGCCATATTATTGTGTTGGGGAATTGGGGGTTTCATGAAAAATCAGAATGTGATCCAGCACTGAGGATAAATGACGATGCCTATTAGTACAAAAATTACAAGCAACCGAGCATCTAGAAAGATGATAACACTTGTGTGTTTCAGATTCTCCCACATCCTTAGTCAAGGCACGATTGTGCTCAACGGAATTGTGTTGGCACTGCTATTTTTCTGGATGTCAGCGGTTTTTAATTTTTGGACTAGTAAACATTGGATGGCTTTTTATCCTGAGCGCTGTGAGAAGCTTTGCTTTTTTCTTATGGCATGACATCAAGTCGGATGGGATCCTTGCACTGGGAGATAAAAAAGCTACGTCAACAGGTGAGCTACGTTAGTTTTGTTTATTGCTTTACAGATAGCAGCAGAATGGGGAAAGTAAACAGTTGAATTGTAGCTGGAGTAAGTCTTCATGAAAGAAGTGCACAGCTCCAATCAAAACAGACATTACCTGTGATCACTGTTGGTAACTACACTGTAATCACTGCCATTAGAGGTAACATCACTGTAATCACTATTACTCTATAGGACTTGTATCTGACTGTTATATGATGACTGGATTATTTAGAGGTATGCTAGAGCTAAGCAGCTGTATATGCACCCGATGTACTAAAAAATTGGCTTTTCAAAATTAGTTGTTGAGTCAACCGAAGCAGTCAAATCCTGTTTTGGGTCAAACTTTGCTAAAAGTTCGGATTGCCGTAAATCTAAACCTCGGGCAGTTCACCAATAAAAAAAGGTTCTGCCACATAGTAGAAAGGAGAAGGAGAAAGGTTCACATAATTTCCGGATAGTGCACAATGCCTTGCAAACAACTCTCTCAGCCATTCAGGAGGCTATATAGGGGTGAGGTCAGAGCCACAATAAAAGGCTATGCAGCCATTTCAGCCAGAATTAGAGGTCTAAGAAGCCATTTCGTCATCACTTTTTAGGATGCCAATCGTGTTTCTACTCCCCAAAACGGTTTCATTTTTGGAGTTTGTAAAAAGCTGCAGCTTCATTTTTACTTTATCAGAGCAAAACATGATAATTTTTTGACTGCTTCCATTACCACCGTGTATGCACAAACACTAACAGGCATCTGCCACAAAAAGGTTTTTTTTACGTTTTTTACTTTTAAAAAGCATAAGGCTGGGTTCACATGGAGCGGATTTGCCGCGGAAATTCCGTCCGGAATTTCGCCGTGGCAAATCTGCTTGCGGCCGCTAATTCCAGGTTTAGCCAGCCATGTGGATGAGAGTTCTTAGAAATATCGTCCACACGGGACGGCAAATCCACCGCGGCAAAGCCGGCAGAAGCCGGCACTGCGGCGCGGATTAGCCGGCCGCAGCATGCTCATTCTTTTCCTTCCTCCACTGTGGCCGTGCTCTCCTCTATGGGTTTGAAGCAGCCCTTATCCCGACGGAAATCTTGCGGTTTTTCGCTGCGGCCAAACCGCAAGATTTCCACCGGGATTCCGCTGTTTGGGAACCCAGACTAACAAATCTGTTAGTGTGTTTATAAACAAACTGTTAGTTTCCACCAGGTGCCATCTGTTTACCCATAGCCATGGGGTTTTTTTTTCATAACTTTGACAATAAAGGGCCAACCTGGCAAAAAAACATTTTTCCATTCCCAACCCTCTCACCTAATTACTTGGTACACTCTGGAGGTCTCCTGTGTATATTGCAATCACTTCCATGCAGAGCAGCTCCTATCTAATGCCTATGAGGCACGATCTTAACATTTTTACTTTCACTTTCAAATTCTACCTATGATGCATCAGCACAGCATTTGCTAGAGGCTATACCATTTCTGCCTGCTTGGGGGGCAGTTTAATTATCACTGAATGTTAAGCAATTTTTGACAAAAACCATCATGACACCCTTCCCTCACCGTATGCATTTAGCTGATCTTGCTCCATGTGCCTTTTTTTCTAGTGCTTGAAGCAGTAGAAGAGTAAACAAAATTTCACAGCTGCAATTGTTCGTATAAAACCGCCCTCACAAAATAGGCAAAAAACACTGAACAGATCGTTGAAAAAAAAATCACTGGAACCAAACACAAACTTCCCCAACACCCCAGAAAGGTTCCGCTGACATTAAGCTAGCAACAGAAGCCTATACTAATAATGCGCCTCCCACCAAATAAGATTCATCTTTCTTTTGAGTACCCCATTATACATGTACTGTTATTGGTGTTAGAATACAGCACACTACATAGTATAAGATACATAGCAAGGACTGAGAGCTGCCATGAATATCTCCTGCAAATGCTGCAAGCAGAAGCTTAGGACAGAGTGTCAACTCACTATTGTTCCAAGTTGAAGGTTACTGCTCAACCTTTTTGGTAGGTTGACATAGCTCTAATACTATGCCTTGCTCCCTTCAGGCAAAGGAAACTGACAAATTTAAGGGTACATTCACACGCCACTTATATGATGCAGATTTTGGTGCAGAACCTTAGCAGATTTTACCATTTAAGGTTGAATTCACTTGACGTGGAATCTGCTGTAGATCTACACCAACACATGCTGCAAAATCTGTAGTAAATCCGCGACATGTGAACGTACCCTAAGACAGGAAGGTGAAGGCAGCAGTAGATGTCTTTGATGAACACTTGGGGTCTCCAAATGAATATCTTCCTAGAGGTGCAAACAAAACAGCGTGGAGCGGGAGAGATGGAGTTAGAAAAAGTGATAAGGTCAGAGGTCATCTTCTTTAATCCTCAGGAAAAATAACAATATGTGCAAAATAAAAGCGGGGACATATATACCCCCTGGTGGCGGTATATAGAAAATAAACAAGGAATCCGTGTTGTGCTGAAATGTACTGCAAGAAAAAATCTCAATTAGCGGTTCATTAAGAAGCCCTGTGACAAAAATATAATTGTATCAGAATTAGGGATCAAGGCTTTCAGAGATCATGGCAGAGATTGGCAAAGGAACCTCCAGTGGCAAAGAAACCCTCTTTTGGAATGGTCTTACCTGTCTCAGCAACAGCAGCACTTGATGCTGACATGGCGCGAGGGAAGAAGGCCAGTCCACTCAAACTAATGATATTCTTCCTCATAACAGAGGTCTTGCAAAATGGCACCGAGCAATCTGTAAAAAGAACAGCTTCTTCTAACAGCAATGCAGCAGAGACAGGAAGCAATTTACTGCTCCCTTCTTTCCCTTCATCAGCAAGCAGCCCAGCTTTAAATGACTTTTCACCCAACTAAGACAGCCACCTTCAGGAGAACTTCCTTGGTGCATCAACAAGCAGATGGGGAAACTTCTATCAGAGTACTTCACTTTCTTCTTTTCAAATAATGTCCACTATTGAGAGCTCCTTTATTGATTTACATTCTAAAGAGACTAACTGAGGGGCGTAACTATAGTGGGTGCAGGGGATGCGGTTGCACCCAGGCCCTGGAGCCTTAGGGGGCCCATAAGGCCTCTATACTCCATATAGGGAGCCCGGTACTATTAATAAAACATTATAATTAGAGGCTCTGCTACACATTTTGCATTGGGGCCCAGGAACTTTAAGTTACGCCTCTGAACTAACGCCATAGGCTTTCCGGCAGATCCTCTCTGCAGTGCCTCCTATCCTGTATCAGAGGCTTCTATGAAAGTGATGTTAGTATACTTAAAGGCATCAAAAAGATCGGCAACAGATACTTCAGGAAATACACTCTGAAATGAAACCCATGGGGAGAGAACATCCTATGTCGAGAGCAAAAAGGGAGAGATAACTGCAGCTATGGAGGAAGAACTTGCATGCTTAAAATTAAAGATTGCTGATATGGAGGACAAATCCCATAGAAATAATACATGTTTTTCAGGAATCCTTAAATCTATCAAAAGCAAAACTTTAAACATATTTCTTGTAGATTTATTTGTGTGCCTTAAGGTCATTTTACACAGAACGTCTATCGTTCAAAAAGTCGTTCAAACGAGGGAAAATGAACGATAATTGTTGAGTGTGAACGCATCCAATTACTGAACAACGAACAATAAATCGTTTGCTTTTCATTCATGGCTCATTTTATGCAGGCATGAAAATCATCGTTGGCTGGGTCACTGATCATTTAAATACTGATCATTCAGTTGTTCTCATTCACTTATACAGTGAATGTGAATGACTGAATGATTTCTTGTTTGAACAAGCCAAAGATGTATCTGCCGGTTTAAACAAGCTGTCCGAGTGAACGAGCAAACTCTGATATCATTTGCTTGTTCAAATGAGAAATCAGCAAGTCTAAATGGATCCTTAGTCCTGATACTTTACAGGAAGAGCTTATTATGGATTTTGCACATCGCCTATCAAAACCTAAATCACTCCCCTCTTCAGGCCCGAGTGCATTTGTTCATGTAAAGGAAAGACAGATGGAGACTATTAATAAATTTCAAGATTTACCTGGGGGTTTCAAAAACATTTCCATATTTGCAGATTTATTAACAGCTACATTAGCACACAGAAGAAAATTCTCAGGTAGTACTCAGCTTCTGAAGGGAAAATAGTATTCAATATGAATGTCAGTTTCCAGTTAAGCTTATTGTTACTGTAAGTGGGGCTGAAATAGTGACCTCTGTTAGGTCCACTGTTCAGACTAACTCCTCTTACCCTGTGTCTGGCAGATGTGGGTGTTGTCCTGCTCTCTTTGTAACCTGAGCTCACCCTTATCTTTTTCTGGAACTTCTAGGGTTAATGGTTTAAGGCTTTCAGCGTAGGTGCAGGAGTTTTTCTAATCACCGCTCTATATAGCTGACCTGGGATTTGCTTTCAGTGCTGAAGTATTGTTGTGAGATCAGCTCTCTAACTTTTTGCTTAGCCCCTGATTCTGCAGTTATCTTGTGATCATTCCATGTGTTGTGCTTTATTATTCTTCCATCCTTGTATCCTGCTGTCTGTAGCTCCTGTGTACCTGCTCCACTGTTTTGCCCTTGTCAGCCTGTTCCTCCTTCTGTTTTTGTACTTCTCCCTGTATAGGTTTGTTCTTGGTTGCATAGGTGTTCTTTCCTGTCAGGGTCAGTCAGCACCTAGAGGAAAACCACAGGGTCGCCCTTATCGGGACGCCAGCTCTGCTTACAGGCAGGGTTTTCCCTCTCTCTGTTACTAGCTCAGGGCAAGTTGCAACTTAATTATTCAATTCTAAGTACAAAAGTAAATGGCCCCCTATGTTACGTATCTAATCTAATTCTCTAACTTCCCAGGGTTGTACAAATGTGGCATTTGGCACGACTATTCTTTAGGTCCTAAATAGGAAAAGTAAAGGGGTCGCAACTTGATTATTCAATACTTAGCATGAAATTAAGTGACCCCCTATGTCATGTAACTAATAACACAGATCTGTACTGCACAAACTTGAAATTTGACACAACCATTATTTAGGTTGTGAATACAAAAAGGTAAAGGGGTTACAACTTGATTATTCAATTCTAAGCGCCAAAATAAGTGAACCCCTATGTAATGTAAATAATAACACACATCTGTATTGCACAAATGTGAAATTTGCCATGACCATTATTTATGTTCTTCATAAGAAAAGTAAAGGTGTTCCACTTCAATATTCAATTCTAAGTGTGAAGAACTGTACGAAAATCCACGATACATGAAATAGTTCTTTTCTCAGAAAGCATAAAGCCTAGGAAAATGATTTGTATACTGAAGAGAATCTACCTCACCTCTATGTGTATATACTGAGGAGAATCTACCTCACCTCTATGTGTATATACTGGGGAGAATCTACCTCACCTCTGTGTGTGTATATACTGAGGAGAATCTACCTCACCTCTGTGTGTATATACTGAGGAGAATCTACCTCACCTCTATGTGTATACTGAGGAGAATCTACCTCACCTCTGTGTGTATATACTAGGGAGAATCTACCTGACCTCTGTGTATATATACTGAGGAGAATCTAACACTCCTCTATGTGTATATACTGAGGAGAATCTACCTCACCTCTGTGTGTATATACTGAGGAGAATCTACCTCACCTCTATGTGTATATACTGGGGAGAATCTACCTCACCTCTGTGTGTGTATATACTGAGGAGAATCTACCTCACCTCTGTGTGTATATACTGAGGAGAATCTACCTCACCTCTATGTGTATATACTGAGGAGAATCTACCTCACCTCTATGTGTATATACTGGGGAGAATCTACCTCACCTCTGTGTGTGTATATACTGGGGAGAATCTACCTCACCTCTGTGTGTGTATATACTGAGGAGAATCTACCTCACCTCTGTGTGTATATACTGAGGAGAATCTACCTCACCTCTATGTGTATACTGAGGAGAATCTACCTCACCTCTGTGTGTATATACTAGGGAGAATCTACCTGACCTCTGTGTATATATACTGAGGAGAATCTAACACTCCTCTATGTGTATATACTGAGGGGAATCTACCTCACCTCTGTGTGTATATACTGAGGAGATTCTACCTCACCTCTATGTGTATAAACTGAGGAGAATCTACCTCACCTCTATGTGTATATATTGAGGAGAATCTACCTCACCTCTATGTGTATATACTGAGGAGAATCTACCTCACCTCTGTGTGTATATACTGAGGAGAATCTACCTCACCTCTGTGTGTATATACTGAGGAGAATCTACCTCACCTCTGTGTGTACATACTGAGGAGAATCTACCTCACCTCTGTGTGTATATACTGAGGAGAATCTACCTCACCTCTATGTGTACATACTGAGGAGAATCTACCTCACTTATATGTGTTTATACTGAGGAGAATCTACCTCACCTCTGTGTGTATATACTGAGGAGAATCTACCTCACTTATATGTGTTTATACTGAGGAGAATCTACCTCACCTCTGTGTGTATATACTGAGGAGAATCTACTGATCCTCTATGTGTATATACTGAGGAAAATCTAACTGACCTCTATGTATATATACTAAGGAGAATCTAACTGACCTCTATGTGTGTATACTGAGAAGAATCTACCTCTCCTCTGTGTGTATATACTGAGGAGAATCTACCTCACCTCTGTGTGTATATACTGAGGAGAATCTACTGATCCTCTATGTGTATATACTGAGGAAAATCTAACTGACCTCTATGTATATATACTAAGGAGAATCTAACTGACCTCTATGTGTGTATACTGAGAAGAATCTACCTCTCCTCTGTGTGTATATACTGAGGAGAATATAACTAACCTTCATGTGTATATACTGAGGAGAATTTACCTCACCTCTATGTGTATATACTGAGAAGAATCTACCTCACCTCCATGTGTATATACTGAGGAGAATCTAACAGTCCTCTATGTGTATATACTGAGGAGAATCTACCTCACCTCTATGTGTATATACTGAGGAGAATCTACCTCACCTCTATGTGTATATACTGAGGAGAATCTACCTCACCTCTATGTGTATATACTGAGGAGAATCTACCTCACCTCTATGTGCATATACTGAGGAGAATCTACCTCACCTCTATGTGTATATACTGAGGAGAATCTACCTCCCCTCTGTGTGTATATACTGAGGAGAATCTACCTCACCTCTATGTGTATATACTGGGGAGAATCAACCTAACCTCTATGTGTATATACTGAGGAGAATCTACCTCACCTCTATGTGCATATACTGAGTAAAATCGAATTGACCTCTATATGTACATACTGAAAAAAATATAACTGATCTCTGTGTGTACATACCGAGGAGAATCTAACTGACCTCTGTGTGTATATACAGAGGAGAATCTACCTCACCTCTATGTGTATATACTGAGGAGAATCTACCTCACCTCTATGTGTATATACTGAGTAAATAATAACTAACCTTTGTGTGTATATACTGAGGAGAATCTAACACTCCTCTATGTATATATACTGAGGAAAATCTACCTCACCTCTATGTGTATATACTGAGGAGAATCTACCTCACATCTATGTGTACATACTGAGGATAATCTACCTCACCTCTATGTGCATACACTGAGGAGAATCTACCTCTCCTCTTTGTGTATATACTGAGGAGAATATAACTAACCTCTGTGTGTATATACTGAGTAAATAATAACTAACCTCTGTGTGTATATACTGAGAATCTACCTAACCTCTATGTGTATATACTGAGCAGAATCTACCTAACCTCTATGTGTATATACTGAGGAGAATCTACCTCATCTTTATGTGTATATACTGAAACATCCAGTCTGATGAGTAAATCTGAATAAAAAGGGGCATTACCTTTCTTCTCCCAATCTCTCCGAAGTTCTGCAATAAGGAGATATAATATGTGCCCAAGAGATACACTTTAATATAGGGGATCTCTGCAGGCTACATTGCAAAATTGTATCCCATATATTCTCCTCACTTGCTAAAAAAAAAGTAGAGTATCAAGTGCGATTATGTCTACTAGTGCTTTCTGCTTGAATAAGGAGATAATCAATGACAAAGGACTGTATGGTGTGCTTGGTTAACCATTTGCCTTATGCATTAGTTTCTTTATATCACCCTAACACTAAGCAACTTAAATTCCTCAGGAATCTATTATCAGTGTTTAATCAAGTTAAATCCGACTTGCTTATAACAGTGTTCAACTTCAATCCAGCGTTATGGCATTCTGCAGACTTAGCTTCTCCAACTTTTAAAGAAGATACTTCTTTTTTGATTTTGCACAAGCACGGACTGTATGATGTGTGGTGAGTAGAGATGAGTGAGCACCAAAATGCTCGGGTGCTCGTTACTCGGGACGAAATTATCGCGATGCTCGAGGGTTCGTTTCGAGTAACGAACCCCATTGAAGTCAATGGGCGACCCGAGCATTTTTGTATATCGCCGATGCTCGCTAAGGTTTCCATTTGTGAAAATCGGGGCAATTCAAGAAAGTGATGGGAACGACACAGCAACGGATAGGGCAGGCGAGGGGCTACATGTTGGGCTGCATCTCAAGTTCACAGGTCCCACTATTAAGCCACAATAGCGGCAAGAGTGGGCCCCCCCCAACAACTTTTACTTCTGAAAAGCCCTCATTAGCAATGGATACCTTAGCTAAGCACCACACTACCTCCAACAAAGCACAATCACTGCCTGCATGACACTCCGCTGCCACTTCTCCTGGGTTACATGCTGCACAACCCCCCCCCCCCACGACCCAGTGTCCACAGCGCACACCAAATTGTCCCTGCCAAGCCTTCAGCTGCCCTCATGCCACGCCACACTCATGTCTATTTATAAGTGCATCTGCCATGAGGAGGAACCGCAGGCACACACTGCAGAGGGTTGGCACGGCTAGGCAGCGACCCTCTTTAAAAGGGGCGGGGCGATAGCCCACAATGCTGTACAGAAGCAATGAGAAATATAATCCTGTGCCACCGCCATCAGGAGCTGCACACGTGGGCATAGCAATGAGGAACCTATGTGCCACACACTATTCATTCTGTCAAGGTGTCTGCATGCCCCAGTCAGACCGCGTTTTTTATAAATAGTCACAGGCAGGTACAACTTCGCAATGGGAATTCCGTGTGGACCCATGGCATGGGTGGCTCCCTGGAACCCACCGGCGGTACATAAATATATCCCATTGCAGTGCCCAACACAGCTGATGTAACGTCAGCTTTTATGCAGGTGGGCAAAAAATTAATTGGATTACACTGTAGGCGAGGGCCCCAAAAAATTGGTGTACCAACAGTACTAATGTACGTCAGAAAAATTGCCCATGCCCAACCAAGAGGGCAGGTGAAACCCATTAATCGCTTTGGTTAATGTGGCTTAATTTGTAACTAGGCCTGGAGGCAGCCCAGTTAAAATAAAAATTGGTTCAGGTGAAAGTTTCAACGCTTTAATGAGCATTGAAACGTATAAAAATTGTTTACAAAAATTATATGACTGAGCCTTGTGGGCCTAAGAAAAATTGCCAGTTCGGCGTGATTACGTCAGGTTTCAGGAGGAGGAGGAGGAGGAATATTATACACAGATTGATGAAGCTAAAAGGTCCACGTTTTTGATGGTGATAGAGAACAATGCTTCCATCCACGGGTGCAGCCTACGTATTGTTTAGGTATCGCTGCTGTCCGCTGGTGGAGAAGAGAAGTCTGGGGAAATCCAGGCTTTGTTCATCTTGATGAGTGTAAGCCTGTCGGCACTGTCGGTTGACAGGCGGATACGCTTATCTGTGATGATTCCCCCAGCCGCACTAAACACCCTCTCTGACAAGACGCTAGCCGCAGGACAAGCAAACACCTCCAGGGCATACAGCGCGAGTTCAGGCCACGTGTCCAGCTTCGACACCCAGTAGTTGTAGGGGGCAAAGGCGTCACGGAGGACGGTTGTGTGACCGGCTACGTACTCCCTCACCATCCTTTTACAGTGCTCCCGCCGACTCAGCCTTGACTGGGGAGCCGTGACACAGTCTTGCTGGGGAGCCAGAAAGCTGTTAAAGGCCTTAGAGAGTGTTCCCCTGCCTGTGCTGTACATGCTGCCTGATCTCTGCGCCTCCCCTGCTACCTGGCCCTCGGAACTGCGCCTTCGGCCACTAGCGCTGTCAGATGGGAATTTTACCATCAGTTTGTCCGCCAGGGTCCTGTGGTATAGCATCACTCTCGAACCCCTTTCCTCTTCGGGTATGAGAGTGGAAAGGTTCTCCTTATACCGTGGGTCGAGCAGTGCGTACACCCAGTAATCCGTAGTGGCCAGAATGCGTGTAACGCGAGGGTCACGAGAAAGGCATCCTAACAAGGTCAGCCATGTGTGCCAGGGTACCTGTACGCAACACATGGCTGTCCTCACTAGGAAGATCACTTTCAGGATCCTCCTCCTCCTCCTCCTCAGGCCATATACGCTGAAAGGATGACAGGCAAGCAGCATGGGTACCCTCAGCAGTGGGCCAAGCTGTCTCTTCCCCCTCCTCCTCATCCTCCTCATGCTCCTTCTTCTCCTCCTCAACGCGCTGAGATATAGACAGGAGGGTGCTCTGACTATCCAGCGACATACTGTCTTCCCCCGCCTCTGTTTCCAAGCGCAAAGCGTCTGCCTTTATGCTTTGCAGGGAACTTCTCAAGAGGCATAGCAGAGGAATGGTGACGCTAATGATTGCAGCATCGCCGCTCACCATCTGGGTAGACTCCTCAAAGTTTCCAAGGACCTGGCAGATGTCTGCCAACCAGGCCCACTCTTCTGTAAAGAATTGAGGAGACTGACTCCCACTGCGCCGCCCATGTTGGAGTTGGTATTCCACTATAGCTCTACGCTGCTCATAGAGCCTGGCCAACATGTGGAGCGTAGAGTTCCACCGTGTGGGCACGTCGCACAGCAGTCGGTGCACTGGCAGATGAAACCGATGTTGCAGGGTGCGCAGGGTGGAAGCGTCCGTGTGGGACTTGCGGAAATGTGCGCAGAGCCGGCGCACCTTTCCGAGCAGGTCTGACAAGCGTGGGTAGCTTTTCAGAAAGCGCTGAACCACCAAATTAAAAACGTGGGCCAGGCATGGCACGTGCGTGAGGCTGCCGAGCCGCCACCAGGTTACGGCCATTGTCACACATGACCATGACCGGTTGGAGGCTCAGCGGCGCAAGCCAGCGGTCGGTCTGCTCTGTCAGACCCTGCAGCAGTTCGTGGGCCGTGTGCCTCTTATCTCCTAAGCTGAGCAGTTTCAGCACGGCCTGCTGACGCTTGCCCACCGCTGTGCTGCCACGCCGCGCGACATCGACTGCTGCCGACATGCTGCTGCTGACACATCTTGATTGCGAGACAGAGGTTGCAGAGGAGGAGGGTGGTTTAGTGGTGGAAGCATACACCGCCGCAGATACCAGCACCGAGCTGGGGCCCGCAATTCTGGGGGTGGGTAGGACGTGAGCGGTCCCAGGCTCTGACTCTGTCCCAGCCTCCACTAAATTCACCCAATGTGCTGTCAGGGAGATATAGTGGCCCTGCCCGCCTGTGCTTGTCCACGTGTCTGTTGTTAAGTGGACCTTGGCAGTAACCGCGTTGGTGAGGGCTCGTACAATGTTGCGGGAGACGTGGTCGTGCAGGGCTGGGACGGCACATCGGGAAAAGTAGTGGCGACTGAGAACTGAGTAGCGCGGGGCCGCCGACGCAATCATACTTTTGAAAGCCTCCGTTTCCACAAGCCTATACGGCAGCATCTCCAGGCTGATAAATTTGGCTATGTGCACGTTTAACGCTTGAGCGTGCGGGTGCGTGGTGGCGTACTTGCGCTTGCACTCCAACACTTGCGCTAGCAACGGCTGGACGGTGCGCTGACAGACATTGGTGGATGGGGCCGAGGACAGCGGAGGTGAGGGTGTGGGTGCAGGCCAGGAGACGGTAGTGCCTGTGTCCTGAGAGGGGGGGGGGGGTTAAATCTCAGTGGCAGGTTGGGGCACAGGGGGAGAGGCAGCGGTGCAAACCGGAGACGGTGAATGGCCTTCGTCCCACCTTGTGGGGTGCTTGGCCATCATATGTCTGCGCATGCTGGTGGTGGTGAGGCTGGTGGTGGTGGCTCCCCGGCTGATCTTGGCGCGACAAAGGTTGCACACCACTGTTCGTCGGTCGTCTGCACTCTCAGTGAAAAACTGCCAGACCTTTGAGCACCTCGGCCTCTGCAGGGTGGCATGGCGTGAGGGGGCGCTTTGGGAAACAGTTGGTGGATTATTCGGTCTGGCCCTGCCTCTACCCCTGGCCACCACACTGCCTCTTGCAACCTGCCCTGCTGCTGCCCTTGCCTCCCCCTCTAAAGACCTGTCCTCAGTAGGCGTAGCAAACCAGGTGGGGTCAGTCACCTCATTGTCCTGCTGCTCTTCCTCAGAATCCTCGGTGCGCTCCTCCCTCGGACTTAATGCCCTTACTACTACCTCACTGATAGACAACTGTGTCTCATCGTCATCGGCCTCCTCACCCACTGAAAGGTCTTGAGACAGTTGCCGGAAGTCCCCAGCCTCATCCCCCGGACCCCGGGAACTTTGCAATGGTTGGGCATCAGTCACGATAAACTCCTCTGGTGGGAGAGGAACCATTGCTGGCCATTCTGGGCAGGGGCCCGGGAACAGTTCCTGGGAGTCTGCCTGCTCCTCAGAATGTGTCATTGTAATGGAGTGAGGAGGCTGGGAGGAAGGAGGAGCAGCAGCCAGAGGATTCAGAGTTGCAGCAGTGGACGGCGCAGAACTCTGGGTGTTCGATAGATTGCTGGATGCAATTTCTGCCATCCACGACAGGACCTGCTCACACTGCTCATTTTCTAATAAAGGTCTACCGCGTGGACCCATTAATTGTGAGATGAATGTGGGGACGCCAGAAACGTGCCTCTCTCCTAATCCCGCAGCAGTCGGCTGCGATACACCTGGATCAGGAGCTCGGCCTGTGCCCACACCCTGACTTGGGCCTCCGCGTCCTCGCCCGCGTCCACGTCCTGTAGGCCTACTCCTACCCCTTAGCATGGTGTATTACCAGTAGTGCAGAAACAGAACGCTGTAATTAAATGTGCCGCTTATTGGCCTGTGGTTGGAGGCTGACTTCGCTTACGGAACGCCAGGAAATAATTTTTCGCAAGCCTGCTGTAACACTTAGCTGGCTGCGTATTTATTAGGAGGACAACTACATCCAGCACAGACCCAGTACACTGAGGACAGTCACAGGCAGCCCAAATAGATTTTTTTTTCCCAAATGTTTTTGGAAAGGCCCACTGCCTATATTCAATAAATATATGTCTTCTGTCCCTGCCTCACCGCTACTGGCCCTGGAGTATGTAAAATAACTGCAGACTGTTGCACTGTGGACAGGAATACAGCGGTGATATAACAGCCAACACAGAGCCAGGAAATAATTTTGCGCAAGCCTGCTGTAACACTTAGCTGGCTGCATATGAATTAGGAGGACAACTACACCCAGCACAGACCCAGTACACTGAGGACAGTCACAGGCAGCCCAAATAGATTTTTTTTCCCAAATGTTTTTGGAAAGGCCCACTGCCTATATTCAATAAATATGTCTTCTGTCCCTGCCTCACCGCTACTGGCCCTGGAGTATGTAAAATAACTGCAGACTGTTGCACTGTGGACAGGAATACAGCGGTGATGTAACAGCCAACACAGAGCCAGGAAATAATTTTGCGCAAGCCTGCTGTAACACTTAGCTGGCTGCGTATGAATTAGGAGGACAACTACACCGAGCACAGACCCAGTACACTGAGGACAGTCACAGGCAGCCCAAATAGATTTTTTTTCCCAAATGTTTTTGGAAAGGCCCACTGCCTATATTCAATAAATATGTCTTCTGTCCCTGCCTCACCACCACTACTGGCCCTGGAGTATGTATAATTACTGCAGGGCGCAATGCTCTGCACGGCCGATATACAAAAAAAAAAAATGTGCAACACTGCAAAAAGCAGCCTCCACACTACTGCACACGGTTAGATGTGGCCCTAAGAAGGACAGTTGGGGTTCTTGAAGCCTAAAATACTCCTAACACTCTCCCTATAGCAGCTCCGGCACCAGCAGCACTGTCCCTGATCTCTGTCAGAATGCATCTGTGGCGAGCCGCGGGAGGGGCCGATTTTTATACTCGGGTGACACCTGATCTCCCCAGCCACTCACTGCAGGGGGGTGGTATAGGGCTTGAACGTCACAGGGGGAAGTTGTAATGCTTTCCCTGTCTTTCTATTGGCCAGAAAAGCGCGCTAACGTCTCAGAGATGAAAGTGAAAGTAACTCGAACATCGCGTGGTACTCGTCACGAGTAACGAGCATCTCGAACACGCTAATACTCGAACGAGTATCAAGCTCGGACGAGTACGTTCGCTCATCTCTAGTGGTGAGTTCAGCATCCTACTGAGCGGGACTTTACCCTTTTTTCTCATCCACATAAAGTGTATACAAGGATTGATTATTTTCTATTTGAAGCTGGCAAGCACCTTCTTCCTAAACTAAGCTTGTCTCATATGGGTAATGTTTTGTGATTGGGCCACGCTCCTATTAGCTTATCTATAAATGAAATATTTAACAATTGCCTTGATATACTTTGGCACCTTAATAATTAAATTCTCCACCATCCAAAATGTCTATCTGATCTATTCGACAGTCTACAAGAATTGTTTTCTTATAATGATACCCAACAAGCAAACAGTATTATGTTATGGCGTGCTCATAAAACTTCCATAGGAGGGCAATTTATCAAACAGGCTTCACATGGAAAAAAAGTAGACAACAAACAACTTTGCATTTACATTCCCAACTTAGTAATTTGCACAGACTCAATAAAATGTCTTACTCTGCTGACAGGACAGCTGAAATAAAAACCTTATCTAACCAGCTTCATGAGCTTAGCATATATAAGTATAACTTGGCTCTTCACAGATTAAAAATGAATTATTATTGGTATGGCAATAAACCTAGCGCAGTAGTAGCTCAACAACGTAAAGCTCGTCATGCTAAATCTAGGATTCCATTTATTTATAACTCCCAAAATATTAAAGTAATGGACCCCAAGGGTGTTGCTAATACCTCAGCCGAATATAACTCCCGCCTTTATAACTTAAAAACAGTCAAGCAAACTTCTCAATCTAGGCACTTGAATATGACTTCTTTTCTCAACCAGTTGAATTTGCCTAAGCTATCTTTTGAAGAAGTATAAACTTTATCTGCTCACTATACTTGTGACGAAATCTTATTAGTTCTCTTAAAAATAATAAATCACCCGGTCCAGATGGTCTAAAAAATACATATAATATTATAAAGCTTCATAAACAGTTTGAACCATGTATAGTTTGATTATTTAATTTAATTAGGAAGAAAGGGACTTTTTTTTCCGAGATGTCGAAAGAGATAACAGTAATGCTACCAAAACCTGGGGAAAATCCCAGATACCCCATCTAATTTTAGGCCTATCCCATTCCTTAATACAGATCTCAACTTATACTATGAAATGTCAGCACATAGACTGTCAGATATATGACCTCCTCCTAACTTTTTGAAATACCAGATTGGTTTGATAAAAGGGCACAAAAACACTGGATTGTACTCGCCATTGTACCATTTCTACCTGGCGAATGTCTTCTCTGATCTTAACTTTGGCCGTGAAGATATATATATATATATATATATGGTCTTTAGTTAAAGGGGTTGTCCCGCGCGGAAACGGGTTTTGTTTTTTTTTCAATAGCCCCCCCCCCCCCCCGTTCGGCGCGAGACAAACCCGATGCAGGGGTTAAAAAAGAAAACCGGATAGTGCTTACCTGAATCCCCGCGCTCCGGTGACTTCTTACTTGCTGAAGATGGCCGCCGGGATCTTCTCCCTCGGTGGACCGCAGGTCTTCTGTGCTGTCCATTGCCGATTCCAGCCTCCTGATTGGCTGGAATCGGCACGTGACGGGCGGAGCTACAAGGAGCCGCTCTCCGGCACGAGCGGCCCCATTCAGAAAAGAAGAAGACCGGACTGCGCAAGCGCGTCTAATCCGGCGATTAGACGCTGAAAATTAGACGGCACCATGGAGACGAGGACGCTAGCAACGGAACAGGTAAGTGAATAACTTCTGTTTGGCTCATAATTAATGCACAATGTACATTACAAAGTGCATTAATGTGGCCATACAGAAGTGCATAACCCCACTTTGTTTCGCGGGACAACCCCTTTAACTATTAAAACAGCTACACAAGCCACACTGACATGCTTCTCCTTCAGAGAGTATGGATAGCCTCAGATAGCCCTAATCTCTGAAGAATCTTAGATGCATAATACAGTATATGTGAACATTATTAGACTCTCTGAATTTTAGTGTAATATGGTAGATGGCAAAAAATAGTGTATCGACTCAGATATCTAAGACAGCAGACAAATGTAGATCAGATTGTCTATATTCTAAGATTTACTGCATCGTTGAGAGTATACTTTGGGATTTTAGTAGGAGGGTATTATAATATAATAAACAACAACGGTTATGTTTTATTGGAGATCAAAGAAGCCTGATGGGCAATTAGTTTCAAGAGTCTAATGCATATTCGACACTTCTAATTGCCAGTGCCCCATCTAAACTTCCTTTTCAATCACAATGGCTAGCAGAACTGGGGAACAGCTTTTTTTCTGAGGTTTTTCAATTAATAGCAAAATCACCTGGAAGTTACACAGAAACTTCTTCATTAGTGATACCTAACTCCTTACCAATTAGCAAGAATTTGCCCATCCACATTTAATTTTTGTTGGAAATGTAAGTCAGGATGGATCCTTATTGCATATCTCGTGGAGGTGTAATATTGTTCATCCTTTCTGAAAAATAATTTATGATGCACTCAAGAAGTTTTTGTGTTATAATATTCCTTGGGTCCAAGTTTAGCCTTACTTTCTTTAGGTCTGGAGGATATAGCTAGGAAGATACTGTGTGGTTATCCCGTGTGTCTGCTACTAGATCAACTCTAGTTAGAAAATGGATATATGTGGAGGTTCCCTCAATATTAGAAGTCTTGCAAACAACTATGTAATTGTATTATGAAGCACCTAGTTGTAAACCAGGTGGGTAGTTTACCAACTTTTAAGTGTAACTGGGCAATATGGATCCAATTTACATGATATTTCCATTTGTTCCTTTATTGTCTTCTTGCTCATTTAACTGGAATAGCATTTTCAAAAATAACGGCATTTTTTCACACGGCTTGCACCCTGTTTTCTGAAATACAGGGATCATCATTTGTCTTTTGTTGGTCTTTGTTCTTGGTTATGTGTGTTATTTCATTTTTCATACTCCCAATTCCCCCCCCCCCTTGCCACTTTTTTCTTTTTCTAATTTGGTATATAATGAACCCAGTTGTTGTTCTACCTGATTAGTAAGTAATGTGAATAATTGTGCTATGTTCCTTCTTTTTTGAAATGTTTACTCAAATAGAGAACTGTGTGATGACTGTTTTCTCTAGTCTGAAAATTAATAACAATTAGGAATTATAATTGTATCAGAATTATTATTAACCAGATTGATTTAATTTTTGACACAATTTTACATGTTCAGTCTATGAATCAGTACTTTTCTTCAGCGGACCATCTGCTCTTCATGTCCACACAAACCTGAAACTGGCTCAATCCTTTTTTCTGCATTTTTTTAGCAACAAATCCATGTTCTACGGACAGCATACAGATGGCATCGGTGTGCTGTGTCCGTTTTTTTGCATCCTTATTGACTTGAATGGGCAAATCTCATCTCCAAATCAGATTAGAATAGTGCATGCTGCGTTTTTTTTCTTTTCCACTCAATCCACACATTGGCACAATGACTACTAACTACTATGGGCACATTGACAACTGTGGGTCCATATGTTGTCCAAGTCTAGTCAGTTGTAGACTTGGACAGCAAACAAATTGAAAATGCGATTGTTTGCATATGGCCCAAAGTGTCAGAGTCAAGGCAGGTCTTTTGAATTTTTTTTTGGCACTGAACTTAATTGACTATGGAGAACATTTGTCTAATTTGGCCGCACTTAGGATCAATTCTTATATTAAAAAAACAATATCAAGAGCAACGAATTACAGTCTTCTCCAGCAGGAGAATCACAATCCTGTTGTCATAGATACCATATAAACTGTTGTCAGTAGCGTTCTCAGTGCAAACTCAATGAAGCATACAAATCGGCACTGTGTCAATGGTCTTACTCTCTCCCTACTATTGCAGACAGGATGGCAATAGCTCCAGTCAGGCTTCACTAGTTGGCTTCTGGTTGTTCTGACTTGCCTGCAGCATACTTCTACTGTTATGTAGAATTTGGGAAACATACATATATAGAGACATTCATAGCAGGACTTCGCAGCTCTAGTAATTCTAGCTGTCATTGCATGAGGTCCTGCTCAAATATGCCTATAGTATTATGGGTGGTTCAAAAGAAAATAAGTTGTAACCTTGCTATAACAACATAGCATTCTAGCTTCACTGCAAAAAAATTATGGAATTATGAATGCAAGTAGCCCTCACTTTAAAAGCGTTTTACTAGGCAAAACCTATCGATGATATATCCTCAGGATAGCGCCGTAGTTGGCTTCACTCCCATTGAAATCAATGACAGCTGAAGCAGCTATTACACTTCTGCGTCCAATTCTAGTGTTGGAGCTAAAAGAGTTGAAAATGTAATAGCTAGCTAGATATTTCAATGAGAGTGAAGTCATCTATGGTTCTTCTGCTCCTGTCCCCTGTGATGATGTCTGGCCATGCTGTCCTGACAGTGGACTGGGCGATCAGCTCATCACCGGGAATCCTGAGTGGCGGATCCTGGCAATTAACTACTGATGACCAATCCTGAGGATAGGTCATCAATAACGTTTGACCAGAAAACTCTTTAAAAAAAGTTATTCTGCCATTAACCCTTTATGACCAAGCCTGTTTGTGCCTCAATGACCCAGCCAAATTTTTAAGATCTTGAATGTGCCACTTTAATAAAGAGAGTTTCTCTTGCTAAGAACAATCACATTTGACTCTACTGGCTAACACCGTACCAAACCTTTGTTTTCATCCAGCCACGTCTTCTCCTGAGCTGCTCTGAAGTGCATTCAGCGGGTGGGGATTTAAAATCAGGCTGAGCACTGTGACCAATCAGAGGGAGCACTTAGCCATTAAATGACAGCCGAGCGCTGTCTGTGATTGGTCCCTGCGTTCAGCCAATCAGAGGCAACACTCAGCCATTCACTGAATTCAATGTCAAATCCATGTCAAATTATGCATTACATAGTTGGTGTGGATTTTAAATCAGATTTTGATGCAGATTCACAGCAGACGTCAACCCTTCATTGGAAAGGATGAAATTAAGTGTGATCTGCATCAACAAATGCACAACAATGGTGTAATGGGGAATTTGATGTGTTTTTTGGTGCAGAAATACACCAAAATCCACTACGTGTGAACCCTTATAAAATTAATGTATTTTTAGATAGATTATTAAAAATGAAGCTTACATTGTACAATCCCCTATACTAATTAAATATAGGTGTTTGTAATATAAGTGGTTAATTTGTGGGTCAGGGAAGAGAGATGCTGTTAAAGGGCTGAAATTCAGAGAAAGTGTGTTACTACAACATACTTTCCCTGCAGGCACTTTGAGTGGCTCTTAGTTTGATGACTAGAGATGAGCGAGCACCAAAATGCTCGGGTGCTCGTTACTCGGGACAAAATTATCGCGATGCTCGAGGGTTCGTTTCGAGTAACGAACCCCATTGAAGTCAATGGGCGACCCGAGCATTTTTGTATATTGCCGATGCTCGCTAAGGTTTTCATTTGTGAAAATCTGGGCAATTCAAGAAAGTGATGGGAACGACACAGCAACGGATAGGGCAGGCGAGGGGCTACATGTTGGGCTGCATCTCAAGTTCCCAGGTCCCACTATTAAGCCACAATAGCGGCAAGAGTGGCCCCCCCTCCCAACAACTTTTACTTCTGAAAAACCCTCATTAGCAATGCATACCTTAGCTAAGCACCACACTACCTCCAACAAAGCACAATCACTGCCTGCATGACACTCCGCTGCCACTTCTCCTGGGTTACATGCTGCCCAACCCAACCCCCCCCCCCCCACATGACGCAGTGTCCACAGCGCACACCAAAGTGTCCCTGCGCAGCCTTCAGCTGCACTCATGCCACACCACCCTCATGTCTATTTATAAGTGCGTCTGCCATGAGGAGGAACCGCAGGCACACACTGCAGAGGGTTGGCACGGCTAGGCAGCGACCCTCTTTAAAAGGGGTGGGGCGATAGCCCACAATGCTGTACAGAGGCAATGAGAAATATAATCCTGTGCCACCGCCATCAGGAGCTGCACACGTGGGCATAGCAATGGGGAACCTATGTGCCACACACTATTCATTCTGTCAAGGTGTCTGCATGCCCCAGTCAGACCGCGTTTTTTTATAAATAGTCACAGGCAGGTACAACTCCGCAATGGGAATTACGTGTGCACCCACAGCATGGGTGGCTCCCTGGAACCCACCGGCTGTACATAAATGTATCCCATGGCAGTGCCCATCACAGCTGAGGTAACGTCCAATTAAATGCAGGTGGTCTTCGGCCCACACTGCATGCCCCAGTCAGACTGGGGTTCTTTAGAAGTGTACACATGGAGTTACAACTCCGTGTGGACCGACAGCATGGATGGGTGCCAGGAACCCACCGGCGGTACATAAATATATCCCATTGCATTGCCCATCACAGCTGAGGTAATGTCATGTTTAATGCAGGTGGGCTTCGGCCCACACTGCATGCCCCAGTCAGACTGGGGTTCTTTAGAAGTGGACACATGCAGTTACAACTCCCTGTGGACCCACAGCATGGGTGGGTGCCAGGAAGCCACCGGCGGTACATAAATATATCCCATTGCATTGCCCATCACAGCTGATGTAACGTCAGCTTTAATGCAGGTGGGCAAAAAATTTATTGGATTACACTGTAGGCGAGGGCCGCCAAAAATTGGTGTACCAACAGTACTAATGTACCTCAGAAAAATTGCCCATGCCCAACCAAGAGGGCAGGTGAAACCCATTAATCGCTTTGGTTAATGTGGCTTAATTGGTAACTAGGCCTGGAGGCAGCCCAGTTAAAATAAAAATTGGTTCAGGTGCAAGTTTCAACGCTTTAATGAGCATTGAAACGCATAAAAATTGTTTACAAAAATTATATGACTGAGCCTTGTGGGCCTAAGAGAAATTGCCCGTTCGGCGTGATTACGTGAGGTTTCAGGAGGAGGAGCAGGAGGAGGAGGATGAATAGAATACACAGATTGATGAAGCAAAAAGGTCCACGTTTTTGATGGTGATAGAGAACAATGCTTCCATTCGCGGGTGCAGCCTACGTATTACTTAGGTATAGTTGCTGTCCGCTGGTGGAGAAGAGAAGTCTGGGGAAATCCAGGCTTTGTTCATCTTAATGAGTGTAAGCCTGTCGGCACTGTCGGTTGACAGGCGGGTACGCTTATCCATGATGATTCCCCCAGCCGCACTAAACACCCTCTCTGACAAGACGCTAGACGCAGGACAAGCAAGCACCTCCAGGGCATACAGCGCGAGTTCAGGCCACGTGTCCAGCTTCGACACCCAGTAGTTGTAGGGGGCAGAGGCGTCACCGAGGACGGTCGTGCGATCGGCTACGTACTCCCTCACCATCCTTTTACAGTGCTCCCGCCGACTCAGCCTTGACTGGGGAGCGGTGACACAGTCTTGCTGGGGAGCCAGAAAGCTGGCAAAGGCCTTGGAGAATGTTCCCCTGCCTGTGCTGTACATGCTGCCTGATCTCCGCGCCTCCCCTGCTCCTGGCCCTCGGAACTACACCTTCTGTCCTGTGGTATAGCATCACTCTCGAACCCCTTTCCTCTTCGGGTATGAGAGTGGAAAGGTTCTCCTTCTACCGTGGGTCAAGCAGTGTGTACACCCAGTAATCCGTAGTGGCCAGAATGCGTGTAACGCGAGGGTCTCGAGAAAGGCATCCTAACATGAAGTCAGCCATGTGTGCCAGGGTACCTGTACGCAACACATGGCTGTCCTCACTAGGAAGATCACTTTCAGGATCCTCCTCCTCCTCCTCCTCCTCAGGCCATACACGCTGAAAGGATGACATGCAAGCAGCATGGGTACCCTCAGCAGTGGGCCAAGCTGTCTCTTCCCCTTCCTCCTCATGCTCCTCCCCCTCCTCCTCAACGCGCTGAGATATAGACATGAGGGTGCTCTGACTATCCAGCGACATACTGTCTTCCCCCGCCTCCGTTTCCGAGTGCAAAGCATCTGCCTTTATGCTTTGCAGGGAACTTCTCAAGAGGCATAGCAGAGGAATGGTGACGCTAATGATTGCAGCATCCCCGCTCACCATCTGGGTAGACTCCTCAAAGTTTCCAAGGACCTGTCAGATGTCTGCCAACCAGGCCCACTCTTCTGTAAAGAATTGAGGAGGCTGACTCCCACTGCGCCGCCCATGTTGGAGTTGGTATTCCACTATAGCTCTACGCTGCTCATAGAGTCTGGCCAACATGTGGAGCGTAGAGTTCCACCGTGTGGGCACGTCGCACAGCAGTCGGTGCACTGGCAGATTAAAGCGATGTTGCAGGGTCCGCAGGGTGGCAGCGTCCGTCTTGGACTTGCGGAAATGTGCGCTGACCCGGTGCACATGTCCGAGCAGGTATGACAAGTGTGCGTAGCTTTTCAGAAAGCGCTGAACCACCAAATTAAAGACATTGGCCAGGCATGGCACGTGCGTGAGGCTGCCGAGCTGCAGAGCCGCCACCAGGTTACGGCCGTTGTCACACACGACCATGCCCGGTTGGAGGCTCAGCGGCGAAAGCCAGCGGTCGGTCTGCTCTGTCAGACCCTGCAGCAGTTCGTGGGCCGTGTGCCTCTTCTCTCCTAAGCTGAGTAGTTTCAGCACAGCCTGCTGACGCTTGCCCACCGCTGTGCTGCCACGCCGCGCGACACCGACTGCTGGCGACGTTCTGCTGCTGACACATCTTGATTGCGAGAGAGAGGTTGCGTTGGAGGAGGAGGAGGAGGAGGAGGGTGGTTTAGTGGAAGCATACACCGCCGCAGATACCAGCACCGAGCTGGGGCCCGTAATTCTGGGGGTGGGTAGGACGTGAGCGGTCCCAGGCTCTGACTCTGTCCCAGCCTCCACTAAATTCACCCAATGTGCCGTCGGGGAGATATAGTGGCCCTGCCC
Source organism: Eleutherodactylus coqui (assembly GCF_035609145.1). NCBI lineage: Eukaryota > Metazoa > Chordata > Amphibia > Anura > Eleutherodactylidae > Eleutherodactylus > Eleutherodactylus coqui. The sequence continues at coordinate 28,545,693 of NC_089845.1, read as the reverse complement.
GCCTGTGCTTGTCCACGTGTCCGTTGTTAAGTGGACCTTGGCAGTAACCGCGTTGGTGAGGGCACGTACAGTGTTGCGGGAGACGTGGTCGTGCAGGGCTGGGACGGCACATCGGGAAAAGTAGTGGCGACTGGGAAGCGAGTAGCGCGGGGCCGCCGCCGCCATCATGCTTTTGAAAGCCTCCGTTTCCACAAGCCTATACGGCAGCATCTCCAGGCTGATCAATTTGGCTATGTGCACGTTTAACGCTTGAGCGTGCGGGAGCGTGGCTGCGTACTTGCTCTTGCGCTCAAACAGTTGCGCTAGCGACGTCTGGACGCTACGCTGAGAGACATTGCTGGATGGGGCCGAGGACAGCGGAGGTGAGGGTGTGGGTGCAGGCCAGGAGACGGTAGTGCCTGTGTCCTCAGAGGGGGGTTGGATCTCAGTGGCAGGTTGGGGCACAGGGGGAGAGGCAGTGGTGAAAACCGGAGGCGATGAACGGCCTTCGTCCCACCTTGTGCGGTGCTTCATATGCCTGCGCATGCTGGTGGTGGTGGCTCCCCAGCTGATCTTGGCGCGACAAAGGTTGCACACCACTGTTTGTCGGTCGTCAGGCGTCTCTGTGAAAAACTGCCACACCTTAGAGCACCTTGGCCTCTGCAGGGTGGCATGGCGCGAGGGGGCGCTTTGGGAAACAGTTGGTGGATTATTCGGTCTGGCCCTGCCTCTACCCCTGGCTACCGCACTGGCTCGGCCTGTGCCCACACCCTGACTTGGGCCTCCGCGTCCTCGCCCGCGTCCACGTACTCTAGGCCTACCCCTACCCCTCAGCATGCTGTATTACCAGTAGTGCAGAAACAGAACGCTGTAATTAAATGTGCCGCTTATTGGCCTGTGGTTGGAGGCTGACTTCGCTTACGGAACGCACAGCAGAGGCAGGAAAGAATTTTGCGCAAGCCTGCTGTAACACTTAGCTGGCTGCGTATGAATTAGGACAACTACCCCCAGCAGAGACCCAGTACACTTGTGGACAGGAATACAGCTGTGATGTAGAGGCAACACAGAGGCAGGAAAGAATTTTGCGCAAGCCTGCTGTAACACTTAGCTGGCTGCGTATGAATTAGGACAACTACCCCCAGCAGAGACCCAGTACACTGAGGACGGTCACAGGCAGCCCAAATAGATTTTTTTTCCCAAATGTTTTTGGAAAGGCCCACTGCCCATATACACTAAATATGTCTTCTGTCCCTGCCTCACCACTACTGGCCCTGGACAATGTAAAATTACTGCAGGACGCAATGCTCTGCACGGCCGATATACAAAAAAAAAAAAAAATGTGCAACACTGCAAAAAGCAGCCTCCACACTACTGCACACGGTTAGATGTGGCCCTAAGAAGGACTGTTGGGGTTCTTGAAGCCTAAAATAACTCCTAACGCTCTCCCTATAGCAGCTCCGGCACCAGCAGCACTGTCCCTGATCTCTGTCAGAATGCATCTATGGCGAGCCGCGGGAGGGGCCGATTTATATACTCGGGTGACACCTGATCTCGCCAGCCACTCACTGCAGGGGGGTGGTATAGGGCTTGAACGTCGCAGGGGGAAGTTGTAATGCCTTCCCTGTCTTTCTATTGGCCAGAAAAGCGTGCTAACGTCTCAGAGATTAAAGTGAAAGTAACCCGAACATCGCGAGGTACTCGTCTCGAGTAACGAGCATCTTGAACACGCTAATACTCGAACAAGTATCAAGCTCGGACGAGTACGTTCGCTCATCTCTATTGATGACGTCTTTGGAAGCGGAACTAGTCAGGTCCCAATAATGGCACCTGAACCACAGGCTGTTAGTGACAGCTTGTTGAGAATGTTTCACGCTATCTGGGGTACACATTTGGAATAGAGAATTTAAATTTACATCACTGCTGCCAAGACCTAGTAAGCAGCTACATTAATTTACAGTGGATGGTTGCAAAATGTGAAACCTCATATTCATTGTATAGAGACTAAAAAAAATCAATGTTTACCATTTACATACTGGTAAAAAATGGCAAGCCAGTGAAGAGTTAGCGTATGTTCCCAGAACAAAGATGCGCTACTGATCTTCTGCAGCGGAAAAATCCACAGCAAAGTACAGGGACAGTTCCTGCAGCACTGTAAAGCTAAACTTGACTGTGGTAACTTTCTTCAAACAAATTATGTTATCTTAAGAAATTGAAAACTATTGTTCTTGAAGTTTAAGACAGCACAAGCCATTGTAAAGCGATGAAAAGGGTAACTAAACTGTGGCACAAAAAGTTTTAGAATACCTTAAGGCCTATTTAGACACAACGATTATCGCTCAAAATTTGCTCAAAAGCCATCTTTTGAGCGATAATCGTTGCATCTAAACGCGTGTCCATCGTGCACTTTTCATTCATTGCTGACTTCAAGCCAGCTTGAAAACCATCATTCCTGCTTATCAAGGCTGCATGCTGAGTTCTCCGCAGGTAACGCTGATAGCATTCTTTCAGCTGCAGACCCACTGGAGAACAATGGAGCTTAATGCAGATAACAGACCTCCAGCTGTCATCTGCATTCAGCGAAAGGCATCATTTGCATGCTAATAAGCTACTAAGTAGCTGAGTAGCTACTTAAGAGGTTTATGTAAAATTGCTCAAAGCTGTAATTTAAAACGGTGTTTGAGCGATTTTTAAACGATCCTCGTTATGTCTAAATGGGCCTTCAAGGTGCATTTAGACACAAAGATGATTGCTTAAAAGATGGCTTTTGAGCTATTATTTTGCATAATCAACTAATTGGTACTAATGCCTATTAGTACCAATTAATAGTGTGAGCCACTGGGAGCTGAATTTATTCAGAGTATCGCCCGCTGTTCTCTGAATAAATTCTCTTTGTTCTGCTGGCAGGGCTGACAGCTGAGAACAGCTGAGACAATGCAGTCAGTTGTTATCAGCGGTCCCTGGGAAAAGCACAGCGTCCATCTTATCAACTCTTCTGCTGGCGGAGCTGAGGGCTGAGAACAGCTGTAACAATGTTCTCAGCTGTAATCAGCTCTCCCCGGGCAGAGCACAGTGTGTGGTCCGTCTTATCAGCTGTTCTAATAAGGACAGATTTCAAGCCGAACTGAAATCCATTGTTCGGCACAAAACTGAAAGATGGGCACATTAACCCACAACGATTATTGCTCAAAAGATGGGTGAATTTTGAGCGATAATTGTTGTGTCTAAATGGGCCTTTAGAAGTTATGTTAAACTCTGATACATTTGTATTAATTAAAACGGTTCAATAATATTGTGGTATTTGACTACCTGGTTCTCAAAGAATATATCAGAGTTATGTGAGCATATTTGGAGGTTTGGCTGCCATCTTCTTGGATATGCAGATTGCACCATACAATCTCATAACTACATAATATAGTTACTAACAACACTTTGCAGCAGTAATTAGCTCGAAAGAGAAGTGTGGCTGTTTAAGTTTGCTCTTTTGTTTTTTTTTCTTTAAAAAAGCTTCCATAATTGCACTTTGCACCGGCCTCTCTTGTTAGCAGAGTCTAAGAGACTCCAGATGTCACCCTTTAATCCCCCTACAGGGATTTGCCCTTTGCCACTGGAAGAGTCCAGACTGCATCTGCAGCGAAGTTGCCAACTGGTTGCACTACTTACATAGGCCACAGTGAGCTGCAAAGGTGCTATGAGACTTAGGTCAATTGGAAATGCTTTACTGTCTATAGGAGCAGCACTGGAGGTTGCTACGAGTGAGAGACCAAGTCCTATAAAAGAGCATGGGCGAGCCGTGCCCGGAAGGAACCCTACAACAGATTGCAAAGTGTTAGAGACTGTGATGCTGCAAACTGCCAAGTTATTTGCTTTTATAGAAACATGTAACCAATCAATTGTTGCCTCTGTGCAGAAATGTAACTGCCAAGCTATTTGCCTCTGTAGGGGTGGTTTCACACATAGAGTTATGTAGTAGTTGTTGATGCAACTAGAAGTGGTTTCAGCAGGACGGATAAGTGTAAGACATACTTTTTCATCTCTCATTTCTTTTGAATCCATTTTTGGCTTTAGCTAAAAAAATGGATTAAAAAGTGCGGCAAAAACTGCAGCTTTAAAAACACACCTGTATGTGAACCCCCCTTTAAGGGTCTCCATACATGCTGTGAATGATCTGCTGTAACCACATGCAGATCATGGCTAATTGCTGGGCTGCACTTGTCAATTGAAACAACAGCAAATCTAGGTGCAGCTCAGCAATCAGAGAGGATCTATATATGGATATGGTTGCATGTATGGGCACCAATACTTGTGTAACTATTAAGCCTGTTGCCTCATTGAGAGACTGTAACTGCCAAGCCTGTTGCCTCATAGTGAGTAAATATTTGTTCTGTGGTTAACTCTTCTGTGCCCTTATTTGCGTCATCCTTGCGTGTTGTCCGGGTCATATACCCATAAGACCTGACCCCCCTACATGTATCCAGTCACTCTTTCTGGTTTTGATGAAATCCTGATTATTTTGAAGTTCTGAAGAATTTCTAGATTATTGATTGCCTGATTTATTTTATAAAACATGTCCTGTTTGTTGCATTTATGATATTACTACACAGTGTCTAGTAATGTCCCTGTAATTCATAAGTAATATCCAGAAAGTATAAAGAAAGTATAACAATTGGATTAAAGTTGTTTCCTCTGTTTAAGGACATTATTTTGATGACAGCAATCAATAGAATTTAGTGCAGTTACCATGCTTCCTCCTGACATTCAAAAACCTTGATTCCAATTTACATGTTTCCGCAGAAAACCAATAGAAGCATCTACTGCTCAGACTAAATGTCATATGCATAACACCGCTTGTCAAGAAAGTGTTTTACAATCAATGGTAACGAAAGGTGAAAGGATGGATTTTATCTCACTGTGTTTTCTTGGTGCTGAAAAAAGGGCAAACTGTGTTATTTTCATGGAATGATAAACAGGTGCTTAATAGAAAATGTAATAATGCACTTGTTTATTCTGTAATTAAAATGGGCTACTGCGATCAATACATGAAAATCGAATACTGACAGCACTGGCCCTGATGTCATAGTCGTCCAGATAGTAAAGCTTAACACTTGATAAAATGTCACAAAAAGAACAGATAGAAGCAAATCGTTTACTGTTCTGAAATTGTGACACTTTATGACAAATGTGGACACTGAAAAAGTATAGACCCGGGGGCTGCTGAAGAAAAGTTTAAAGAAATATGTCCAACTTAATGCCAGGAGGAGAAAAAAAAGACCACTGATAACTGAAAGTGGGGAGTCAATAGAACTACTTGCAACTGTTTGATTTAGGGCAAAGCAAAGTTTAGTTTATGAGTGGTTGAATGTGATATTTATGTCTAAGCTACATAAGATCTGAAATACTTGTTACTGGGGAGTCCCTCCGGTTCCACTGCCCAGGTGCAGGGGATATAACTTATATAGATTTTCTTCTTGTGCTTTAACCAATTAAGCACATGGCCTGTTTTGGGCTTAAGGATGCAACAATTTTTGGCGGATTTTCTTCTCCATTTATCAAAAGTGATAACATTTTTATGCTTCCGTGGACGCGGCCGTATAAGGGCTTGTTTTTTGTATGGTGAACTGTAGTTTTTATCGGTGCCACTTTTGGGTACGTAGACTATATTGTAAAACTTTTGTTATTTTTTTTATGATAGCAGGGAGAGAAAACGCATCAATTCTGCCATAGATTTTTTTTTTACAGCGTTAATCATGCAGCATAAATGACACAATCCATTTTTTCTGCGGGCCGGTACGGTTACAACAATACCAAAATTCTTACATTTTTTTTAGGTTTTTCTACTTTTCCACTTTTGGAAATCTTTTTTTTTTTTAAATCGCTGCATTCAAAGTCCTGTAACTTTTTATTTTTTTATGCACGGAGCTCTATGAGGACTTATTTTTTGCGAGACGAGCTGTAGTATTTATTGGTACCATTTTAGGGTACATACGGCTTTTTGGATCACTTTTATTGCTTTTTTAGGGAGGCAAAATACAAAAAATTGGCATTTTGGCTCAGTATATAAGCATTTTTTTACACGCCTTTTTCCGTGCACAGTCAAAAGCATATGCAACCTTTTGTACGCATCGTTATGGATGTGACAATACCAAATATGTGGGGTTTTGATTTTTTTTTACCTTTTTTATGCTAATATGAGAAAAAGCATAAAAAAGGGGTTTTTTACTTTTTTTTTTTACATTTTTCTTTTTTATTCATTTTTATTATCTTTTTTTTTTTTTTTCACAATTTGTGTCTCCCTGGGGGATTTACAACACTGCACTGATGATAAGGGATGGCAGGGCTTATACAGCAATCACAAGCTATGGCAATACAGGACGCCAGTGTCTGGCGTCCTGTTGCCATGGCAATAGGCCGGGCTCTCTGCAATTATATTGCGAGAGCCTGGCAACTTCGCAGAGGGAGCGCACTCCCTCTGTGAACCCCTCCCATGCCGCGATCTACATAGATCGTGGCAGGGCAGGGGTTAGTAGCACGGGGCGCATCTCCGATGCACCCCCGCTGTTGCAGGAAGTGATCTCGCGCTATCCCCAGGACGTAAGTTTAAGCCCTGTTGCGGGAAGTACCCCGCTGCCAGGACATAAACTTACACCCTGGAGCCGGAAGGGGTTAAAGAGGTTTTCCAGGCAGCGCCGGGCTAAACCGGGGTCGGAGCGGGAGCTGCTGCTCCGACCTCTCTGTAGTGGCTAATGCTTGTAATTGTAGGCTGTGGTCTCATTGATTTACTGTAATTAGGATCGCCGGCCATAACAGCGGGGTCAGAGCAGCAGCTTCCACTTCAACCCTGGTGTGGCCCAACACTGACCGCTAGCGCTGCCTGGAAAACCCCTTTAACTGTAATGATGGAAAATAGGTATAACGGCGTAAAAAATACCCAGCGCTCCGGTTGATAGCCGAGGGTGTCAGGGTGAGCAGACACCATGTATTTCCTCCTCCCTCCCATCAGTGTTCACTCCTCCCTGATCTTGGAGCGCTGCCTTATTACTCTAAATTCCTTTAACTGTAATGTTATTTTATTATTTGTTTAAACAATCTTATTTTATTAAGTATATCGCAGAATGAAAACGTAAGTTACATTCATTCAGGTTGAATCGGACACGCAAGCCTCCAACAGAAATGATAAGTTTAATTGCTTGTTAACATAAATTAGAGTTGGATTGTTTACGTATACAAGAGGTCGTTACTTTCCTGCAATAATAATATTTGGGATTTAAGGCAAACAAAACAGAAAACAAATAAGGTAATAAGGTAATAAGGTAAGCGATTAAGGCAATCGTGTCTGAAAGATTCTGTCGCTGTTATGTGCGAAATGAGGAAATTATTCAAACACGTATTATTGTCCAAACACGTTTAACATTTCAAAAAATAATTCAAAAACACTAAAAATAGTAGCCTAATTTATTAGCAACACATATAAACAACCGCGGACCAATTATAAACATTGTGATTAAACAAATTATGAAATAGTATCATAAGGGGAAAAAAACCTTCCCAAATATAGAGTGACCCCCACCCCCCACCCCCCATACACTGTATATCCCAAAAAATGCTAAGTATCTGGACCCATGTTGATGTTATACACAAATGTTCAAAATATTACCAATATGAAAGCACAAATAACTCATACCTTAGGTATATATCACTTACAAAGGCTCTAAAATAGTGTTAAAGCACCCATGGATATATCGTACAGATGTACAAAAAATGGCCAATAAACAGACACCGATGACTTTTATTATAGATAACCCAGTGTAAAGGATAGAAAGCCGGCCTGAGGGCCCTTCACAGGTGCAAATGTGCAATACTGCATGCTTTAATGCAACATATTTGCCCTACCAACGAGGTAGATTTGCCGGTGCCTTTTTGCAAATGCAGGGCATGTTCACAGGGGCGCGGGATACCCCTGCCATGATTTATAAGGTTTTTTTTAGCATTATGCGGCTCAGATGTGTACTTTTTTCATGGTACTGTGTAGCGTATTGCGCATTTGCACACCTCCGATAGACTTCTATGGGGACCTTTAGTGCGTAAGTGCATATTTAGCGGCGAGGTGCGTGTGCAAAAAAAAGGAATGAGGACGAACCTGTTTAAATCAATTGGTTCTATTCTTTGCATGTGCAAATTTTCCTGTAGAAATATGCGTATGTCCTTCTGAAGGAGCCCTAAATCTACTGATACAATATCATCAGTGAGCAAGTCAGCCCCATATGGAGTCCACAGAGTAGGGTCAGCCCAGTATCAAGATGTACAAGCAGCACTGAAGAAACAAGCCACATATAAAGTGCACAAAGCACGGTCAGCCAGACGGAACAGGAGGTTAACCCGCGCAAAGGGAATATGGGGCTGATACCCCTCCAGAAGCACATACAGCATCCATACAGAATGGGGACTGTCTGATGATTAGGGCTTCTTCACATGGGAGGATGTGCGACTACGCTCGCCTCTATGGAGCGTAGTTGTGCATGAACGAGGTAAAACCTTTTTTTTACCTTTCAAACTCCTATTAACGGGCGAGAACACCGCTAGAGAAAACGAAACCATTGAAATCAGTGGCTTGGTTGTGTCCCGCTATGGGGCAGTGATCATCATAATGGGACAAAGTCACGCCCGTCTGTTTAAAGGGGTTGTCCCGCGCCGAAACGGGTTTTTTTTTTTTCAACCCCCCCCCCCCCCCCCCCCCCCGTTCGGCGCGAGACAACCCCGATGCAGGGACCTAAAGAAAGCTTACCGGAGCGCTTACCTTAATCCCCGCGCTCCGGTGACTTCTATACTTACCGGTGAAGATGGCCGCCGGGATCCTCTTCCTCCGTGGACCGCAGCTCTTCTGTGCGGTCCATTGCCGATTCCAGCCTCCTGATTGGCTGGAATCGGCACGTGACGGGGCGGAGCTACACGGAGCCGGCATTCTGCACGAGCGGCTCCATTGAAGAGAGCAGAAGACCCGGACTGTGCAAGCGCGGCTAATTTGGCCACCGGAGGGCGAAAATTAGTCGGCTCCATGGGAACGAGGATGCTAGCAACGGAGCAGGTAAGTAAAAAACTTTTTATAACTTCTGTATGGCTCATAATTAATGCACAATGTACATTACAAAGTGCATTAATATGGCCATACAGAAGTGTATAGACCCACTTGCTGCCGCGGGACAACCCCTTTAAGCCCTAAGACCTACTTTGACAGTAGAGATGCTGAGCCATATACGGTTTTCTTGTCCTATGCCGTACGTGTCTTCCCAGATAGATAGCACCGTTGTCTGGCAGCCAGATCACAATTCTGAGCAGTTTGACGCAGTTTTTTTATTTTTTCTTCATTTTATATTGGCTTCTAGAGTGTCTGAAAATGACTTAATTGCGCAGCACAATGCTAAGAGCGGAGAATAGTCACAACACACCATTTCCCAGCTGACTCTGCATTATTAATCATATTTTTCTAAAAACTAAGAAAGACGGAGAGAATTCTAAGAGCTGCAGGTGCATTCTAATGGTAGAATGACAGGCTGCGAGACGTTATGCTCAGAGTCCTGTTCATGTTCATAACATCTTTTATGTGTCAATTACAAATGAAATTAGTGCGAGACACAATAGACTAATAGGCACCAGTCTGAAAATACATTTCATAGCCGACCTTATTTTTAAACACTTTTGGGAAAAAAGTTGAGCTGTTTGGTTGCTATAGGCCACATGCAAACCCTTTCTGTGAGACGGATTGATATATGAGGTCTGATGCATATATGAAGTTGTCACTTTAGGAAGCGTCCTCCAGAATGTAGATAGACAGTGTCTCTATTCTGTGATGAAATCATGCATGCGAATTTCAATTTCCAGTTTCTTTCATTTTAACCCTTTCCAATCCACTGTCTGACCTCTGAAGACATCATGATTTAAGGCTGTACAGCTCTGATGTTGGAAGACGTCCGTCGGGGTTCTCTTACTGTATATTGCCAGCCTCTCTACTGTTGGAGCCTATCCAACGTGTCACCTCATGCAGTACTGGCTTTAGCCAGCAGATAGCGCCGTTGTATAACTGCAGAAAAAGAGTAAGCCCCCTAGGAAAACCAGGATACAAATTGGATTGGAAAAGGTTAAGGGCTTTTTCACATAAGCGTCAGCTTAATGCTGACGGAGCATTAAATCGTGTGAACGAACAGCAGCGGGGAGCACATTGCGGCTAGTATTCGAGAGTATGTCGCTTCTCCTGCCTCCCCCTCCCTTTTGCTGGCTGGCTCCCATAGGAGTCTATGGGAGCCATCAGTGTTGTGCCGTCAAAAGATAGGACAAGTCCTATCTTTTGACAGAGAAATCTGAACATCAAAAAACCACACCTATTGCTATCTTTTAACGTGTGTTTTTTTTCGACACACCAAAAATTGTCCGTCCGAAAGAACTCATAGTAAACTATAGGTTGGACCTGATTTTTTGATGTGCCTATGGGCACTTTTACACGGGTGAACCTATTGAGCTTGAGAGATTGTCCCAGTGATAATTGTTTTTGTACTTTTACAGTGAATGGAGGTGGAGTGGGACGGGGATCATTCGACCTGCTTGCCTCGATTCTTAGTAAACAGATAATTCGCTCATAGATGAACGACTGCCTGTTCACGCAGTCTGATCTGTTGTTCAGTTTTCTGCATGGAAAAACCTAATGAAGAATAAGAAGCAAACAAATTCTCATTCGTTGTTCGGTGGGTGCGTGCATTTAGGGCGGCTTCACACAATGCGCAAAAAAACTCCGCAAACAAATGAAGTAGATTTGCGCACATGTCGACGCTCAGTACTGTACCTTTTACGCACGCAGGGCCAGTTTACACAGCACGCAGGCATTTGAATGATTTATCGTACTGTGTAAAAGGGCCCTAAGACCATTCAGTTACACGCAGGCGGTTGTGCTAAATAATGTATTCCCCCAACATAATCAACAGTATCAATCTTTATCAAGTATCAAGTAGAGCTAAAGTTGTTCGTTCGCTCGTGCAGCCTGTTTGTACGGGCAGATAAATCACTCGCAAACTCCGCTGGAAAAAGTATTTCAGCATCAAAAACAGAGAACAGCTAAATGAAATGGGCCTAGAGCCCTCTGACCAATTGGGACTACAAGTCCTATTAGATCTAGAAGCAGAAAACCAGAGAGACCAGGGTACTGGCCCCTTCACGACCCTTAAACCCTCCAATAAATCAAATCCTCCAGCTTTGAAAAGTCCGGAAATTGACATTTTTGAGAAGTTAGTTAAAAAAGATCTGAAGGCACTTCGTACTCCAAAGAACGTACATCCTAATTTAACAAAAGGTGAACTCGTAGCACTAAAGAACCTCGAATCTAATCAACAAATTATTGTGAAACCCGCCGATAAAGGCGGTAATATTGTTGTAATGAGTAGATCGCAATATGTCAACATGTGTCGACAACTTCTTAGCGACACATCGACCTATGGTCGCTTGACTAACGATCCTACTAATACATTTTTGTTCAAATTGAGGAACCTACTGCTACGACAACGAGATCTGGGGTGCATAAGTGAGAAAGAACTTCGATTTATTTATCCAACTAATCCAACAGTGGCAACTTTTTACTCGTTGCCAAAAGTGCACAAAGGTATTGACCCGATCAGAGGGCGACCAATAGTATCGGGCATCAACAACCTTACCCAGAATCTAAGTACATACATAGATAACATCTTACGCCCTTTTGTCGTATCCCTGCGCTCACATGTCAGGGATACAATGGACGTTCTTCGTCTTATCGATGGAATCTCAATTGAGCCAGATACCTTCCTCGCATCACTCGACATAGAAGCACTCTATAGTTCTATCCCGCACGAAGGAGGCCTTGAGGCAGTAAAATTCTTTTTAGAACAGAGGGGCTCCCATTACATCAATCACAATGAGTGCATACTGGAATTCCTTGAGTTCACCTTACGCCATAACTACTTTTTGTTTGACTCCGAGTACTTCCACCAGCTCAGGGGTACAGCGATGGGGACGCCATGTGCCCCATCCTATGCTAACCTGTACCTGGGCTGGTGGGAGGAAAGGGTCATCTACAACAATATGGAATGGTCAAATAATATCATACTATGGCTTAGATTTATTGATGATATTCTTGTCCTTTGGAGAGGAACAGAATCCTCTTTCCAAGATTTTGTGAACTCTTTGAACCAGAACTCCTTAAATCTGCATGTCACGAGTGAATTTAACACCACCAGTCTACCTTTCCTAGACATAATGATCCAGAAGAACGAGGACGGCACTATCTCCTCAACATTGTACCGCAAAATTACCGCCACAAATAGTTTACTGGGGTGGCAGAGCTATCATCCAGTCCCTCTAAAAAGCGGAATCCCTAAGGGACAATTCTTGCGGCTCCGACGAAACTGCTCGAACGATTCCACGTTCCTAGAAGAAAGCCAAAAACTGATGACACGTTTTAGAGATAGAAATTATCCAGAAGACATCATTCAAAGTGCCTTCTCTCATGCTATGCAACAAAACAGGACTACTCTCTTAACACCTCGCAAACGTCCAACTGACCAGTACACACGCATTATAGGCACATTCGATATGGCCTCCAAACAAGTCAGAAACATCGTAAGTCACTACTGGGATATTTTGAAGAATGATATGGATCTTGGCGATTCAATATCACCCATGCCACTAATTACATATCGGAGAGGCCATAACCTCAAAGACCATCTGGTCAAGAGCCATTTGTATCAAGATGACACCAAAAAAACCTGGCTAGGATCTGCTAGACCAAACGGTACCTTCCCCTGCCATGGCTGTTTGGCTTGTCCATACATTTTGAAAAGTGATACTTTCCAATGTGCCTCCAACAATAAAGTATACAAGTGCCGCAGTTTCATTAACTGTAGGACCAAAAACATAGTGTACATGGCGACGTGCCCCTGTCCCAAGGTCTACGTGGGGAAAACCATTCAGGAATTCCGACGTAGGATCTTGGGCCATGTGGGCAATATAAATCGCAAAGAGTCAACACCATTGGCCGACCATGTTTGGTCCCTACATGGCGGTGATGCAAATTCACTCAAATTCCAGGGAGTTGAACTCTTGAGGACTTTCGGACGCAGAGGTGACATTGACAGGCGCCTCTTACAAAAAGAGGCAGCCTGGATATATCGTATGAACACCCTAAGCCCTGCTGGCTTGAATGAGAGTTTATGCTTTAACTGCTTTTTGTAAAATAGCCCCTTTCCCCAACTCTCATTATTTGTTCCGCACTATCCCTCCTGAGAATATCGATCTTACGGCATCCTTACCAATTCTATTAGGAACATCATCTGAAACTATGTATAATATAGACATCATTAACTCTTTCCATACCGATTGATGGCAAGCACTATACCGATATTCCTATACTCCTCAATGAGGCTGCTGCTGTATTTGTATCCTCCTAACCTTATATGAAGCAAACTGGACATCTTATCGTGATGTCTTCCTTTTAGTACAAATGATATAAACAATCATTCTCTGCAGCACATTATTCACTTCCCCTTTAACAACGCCTGACTGCTCTATCAGTACCTTTATGGCATCACTCTCAGATGCTATTATTTTCACACTAGGTCGGAATAGAGCTTATAACTACTAATGTGCTAGGCAGAAAGAAAGGAGAAAGAAGAAGAGAAGGGAAAAAAAAAATTGAGTTTACAACTATTAATGTGCTCGGCAAAAATCTTCCTTTTAATCAATCTATATATATCCTATATCAGCAATACATCTATGGTGCATAAAGTATTTGAAAGAACAGCCCGTTTGTATCTCGAGTTGTCACTATTACCCAATGTCCGCTCATTCAACATATTTATGAATAGAATGATCGGCTTACCTATAGCGAAACACCGCCCACACATTAGCATAACTATGACGTGCCCCTTATCTATTTACCAAAGGAAGAATACTCTCACGGAGAGAGAGATACAACAACGGGTCTCCGCCCCTTTGTAAGCACATGATCTGACGCTCTGACGTCATCGCGTCACGGGCGCATGCGCAGAGTCACTACTCTACGTCCGTGTTATGGGCATTATATTCGTATCACTAACGGACAATCGCCGGTACTGCACCATGATCAAGGAGCACGAATGGTAGATAATCAACATAAGGATTAAGTACTCTACCTGGCCACATGTTTGTAAACCTAGAAGTGTTTTTTTTTTTTTTTGGCCTAATTAAGAATGATTGACAGATCTTCTCCTCTCAGCAGCCCTCATTGGTGTATTCATCAAATCCCTCCCACAGGGAGGTTCTCTCCCAGGTATATACAGTGCTGATCTTGCACTAGCTAACCATTTACCTGTGGCTCACCATCAGGGCCACAGGCTTTATCTGTTTGTTATTTTACTCTATGTTTGGCACACTAGGTAGCCTTATCTTGGGGACCTATTGTTTGAGCAGAAACATTTGTTGAAGCCTATTTTTGGCTGCCTGCTTGAATATTAGATTGGTTGTCTGAACTTTTGATAGGAGTCTAGCATTTCTACATTAGTGTTGCTGACATTGCAACACTTTTAGGAGGATAGGTATGCAGCTTTAAATACAGGATCCTCTTTAGCTGACCTATCTGAACATGCACCTGACTTTCTATTAATGTCAATGCATATGACTAGAAATTCTACATTAGTGCTGCTAACATTGCAACACTTGTAGGAGGATAGGTATACAGCGCTAAATACAGGATCCTTATAGCTGACATATCTAAAGACGCATCTGACTTGTGACTACTGTCAGTGCATAAGTTCTTTATCCGAGTCCTCCTTCCTTCTTTACCAACGTAGCCACTATACCATCGTACCCTGCTGACTTTTTGTCTAACGGTGTCTGGTATATATATATACCTGTTGGCGACATCTTCGCAGACAACCCACTTTCTTGCCAATTTAATCCTACTGATTATATATCCTAAAAGAGGAAGATAGCTTAGTCAATTAAATGATTGACGCTATTAATCCCACTAAAGATTTTTTGGTCAAATATACATCTGTGGCTCCTGATGAACCGCTCTAAAGCGAGCGGAGAAACGCGTTGAGCCGGATTTCTCTGTGACTTCACCAGTCATTCAGAGCCGTAGTTCTCTGCGACCTCTACATACGACTGTCACCAGTCATTCAGTGCAGGAACTCTGTATATGCACTAAAGTTATCCACTTATACTGACCATGCTATTGTGACCATTATCTACATTGGAGACATTGGATGCATAATTCAAACTTGCACCTAAATATATCTTCTCCTCTTTTTTGTGTTAATGTATGTTAGTACTGTTAGTCAGCCCGTATATGTTTTTAAGAGTTTCTAATAAACTATATTCTTTTAGTCTATACCTGTGAAGGGCTGTTTGTACGGGCAGATAAATCACTCGCTAAATCATTCACATTCGCTGTACCAGTGATTGAGAACAGCTGAATGACCGATAGTTCGACCGAACGATTAGCAAACGAGCCAACAATGATTTCCGTGCTTGCATGAAAGGAATAATAAGCAACCAATTACTGTCCATCATTCGGGGCTCAGTCACACGAGCGGAGGTCGACACGTATGTCCACACGGAAAAACGCCTGCACCGCGTGCGGACGAAAATCGGCATGACCAGCTCCATTGCCAGCCATATGTTCCTTCTCTGGCAGGTGCGGATTTTCATCTGCATCTGTTGTGCGGGCGTTTTCCCGTGTGAAAATACGCACGGACCTCCGCTCGTGTGACTGCGCCCTCACTGTGCTTACACTACGGTTATTGTTCAGATTCGAACGATCCAATAATTTTTTGAATCCTGATGGTTCAGTGTAAACACAGTCTAAGTCTCTATCAGCCTGGGTTCCTTTGCATGGGCGTATGTGTTTTTGCACACGACTCAGCACCCTATATTTGCACTATGAACGAGTTTAGTTTATATGTGTGTTGACACGATAGCTCTTTAGCCTAATGAGTTCCAGATGTGTTCTGTTTCTCACTGGATTGTGCAGAGCATTGCTCATTTTCACACCTCCGTAGACTTCTATGGGGACCTTTGGTGCCCACATAGCGCACCACATTTTTTTGCACTTGCGCGTGTAAATTGGTATGTAGGTGTATGAACCCATTGTCATCTATGGGTTCTATTCTCTGTGTATTGTGCACATAAATCTCACATGCAAAATAACACCCGCAACCATGCCTGTGTGAAGGAGCCCAAACTGGATGGCAATTAAATAGCAAATACAGCTTACAAAATCGGTATCCAAGTAGAGAGCTAACGGGTTTACTGTGGTACCAACAGCGTCCTCACGCCGTGCGATTAGAACTAAACCTAATAATTACGGGTAAATGAAACATCAAAAGGGCTTTTATATTGTAAAGGATTGGGCAACACTTTGTATCTTAAATTAATGTAAGTATTACGTTTATTTAAATAATAGACTCTCCATTCCGGCCATAACGATAGCGTCTTCCGTCTATCAGCCGCTGTGATATTCATTTGGTGGACATTCTGCCATCTAATGCTTTGATGTTTGATTTCCCAGTAATTATTATGCATTTATTTACTATTTCATATATGAATTTATTTAGGTCTATGTTTTTCAATGCAGAAAATAGGATTTCCACCTAGCGCATGCTGACAATGCCTCTGATATCTGACCCGTCCGCCTGCCATGATATCAAATGCTGCGGGCTTTTCTATCAATTTCTCATTATTACATACATATTACTTGCTATTTATCTTTTTTTTTCTATTCTAATTATGAACTCATATTACAATCAGATTTAGGACGTACAGAACAGTCTGTGGATTGAACATGTGTTCACCACATCGTTGACCTTTGACTTGTAAGCCCACGATCATCACTTTTTCCTATTTAAGTCACCATGTTTTCTTCTACCAGCATGGTCAGTGGAAGCTGTTGATACAATAGTGCAACCCATTGTCTGTCTACTTGTATATCGGAAAATCATGACATTTATATTTATCTTCTGGGGTCTCTGGTGTGCGCCGATCAGATCTTTCAGACTACTAATCAGTTATCCAGATGCCAGTGGTGCAGAGCAGGGGCGGCAACTGCCACTTATTATACGGGCATTTAGTCATGTGCTAGTCACAGCAAATCCAGGTGAGCGGGATTGGTTTTGAGATTTTGCATTACTTGCCAGCAGGTAAACACATGAGGCGCTTCCATCCTGTGTTTTGTATAGTTTAATCTCAAGGGGACTATGGCTAGAAGCATGCTTGTATTTGTTGACATGCATTGCATTGATAATTAAAAAAGAAAAAAAACATATCAATTAGTAAATTTTGCAAGTGTGTGCATATCAAAGCGGCAGATCATGCAGCTGCTATGTGGCCATTTCATCTAGCCCTAGTTGGCCTCATACCCTTTGCAGCTAGGTCAAGAGAACCTGTGCATGACACTTCTCTCCATGGAATCTGCTTTGTGAGCAGACAATGGGTTATAAATCGGCCCAAGGGCTATGAAAAAGGCATAAAAAGGGGAAAAAAACACAAGGGACCTCATGCCATGAGTAGAAAAACTGAAGCCATAATGGGCGCCAATTTTTGCTATGTATGCCACTTAAAATGACTCTGTCAGGTCAAAATTCCAGTTGGCGGTCCTATCAGTGATTGATAGCTATCTGTGTTCAAACTATTCAGCTTAGAATGAGCAGAGATATGAATGAACGACAAATAGTCCTACTGAATCTATCCCATAAAACTATATATTCATCTGCTCATCTCCTGCTCTACAATGTGGTGCCTGCAGATTGGAAAGCATTATTGAGTTGACATATTCCCTTTAAAAGGGGTTATCTGGGACCCAACAGACCGCGGGATCTGAACGATAACCGCCCCGTGTAAAAGGGCCATAAACTGTTATAGTAACTGAATTCAGACGTATCACTCCCAATCAACAGGCATTACAATGAGCCCATTATGGATGATTGACCGATGGTGAAGCCATGTAAATAGTCCTTTTATCAGGATCTCCAGCAAGCCTTGACGGTGTCTCAGACCATGAGGACAATCCTCAGTAAATTCTGGCATCTATTATTTCCCTTCACTTGATGTTGCTCTTACAGAGTTGTTTTGCTAGTTCTCCTATTTGCCCATATGGGAATATTGGTTTGGCACTTCTTTTATCCAGGTATTCCACATATCTTCTAAGAAAGGCATAGTTTGTAAGTGATGTGTGCAATGTGTTGCCTGTGCATCCTTGGACCGGGAGATGGAAACAGTTACCTCAGGCTTTAATATTTTCATATTATGACAACAATAGATTAGCTCTGTGAATGTTAAAGGGCTAAATAGCCCACAAAAGAGGGCATTCATGTGGGCATAGGTTATAAAATGAGGCCCAGATGTACTTTGCACTCAAGAAATGCAGATCATATCTAAAGATGCATTTAGGATAAAACCCCATTGCTATCCGACTATATTTTAATCATACTTCTCTTCCAAGTCCAGAAATGTATGACTACCGATTAAAAATTATGTAGCTTTTTTGCTTATTTAGGAAAAAATAGATGTGTAAGGTACGTCATAGTGATGTGTTCTATTAACAATGTCGCCTATACACTAGTCTCAATTTATACTCCAAGCAAACATCAGACACACTTTGTCTATAAGATCTTATACATAATATCTATATGCAAGAAAGACAGACTCCTCATCTGTGGAGATTTTAATGTGTGTCAGATATGGGCACTACCTCTCGGGCCGACGTATCCTGGAATGAGGAACTGTTTGATGCTTGGAGAGCTATACATAGCTCCATGTGGGACTATTCATTTTTCCCTAAGGTTCTTATTAGTTACTCAAGAATCAATATGTTTACTGTAGATAGAAGTCTGCTATTACTATGTCGAGGTTCCGCGGTGGAGACCATTATATGTTCAGATCACACTGCTATTTCTTTGGCTGTAGAGGAACAATTCAATCAACCTCCAACATTTCTCTGGAGAAATAAAGATGTTTAGTTGTGTCATCCTCAATATAAGTAATATTTAGACAGAGATCTAAAGGCATATTTTAAAATCAAATGCCCTTTAGTTTCCAACTTGAATGTGCTGTGGAATGTGCATAAATCATGCATACGGGGAACATTTACCAAACTTGGCCGCCAAGTTCAAAAAGTTAGAAAACAACTGTTTCAAACTCTCCCAGAATGCAGAATCTCTCTTTTAGCACAGGCAAAAACTTTGCAGCTGTCTTTTGCAGAACTATGAGGAAAAAATAAAGAAATGTAAATCACGGAACTTCTCCAAAAACTATACAGCAGGGAATCTCTTTATTACCATCCTAAAGTTCAATTCCTAAAAAACTTATTCGATTAACATAAAAAAGGAAAATTGACAAACCCTATAAACATTGCAAATAGAATTAGGGAGTTCTGTCCATCTCTGTATAATTTGAAAGATGACCCGTTTACATTCGCAAGCCGGCCAAATAATATTGAAACCTTTTAAACAATATGGACTTGTCCCCTCTATTAGATGAACATCTTACTTACTTAAACACCCTAATCACTCTTACAGAGGTAGTGGGTGGTATTAATTATGGCCTACATTTGAAAAAAACTTCTGCTGACCCAAGTATTTTTGCTGATTTTACCCAAATGAAAAGATCTAATTCCACATATGAAGTCCAAAAATATACAATGCATCAACACTTTTCACAAATAACAACAGTTTGATTAGAGGTTATAAAGTGAAATATCAGGGATAATAAGAAATCCTGCAGAAGCGATAGAACGTAATATATTTGTTGTAATCAAAAAGCTTGTCTAACCCAGAGAACAATAGTTGTGTAAGTTTTAATAGTTAGGGACTAGAGATGAGCGAACGTGTTCTTCCGAGCTTGATATTCGTGCGAATATTAGGGTGTTCGGTATGTTCGTTATCCGTAACGAACACCATGCGGTGTCCGGGTTACTTTAACTTTCTTCCCTGAGACGTTAGCGCTTTTTTTTGGCCAATATAAAGACAGGGAAGGCATTACAACTTCCCCCTGCAACGTTTAAGCCCTATACCACCCCCCTGCTGTGAGTGGCTGGGGAGATAAGGTGTCCGCCTGATATAAAAGTCTGCCCCTCCCGCGGTTCGCTATGGATGCATTCTATATGCGCTCAATGGGGCCAGCGGCAGCAGCGCTGACCCCATTGAGAACATATAGAAGACAAATCCTTCTTCTCTGGCACAGCTGTAACAGCTGTAGCAGAGAAGAACGATGTTTGCCCATTGAATTCAATGGAGCGGCAATACAGCATGTTCCACTGAATGCAATGGGCTGCCGGCGATCGCAGGATGAATGGTCGGAAAGGGGTTAAATATATAACCCCTTTCCTGCAATTCATCCAGAAATGTGTTACACTAAAAATATATACCGGCGTATAAGGCGACGGGGCGTATAAGACGACCCCCCAACTGTCACCTTATACGCCGGTAATACAGTGGAGCAAAGAATAAAAATCATTACTTACGTTTTTAGATGATCTGCGGCGCTGCTGCAGGCTGTCACTCCCTCCTAATCCACGGCAAAGTATTCCTTTCTCCACGAAAGGCTTTAAATCCCTGCCTCCAGAAGCACACGTGCCTTCAGCCAATCACAGCCAATGACAATGATGTCATTGAATGGCTGTGATTGGCTGTGTTTCTGGAGGCGGGGATTTCAAGGCTTGAAATCCCCGCCTCCAGAAACACAGCCAATCACAGCCATTCAATGACATCATTGTCATTGGCTGTGATTGGCTGAAGGCACGTGTCTTTCTGGAGGCAGGGATTTCAAGCCCTGCCTCCAGAAAGCAATACTCTGCCGTGGATTAGGAGGGAGTGACAGCCTGCAGGAGCGCCGCAGATCATCTAAAAACGTAAGTAATGATTTTTATTCTTTGCTCCACTGTATTACCGGCGTATAAGGTGACAGTTGGGGGGTCGTCTTATACGCCCGGTCGCCTTATACGCCGGTATATATTTTTAGTGTAACACATTTCTGGATGAATTGCAGGAAAGGGGTTATATATTTAACCCCTTTCCGACCATTCATCCTGCGATCGCGGGCAGCCCATTGCATTCAGTGGAACCTGCTGTATTGCTGGCTCCATTGAATTCAATGGGCAAACATCGTTCTTCTCTGCTACAGCTGTTACAGCTGTGGCAGAGGAGAACGATCTTTATGCTGACAGTGGGGGGGGGGCACTCTTGCCGCTATTGTGGCTTAATAGTGGGACCTGTGAACTTGAGATGCAGCCCACCATGTAGCCCCTCGCCTGCCCTATCCGTCACTGTGTCATTCCCATCACTTTCCTGAATTGCCCAGATTTTCACACATGAAAACCTTAGCGAGCATCGGCGAAATACAAAAATGTTCTGGTCGCCCATTGACTTCAATGGGGTTCGTTGTTCGAAACGAACCCTCGAGCATCACGGGAAGTTCGTTCCGAATAACGAACACCCGAACATTTTGGTGTTCGCTCATCTCTATTAGGGACACATTTTCCCTTTTTTGGATGCTCTGGGATAGTTATGTCCAGGATTGTCACGATGTAGACACCAGCAGTAGTTGGCCATCGTGTTTGTCTTCCATCTGCCTTGATATCTGTGTTCCATAGTTTATATGTCTTGGTTAAAGCGTTCTTCTTGTTCCTCACTCATAGATCCAAGATTTGAGGGGAAGTAGTCCAGGTGGCTATGAAAGAAATACAATTTGACACTCGTGTTTGTTCCCAGTCTTTGAAAAGCAATCAACAAATGTTGAACTACACAGTTATAATTTTTGGCTCTAGAGTTGCCACGGAAATCTGTTACCACATCAGGGAAAGCAGTACAAACATCCTTTTCTATGGTTCTCATGGTATTAAGGAATTCTCTGTCTTTGATTAGAAGCCTTATTTTAGGGCATCAAATATGCCAGCTTTTAACTTCTCGTGTGAAAGAGCAGGAAATTTGGTACAGATGTACTTGAAGCACTCACCATCTCAATCCAAAGCCCTAACAAACTGTTTCAGAAATCCCGATTTTATATGCAGTGGCTAGAGCAACACGTTATGAGGATTAACAAGTGGTTCATTCTTGATATTCTTTTCACCAATCGTCAAATTCTCTCTAGCTGGCATTCTGTCCTTGCATAATATTCTGCCTTTGCCCGGCTATCCCAAAGGCACAGGAAATTTTGTGTATCCACTTTGCTGTCCTAGAAGAATCAATATAACTTTTAGGTCACCACATAAACAGGAACCTCATCGCAGTGAGCAACCGGCCTTGGAGCTAAGGAGAGATTTGGGTACTGGATGGAAGACTTCGTCCTTGTGTTCATGTCTGTAATATTTACCATGCAGAAGTAGCAGTCATCAACATAGTTTTGAGGTTCTCGCAACACCATTGGAACTCCAAAGCTTAGGCTTTTTCTCTGAGCCTTAGTCCACTGTCTCAGGACAGTCCTGCGTATGTCCTGCGCACTTTATGTGGTGCCCAAGGTTTTTCCTGGTCAATCAGATTAACCCCAAAATATATATGATAAGCTTTACTGACAAACTCAGATATATTTGTCCTTTTTTTGGTGTTGTAAAAGAATCACAAATATCACAAAATATATTAGGATCATTCCTGCACTGTCCACGAACTGTTGGAGTGTTGGATGACATATTTCAAACACACACACACACACGTGTATATATATATATAATGCTACTGATAATACTAAAGTTTATCACCGAGGCAATAAGTTCCCAATGGGACTGAATATGGATCACCGATGGGAACCAATAAAGATAAAACGTAACTTTTATTAATAAAAGATATTAAAAGAACTGCGTAAATGGATCTATATTCGGATTTACTATGCACTCATATGGAGGTTGGTAATTGTGGACATATAGAGTCTATAGCGTTACAAGACAGATGAGCTGTAGGTTCTATGACTGTCCGCTATACGCTTATAATGATCTGCCACTTTGATATAAAGTGTAGTGATTGTGTCACAGTATTACACTCAGCGCTGAGTCAAAGCTAATGGCAGAGAGTGTTATTTAATTGCACAGAGTTGTCTCATCTTCTGATAGATATGGCAACCATTCAATACAACTAGATAGTATACTAGCTGGCCAGAGCTGTGGGTATAACCACACTCCACTGCTCCTAGGCTGATGATAAGGAAGCCACACACTATTCAAGAGAGGTATATGAATGGTTAATATTCCCCTCAAATTTTGTGCTAGTCCACTAAAAAAACAAACACCACTGAAAATAGATAATGTTGTTTGTATGGGTCACTGCAGTTATTTGCTATCTTGTGACCTGTTCATACAGATCTTGCTCAATAGGTAGACCCAATCCATGCAATTGATAATAATGCACGGAGTGTCACTCCTAATAGAAGGGAGGAATGAGCAAGTGTAGATTTAAATGTTCATTCTTTCCCCTTTTCCTGGCACCACCAACGCGTTTCTGCAATGGGGTGAAGCCACTGCTTCATCAGGGTGGTTCAAACGTACGAGCAGATGCAAGAGCAGCACTAGCTGCTGCCGGTTTTTGAGCATAGATTATATTAGGAGTGACCCTCCGTGCATTATTATCAATTGCATGGATTGGGTCTACCTATTGAGCAAGATCTGTATGAACAGGTCACAAGATAGCAAATAACTGCAGTGACCCATACAAGGGGAATATTAACCATTCATATACCTCTCTTGAATAGTGTGTGGCTTCCTTATCATCAGCCTAGGAGCAGTGGAGTGTGGTTATACCCACAGCTCTGGCCAGCTAGTATACTATCTAGTTGTATTGAATGGTTGCCATATCTATCAGAAGATGAGACAACTCTGTGCAATTAAATAACACTCTCTGCCATTAGCTTTGACTCAGCGCTGAGTGTAATACTGTGACACAACCACTACACTTTATATCAAAGTGGCAGATCATTATAAGCGTATAGCGGACAGTCATAGAACCTACAGCTCATCTGTCTTGTAACGCTATAGACTCTATATGTCCACAATTACCAACCTCCATATGAGTGCATAGTAAATCCGAATATAGATCCATTTACGCAGTTCTTTTAATATCTTTTATTAATAAAAGTTACGTTTTATCTTAATTGGTTCCCATCGGTGATCCATGATAATACTAAAGCTAGCCTTTTACAACGCTGACTTGATTATTTGAATAATGAATGAACTGGTTCAGCTTATGAAACACAACAGCATCTGCAGTTCCAAAAAGAAGCATTTATATCAATTCAGACAGTTTTATAGTATGTTGAACAAAAGGGGTTAAACATCTTACATAATATCATTTCATTAGTTACTGAACGTTTGTGGGCAGGAACCTCTTTCTAGCCAACACATTTTAGTCACTGTGTAACATGTGCTCTTTAAGGACATCCCATAAACATTCCAGAGACCACATACATACCAATAAAACAATAAATTATAATTTCTCTCACATTGCGTTTTTACGGTTAACAGTTTATTAGTTAACAGCATTTTAAGGGAAACATGACTCGAGGAAATGGATGTGATTTTTGGATTCAGCCCACCAAAATCCATAAAGATCACATGTTATTTTGTAGTCAGCAAAATTGGAGTAGACCAGTTATCTACTGATTGGCAAATCACCAGGTACAGATGGACTAAGCAACACTTATAAATTCCTTCTCCACACATGAGCAGTGTTTTCTTTATATAAAGCCATAGCTGATGGATTCTTTCCTAAGGAAAACCAATCAGCCCTGATAATTACCTAAGCTCCCATGTCTCACAAAATTTGATACCAATTTTCTTATTAAACCCAGAATAAAAAATCTAAGCTAAAATAATACCTCTCAGACTTGCTTCTATGCTACCTCATTTGATAAGAGAAGATCAGATGGGCTTCATTAAATAAAGACAGGCCCCTGAAAATGCTAGAAGAGTTCTGAACCTGATCCAATATATAGGGGCTTCTAAAATCCCTGCAGTCTTCCTCTTTTTGGATGCCACAGAGGCATTCAACGAAATTAACAAGTTGTATGCCTTCACTAAAGCCATCTTTAGAGTTATATCAGCTTTGTACTCTAACACTTCTGTTCGGATGTTCCATATCATTTAGCTGTTGTTGCTGTTACATACTATCTTCAGTATATATAGTAAAGTTACAGGAGTTCATCGTAATGAGCGTTGAGTATTTATTAAAACACAATTTTTTTGCTTTGAGGATAACTTTTACGTACAGGTAACTGGGGACCCCCTGGGGTAGAGATAATTTGATGATGGCCTGGTGGGAGGAACAATATATTTACTCTCATTTTAACCCATATAAAACTCAGACAGTTCGGTTTGCACGCTTCATAGACAATATCATTATTATATGGTATAGCACTGAGGCGTCCACACAGAATTTCACATATTATCTCAATAATCAATATACCTTAAAGTTCACCAGTCAGTCAAATGATGTAACTGTATCCTTTCTTGATCTCACTCTCTATGTCAATAAAAACACTTTTAGGCCTCATGTCCACGGGGAAAATCAGGCCTGCCGAGGATTCTTCATGTAGAAGAATAAACTCACCTGCTCCGGACGATGCGGATCTTCTTTCCTTCATGGCCAGATCTTCTTTCTTTGGCTCAGCGGATGTGTTTGGCACGCCGGCGGCATGCCGCGCGCATGCGCCGGGCACATCCGCCGGGCCAAAGAAAGAAGATCCGGCCCCGAAGAAGGGAAGAACCGCATCGTCCGGAGCAGGTGAGTTTAATTCTGGTACGGGTCTCCGGACTCCGGACGCGGATCCGGACGGCTTCCATAGGCCTCAATAGAAGCCTGCGGGAGACGCACACTAAAATGGAGCATGTCCATTTTTTTCCCGCACGCAGATCCGCACCTGACGGGAAAAATGAGATCCGCAGGTATTTAACAACCTGCAGGCGTCCAATGCATTCCTATGGGGCACGGATCCACGTGCGGGAGAAACGCTGCAGATTTTAAGCCCATGGACATGAGGCCTTAAAGTGGAAACTTACATTTTTAGAAAAAGTACTGCAGATAATACTATTCTACAAGCCAAAAGTTGTCACCCATCTTGAAAAGTTAAAGGAATACCTGTAGGAGAATTTAATAGAGCCAAGCATGCATATTCCCTAAAAAAGGATTATACAGTTGCTGACACTAATATATGCAAGTGGCTAAAAGATTGGGGATATAAAGATTGGATGTTGAATAGAGCTATGAAAAAGGTTAATAATATGGATAGGAGTTTTGACTACCTTATCCTCTAACAAGACATTCCTATCCATCTTTAGCTGTGGCAGAAGTCCGCGATGCTATCCTATTGCTTTCAATAGGGCAGGCGCTGCTGCCACCACATTGAAAGCAATGGCATGACGATTTTTGGGGGGTATGTGGCTCCTTGAAATATAAGTCCATCCCTGGAAATCATCCTAGCTGTAGAAAAAAAAAAAAAAAACCACATTACCTCACCTAGAAGGGCTGGCTGACTCTTCTAGGTGAGTTAATAAAGTATCCCCACCTCCATAAAGTGCTGCCTCTGATTGGCTGAGTGCTGTGACCAATCACAGGCAGCATCCAGCCATTCATTGAATTAAATGAATGGCTGACTGCTGCTTTTGATTGGCTGAGTGCTGTAACCAACCACAGGCAGCGCTTGGCTGTCATTCAATGGCTGAGTGCTGCCTCTGATTGGTCACAGCACTCAGCCAATCAGAGGCAGTGCTTTCTGGAGGCAGGGATTTTTTAATCCCCGGCCACCAGAATACAGAAGATGACTGCTGGGGACAGGGAGAAGAGCCGGACAGTGCTTCTAGGTGAGTTAATTTTTTTAGTTTGTTTTTTTCTACATCTAGGGAGGATTTTCAGGGAAGGGATTATATTTCAAGCAGCTGCGCCGGCCCAATTGAAAGTAATGGGATGGCATTGCGCTCTTCTGCCATGGGGATGCAAGAATCCCCTGCAATAGCTGTGGCAGAGGAGCGTATCTTCTCTCTATGTTTTCAATGAAGCTGGCGCTGCTGCCACCAGACCCATTGGCAACAAGGGGAAGCCCCTGGATGTGACAGCATCCAAGGTTTCACATCCAAGGAATCCCCTGCTGCAGCTGTCACAGCCACAACAGGGGATAGCGATCCATTCCCATTGCTTTTAATGGGGCATCAGTAGTGCCGGCCCCATTGGAAGCAATAGGATAGCATCGCGCTCCTCACCCCTCATCAATGAACACTGTGACAGCTCTGTCACAGTGTTCAGTGATGATCAGAATCCCCTGCCACAGCTGTAACAGCTGTGGCAGGGAATTCCTTCAGTGCGATGTGATGTGCGAATTGCGAAACGCTGTCCTATTTTTTACAGGTGCAAATTTAATTCACTTTTAAAAAACAGACATGTGACTGCTTTCATTGTAAAGCATTGGTTCTAATAGATGCGAATCGAAAATGCAACTATACATACGTTTAAAATTTGCTCGTCTGACTGAGCCCTAAAAGCAATGTTTTTAAGGAACTGGCTTTTCTCCTTTGTTGTTTATAGTCTATAAACACACTAAATAGGAAATCACCGGGTAACACTGACATGAAAAGGGACTTGGGGATTTTAGTTAACTGTAAGCTTAACTGGAGCAACCAGTGTCAGGCAGCTGCCGCCAAGGCAAATAGGATCATGGGGTGCATGAAAAAAGGAGTAGGGGCACATGGGAATAAATATTGTGGACAGTTTTGGGCACCAGTACTCAAGAAGGACATATCAGAGCTTGAATGGGTACAAAGGTGGCAACTAAAGTAATAAATAGAATGGGCGGACTACAATATCCAGAGAGGTTATCAAAATTGGGATTATTTTGTTTAGAAAAAAGACAGCTGAGGGGCGACCTAATAACTATGTGTAATATATCAGAGCACAATACAGAGATCTGTCTCATCATCTATTATACCCAGGACTGTAACAAGGAGGCGCTCTAATAACTATATGGAAATATATCAGGGGTCAATACAGAGATCTCTCCCATCATCTGTTTATACCCAGGACTGTAACAAGGGTGCATCCTCTACATTCAGGGGAAAGAAGGTTTCTACACCAACATAAAAAGGGGTTCTTTACTGTAAGAGCAGTGAGACTATGGAACTCTCTGCCTGAGGACATGGTGATGGCAAATTCGATAAAAGAGTTCAAGAGGGGTCTGGACCTGGGGATAATTCCAATTGTCAGATTGGATTCAGGGAGGATTTTTTTTACCCTTAAATGGGGAAAATTGGCTTCTACCTCATTGTTTTGTCTTTTTTTGCCTTCCTCTGGATCAACATTGGGGGGTAATAGGCTGAACTGGATGAACATATGTCTTTATTTGGCATTACATACTATGTTATTGTTATTTACAGTATCTTGTATACATGTTACCAAAGTACAATTGCTTTTTGTGTATACTATGGTTACTTAAACACTATTGTGTACTATGTCAGAAAGAAAATTTGAATATACATAATGAAACAGAATTGGGAAAATCAACCAGAAATAACAAGTCCAAACAGTGTAATGAAGTCAAAAGTCCAAGCCAGAAGTCAAACCAGAGGTAAATATAAGGTGAGAAAAATCAAGTGCAGGATGAGAGGCTAAGTCCAAGATAAGAAGCTAAGTAAAATACAAACAGGTCACAGAATAAATGCAGATTTAATGCAGCATAATAGGAATTGAAATTGGCAATTAAGTAAGGGATGGGAGATGCTTTCCAATTTAGGTAGGTCAGCAATCTTGCTAGCATCTGGTTGCCATGGCAACCAGATGCATAGAGCAGTTAGATCATTACCAAGATGCTCAGTTACCACAGCAGTGAAGCATACTCATAGTCAGAATGCGAAGGGATGGCACTGGAGATGTATGTAATGCTACACCCTCTTAGATTCTTTCACAATAGATCCTTTGTATCTCCTGAGGTAATGTTTAGTCAGGCAAGGGGCATAAATGTCCCTCTCTCTCTTGTGCCATAACTTCTACTCTGAACCTTATCCCATCTAATTGCTTAAAAAGGACCATTCATATCCTCTGATCAGCAGGGCTGGCTGCCTATCTTTGCAACCGAGGCCTGATGTCTCTATTGTACCTATTCTTTTCTTTGTACTTTCCCGTTCCCCTGCAATAACATCCAATACATTTGGCTACCAGTGTTTAAATCTGGCAAGCAAGTGGTCTCCTCTACAGACTTTCATTGGGTGATATCATGTTTTCTCTGACCACTGATATCACCCATCAACAGTGAGCAGAAGAATATACCCACTTGACAGACTCAAAGGACTGGGTAATCAATTTAGTAGAGGTCAGTGCAAGGGAATGGGAGTGTCCGAAGAAAGAAGAGGTGCTATAGAGTCAGCAAAGCCATGGCAACAAAGCGATTAGAGGACATAAGTTCTCTTTAATTAGTAGACTTTGCCCTGAAAAAAAGCTCAAAATTAGAAGAGGAGGTAAAATGCATTCCACACATACTCTTTGAAAACAGAAATCAAGCACCTAGAAGACATTGTTGTTTTGCTGCAAAACCTCAGCATGCAATCACATCTCAAGCAGATGTGGCATGATTAGATGAATGATCTTGCACCTAAGGCCCAAAAAGGGGTTCCAGTCTTGTTCCATTAAATAAAACCTCTCAAACGTGTGTAATGGACTTCTTTTTTTGCTTGTGTAGAACTTGTCAACCACTATACAACCCAATCGAAGAGATTTCACCCAGTTAACAGAGTTTTGGAGGTGGCACATTATTGGAATGCGAGAAGTTTGGCCATTCTGACTAGACTGCTAGAAGGTGTTGAGACCAGTGGATGTGTGAGTGCACATGAGGTGACCGGGCTCAGGACGTCCTCGATAGACTGCCAGTAGAGAGGATCGTCTCATCATTCAACAGGCATGAGCAGCTCCAACTGTTTGATTGTCCACCATCCAGAGACAGGTGGCACAATTGTTTCAGACCTTTGTATATGATGGAACCATTTCCATGTACTTGGCTGAGGGACATTTTGGCTCATGGCGCCCAATACATATACTGGCTCTAACACCCACTAACTATTGCTTCCATTTGCAGTGGTGTCATGCTCAACTAATCTGGACTGATGCAGAGTGGAATCGAGTTGTCTTCAGTGAAGAATCCAGGTTTATTTTGGGCACTGATGGCAGTCATGTTCATGTTTAGAAACCTGGGGGTGAGCACCTCAATCCTGGCTTTGCTGTGGGGTTGCACATTGCCCCCACTGCTGATGTGATGGACTGGGGGCCATCACATACAGCAGTCTGTCTACCCTAGTAGTATGAGCAACAAGAACAGCTCAGTGAAATGTTCAGGACATCCTGCAGGCACATGTGTTGCCTTTCAGGACAGAGATCTCAAGAGGCATTTTCCATCAGGTTAATGCTAGGCCGCACTCAGCAAGGGTATCATAAGAATGCCTCTGCAAAATTGCCATACTTTTGCGGCCTGCCAGGTCACCAGATTTATTGTTAATGGAACATGTATGGGACTACCTGGAACGCCAGCTTCGACAGCCTATGAGGTTGCATGATCTAGAGGCTCAATTACAGCGAATGTGGAGGAATATGCCACAGGATACCATACAGAACCTGTATGCCTCCATGCCCGTCCGTATCACATCTTGCATCCAAGCTAGATGCATTACAACAGGGTTTTATAGCCCCCAGGCCTGCACATATCCCATCTTGTATCCAAGCTAGAGGCAATACAACAGTGTACTAGAGCCTCTATGCACGTCCGTATTACATCTTGTATCCAAAATAGAGGCGGTACAACAGGGTACTAGAGCCTCCATGCCAGCCCGTATCACATCTTGTATCGAAGCTAGAGACGGTACAACAGTTCAAGTGTTTAGTTTTCCACAATAAATTTTCCTTTTGTTCTGATCTTGTAATCACTTACTTGTATCAACATCGCAATCACTCATATAAAGTTTAATTCGATTCCAGTAACTCCTTCTTGGTGCTTGATTTCTTTTTTTACAATGAGTACATTTCATTTTGCTATGCACCATACATAAAAGCCATTTTATGAACTCAGCTAATGTGCTTTAGACTTTCTATTACCTATCAGTCATAGGTTATGACTAAGGGCTAAGAAGAAGCCTTATTGCATTAGCAGCCTAGCTATTGTAAAATGGCTTTTACATTTGGTACATGATAAAGTGGAATACATGGATTGCATTTGATTGTGAAGCAATGCAAACATTCCCTCTTTTCCAGTGTACTTCCTTGCTAGCTTGCAAATGGTCTCCATAAAACACACTATTTAAAAAGCAATGTTGAGTTCAATATTCAGTTTACTACAAAATTCCATTCTAAAATGTGAATACTTAGTTTGCTTACACCAATAGAGGACATTTATAACATTTCCTGGAATAAAATAGTAGAGCTAAAATAAGAACCATAGTGAATAAAAGCTGAATTCATAAAAGTTGAATTTTAAACTTTTATAATTGTTATTCAAAATTTATTCCAAAAATCAGCTAATGAAGCTCCCTAAGGCTTTGGGTGCCTGACAGCTATAACAACAGTCAATAATAGTCAATAGAGCTATAAGGATTCACTGATTTACACATTTTCTAAGTATAAATTACAGTAAATACACTAGTTATTTGATGAAACCAGATGGTAGTTTTTCTGTAATTTTTGTTGCCGTAAACATAAATATGAAAGTTGCATATATATATATATATATATATATTGTAGCAGCACGGGGGTTAAAGAGTACGTCAAATGGTCACTTTTACTTCTTGGATAGTTTATTCACACAAGCTTTAGCAAAACATAAACGACTGGCCCTCCAGAGAAATAATAATGTTTCCAAAACAAAGTCCTTTTTCAATTTAACCCTCCACAGTCCACAGGAGGAGCAAGTAAGTCCACAGCTGAAGAAACAGTAATAAGTCCGTTGGTTTGCACAGACCTGTGGTTGTCCAGAGCGCAGCTGGTCCTTAAGTCTTAGTATCTCCAGACCCCAGTCCTAGGGCAGGCGTTCCCCAAGGGTCCTGCTGGAACATTATAGCTCCTTGTCCAGAGCATCTCTCTGCTCACAAGAGAAGTCAAGTTTCAACTGAAGTCTGGTTCTCCCAGACACACACACCTGCTCCTTACTTCCACCTGTCTCCTTAATAGCATGCTGGTTTATGTGTAAGATCTGGCCCGGAGTAAATTGGACCGATCTACATCACAGAGGCTAATAACCTCTGTGACACATGCCTTCCACTCCGGACCACACCTCTCACCCTGTTACTATATATATATATATATATATATATATATATATATATATATATATATATATATATATATATACGCTACTACAGTGTAATAACGTGTCAGTTTGGAAAGGAAAAATTGACATAACTTTGATTTAAATATGCAAAAAATGTAGCTTGCATGAGCAGCAATTGTACATAGAATCACCCCACCATTATCTCGTTTCATGTCCACCCCTTGGCCAGCAGTTTTAAGACAGTCTGGGATATTTTTTAGCAAGCATGCACCGACAGATGTAGCAAAATTTAACATGACTGTTCTAACTTTCTATGATAAGGTGTCTTATTTTAAACTACTGAATAAGTTAATGTAATCTTAACTTCTATCAACAGAAACCATTGCAAATAGACTGGGGGAAGATAAAGTTATTTTAACACACGAAGAGTTAACTTAAACAATGCCACATCCATAACTTGTAAAATATGAGGAAACTTTCAACTTTTGAAAAATCTTCCCCAGCGAATGCCAGGTCAGATTGAGTTTACACAGGATAAAATGCTACAGATGTGACATTCAGTCAGATATGCAAAATTTTCTGTGACAGTTTTGTTTTCGCAGTTGAAGTCCATTCCCCTTTGTATTCATTAGGGGTTGGAAGTAATTAAGAACAATCTGGGCAAAATTGACAACTATATAATGCCTAGTGCAGGGCCTGAGGGGAATGTGCATTACACAGAGCCTTCCATGTACTGCCTATTTAGGCCCTGAAGTTGACATAACACAATGTATCAGTTTTACCTGGTCTGTTTTTTGTTTAAATAACATTTAAATTGTCTGTGGTCTGTTGCAAATCTGAACCTACATACCCAACTTTGTTTAAAAATACACCATATTTCAATGTTACACATGTTTTCTTTCAATGTCTACTTTTACAATGCACTAAATTCTTATGCTTCAAAATCAAACTACAAAGGTTCTGAAAATATCCTTAGCATTTTCTAATTCACCATAAAAACCATTAAATCAAATATATATTTTTTCAATGCCGGCATATGCATTAATGAGAAGTTATTTTTCAGTGCTTCTTACTAGAAGTAGGGCAGAAACTTAATTGGTCTTGCTGTTGGTTAATCTCTTCTACGGAGCTGTATTGATTGCTTTTTTTTGGTTAAGGATTCCATAGTCCTTAATTTTTCTTATTAGAAACTGTCAAACTGTAAGTACCTTGTAAAATGCATGTATTTTAAGACCTTTAAGATTCATTATAAGCTTGGTAAAGCAACTTTCTAAAAGCCTTTTATCCTTCTTTTTAATTAGAAAATTTCTTTGGGGGGAAAGAAGGTTTAATTATTTTTTATGAAACACAAGGCTGTGAAGCTGTTCTGTTAGACTGACATCTAACTTGTACA
Source organism: Eleutherodactylus coqui (assembly GCF_035609145.1). Taxonomy (NCBI): domain Eukaryota; kingdom Metazoa; phylum Chordata; class Amphibia; order Anura; family Eleutherodactylidae; genus Eleutherodactylus; species Eleutherodactylus coqui. Next base: position 28,512,068 of record NC_089845.1, on the reverse strand, counting down.
TTAGCAGTATTTTACTATTTATTTAACTAAAGAAATAAACTGGTGACATTTTCATTTCTCTAGAGAATGGGTGTTCGAAAGTAGTTAATCATGGTAGCAGCAAAGTATTCAGATGCAAGGAAAATGCATGCAAAATTACATTAAAGTGAACAATGAGACATAAAAAAGAAAAAAAAGGAAATAAATTGAAGCAACCAATTACCATGTTTATGTTTCAAACCCAATAAATACAGGGCTTCAAGCAATGGCATAACAAAGACCAATGGTTCCCATACCTGGCCTATTGCTCCAATTACTTGTCATTTTTAATAACACATTGAGGTCTCTAGAGCTGGGTATAAAAAGGAGAATTAGACCAAACTGTCAAGACTTAGCACTCAAGTTCAAAGCAGAGCTGTGTCCAGGTGGTTGTGCAGTAGTACATGTAGTCCTCTGCATTTCTGAACTACAGCCACAGTGACTTCATTTGCACCCTATAGTGTTTTGTATGTCAGAAATATCCCTGATGTAATACCTCTATAATTGGGTGTCCAATGTGGAACGCCTACTGTGCTTCCAGATCAAATTGGAAACGTATGGCGATACAGTGTGGGCTATAAAGAAACTTTATCAATGCTGTATTCTGGCTTTGTACAGCTCTGTGGTTGTATAGAACTATTATATCCCCATGTGCTTAGCTGTCAAGTACATATTCAATATTTTGAAGTAGAAGGTGATGAGCAAATGGTGCTTTGCTGGGGTTTTAGATAGTCCAGCTATCCAGTCTAACATTGGTTTAAAATAAATAATTATGCAAATAAACACAAGCAAACCCTCTAATTCTCTATAGTGTTGTTTGTCATGATTGGCCGAGCAATAAAATCATGCCGATTTTTGCAGAATTGGATTGGGTCAACCCAACTTGATTTTTAGCAATAATCACAGAAAAATTTGCTTTCCTATGGTGGTAGTGCTGCCTCATCAATGAATGTGGTTAGCACTGCTGCCTTGCAGTACTGTGGGGCATTAGGTTTCATTCTCATTAAGAACAACAACTGCATGGACTTTGAGGAAGAGAAGAAGAAGAAGGGTAAGCACAAAAAGAACATAACACATCAATAGAGATATTGCTCTTAGACAGATTTGAACTTAAAAGTCCAGCACTGCAAGGCAGTAGTGATAACCACTGAGTCACCACCCTTTTTCTTCCTTCTCCCTTCACCAGAAGAAAAAAAGAAAGAGAAGAAAAGAAAAAGACATACAAAGAGAACAAACTTCATGCAGATGTTGTCCATAGTAGAACGTGAACCTAGAACCCCAGGGCTATACGGCAGCAATGCTAGTCAATGAGCCACTGAGCTTCTTCCTTCTTCCTCTTATTGCTTCTTAATTCTTTGGAGGAGAAAGAAAAGGAGAAGAATACCAAGAAAAAGATAAAATCTTCTTTTTCTCCTTCTCCTCTTCTTTCTTCTTATCTCCTCAACCTCCTTCTCGCTCTTTTTTTCTACTTTTCTTTCTCCTTCTTCTACTTTCTCTTCTCTTTTTCTTTCTTCCCCTTTGCCTTCTTCTCCTCCTTCTCTTTCATCTTCTTATCTTTTTCATTTGGAGGAGGAGGAAGAAGAAGAAAGAGGATGAAGGAGGAGAACAAGCATCGTGGTTCACTCAGTAGCATTGCTGCCTTGCAGTGCTGTGGTTTAAGGTTCAAATCTGACTAAGGACAACATCTGCATGGACTGTGTATATTCTCTTTGTGCTTCTCCTTCTCCTCCAGAGAAACAAAGAAAGTGCAATTGTTAGCACTGGGGGTCTGGTTTCAAATCTGAGTAAGGACAACATCGGCATGGAATATTTTTGTTTTCTTTGTGTTTATTCTTCTTCTCCATGAGTGTTGTGGCTCAATTTTTAGCACAGCTGCTTTGCAGTCCTGAAGTTCTAAGTTCAACTATGACCAAGAGTTAAGCCCCATTTAGACACATAGATTATCACTCGAAATTCGTTATGACGATAAAAGTGAAGTTTTGCTTTTAAAGACAGATGTTTTCTTCCTAATGAAAATTGTTGGAAACTGTCGGGCTTTTCAGTCGTTGTATTATCGTTGTGTAATGTTTGCATTGAAAACTCCCCTAAAATTGCTGAACGACTAAACGGTTTCATTTTGACCAAACAAAAAGCAAACGGCTGAACAATGGATTTTAAGCGGACTGGCAAGATAGACACAATGATTATTGCTTAAATGATGGCTTTTGATCGAATTTCGAGCGATAATCATTGTATCTAGATCAGCCTTAACATCTATATGGAGTTTTTCAAAGTCAATGCGGATGTCTTCCTTAAATAGATTTGAGCCTAGGACCCCAGCACTGCAAGGCAACAGTGCTAACCACTGAGGCTCATGGCAGCAGCACCATCTATATTCCTGTGCAATTTGGGGGCATTATGGACCTTGCGACTGAAACCAATCAGTGGTTTATGTATGATAAGTAAACTGGTTTGGTATTGAAGTTCTGAGTTTTTCTATGACTCAGTTATGAGGGTTGTAGTTAATTACCTCAGGTTAGCTTGAAGTCCCAGACTGGTTTTCATCTCTTCTATAGTGAGGTTGCCCTTTTTGAAACAGGTGCTCCAATGAGGGATCGGTCCAATTTGGATGGATCTGGAAAACTGGCCTGTAAAGATTTCCATACAGCATCCTGCTGTACTCTGTTAGTACAATAAGACGCTTATTATTGGTTACTAGTTCAATCCTGTCTATTTCTATATGACTTGTAACATCTAGTTGTGCTAATCCTTTGAACTAGTTGTGACAAAATGAATCTCTAGGTGAGCATGCGTGGTCAGTGCTGTATTCATATTATTGGAGCTGACGGAAATACCTGAGTGCTTACCACACAGCTATCCCCAGAAATACCATTGAAAATTAATGGAGTGGTAGCGTGCTTATCTGACTGTCACTCCATTCAATCTCCTCCTCACTGTAGGAGGTGCAGTAAGCCCGCCATCAGGGGGATGGGGACATGGAAATCCTAGTCTTGGGATCGCTGGGGGTCTGAGCAGTGAGACCTCCACTACTAAGCAAGTATCCCTCATCCTTCTCGTACAACCACTTTAAAGGCAATGCGCTACACCCATATCATTCATGGAAATGAAAAGCGTTAATGCTTTTGGTAGAAAATCCCCAAATTACACTGTGAAGCAGATTTAATAATATTGTCTAATAGTTAGACAGTGCAAACTTAAACTAGACTGTCTTTTAATTTGCCAGATTGATCACGGTGACTCTGCTGAATGATACATCTGGCATATCTCTAGACTGTCTAGTCTAAATTTATACCACATATTAGTTGATAGATTAGTTTTACACCAAAAATTGCGCCAAAATTATGGTACATTTTGGCCACCCCCTTTCGATAAAAGTTCCTAAAACGCATTATAAATGTGGTGCAAACTATATTTGACAGCTTTTTGGTGCAATTTGTGCCATAAAACTGTTGAATTCTCCATAGCAAATTTGCCCTAATATATTTTGCATTGTAGATCTAAATTAACAATCTGATGGTGTTAAAGTATCACTCAATAAAAATAAAGCAACTGGCCAGGAATCTGATATTATTATTGATTGCGTTGTTTCTTAGATGCTCTGGAGGGACCTCGGTAGCAACAGTAAGAATCCATACCAGCAAAGTACAAATAAGAAGCAAGAATAAGCAAACTGAAATGTCTGCTCTTCTACATACTGAAGAAAGAATTGCAGCAATGCACTGTCTGACATGGGAGTTTATATCACTTGGATTATCGGATGTCCTCTTCCAATAAACCGTATATTTAAACTGTTACCATCAGGAAAGTAACTGGTGACTAATTTCATGTTGTATTGCACCATATCATACTATATCTTATGCCCTGTGGTGTTGTATAAGATATTAGAATCTATATAATAAGTAACTTTACAAACTTGTGAAATGCTGAATTAGCCCCTTTCCAACTACATCATGTAAATATATGGCAACTAGTAGTGGACTTGCGCTGGTGCTGTCATCCGGACCTGATTGGTTCAGATACTAATAATGGCACCTGGATCAGAAACTGGTTACTTGTCAGACATCAGACAATCCTCAGCTGCAGGAATGCCATGATCAGTGGGTCCCCGCAGTGCAGGAGTGCTCAGCTGTCTCTTCAATTATCCTTGGGACCTGAAGTTAATTGAAGTGACAGCTGAGTGCTTGATGGAGGCAATAGAAACAACTCTCAACATATAGATCTGTAAAACATTTCAACCCAGGTATTAGTTATAATGGCAGGCATACAACAGAGACAAAGTTCAGAAAGCTGCTTGCTCAACCTTTAAAAATGATGGCTTGACAGCGCTGACAGGAGAACAACAGCTGACTGATAGCACTCTCTTCTAAAAGCGCCACTGCACTCATAGATGCAGGCAACTTACGGAAACCCTTAAAAGGTTATAAACAGCCAGACAAGAGACTGTTATTTATAACCATAGCTGGACATTTTCTTGAATGAGGAAGCCAGCTATTACCAGGGGAAGGAGGAACATAATGTAATTGTAAGAGAGGCGATCTGCTCCCCTCTTACTTAAAGGGGTTGTCCCGCGAAAGAAAGTGGGGTTATACACTTCTATATGGCCATATTAATGCACTTTGTAATGTACATTGTGCATTAATTATGAGCCATACAGAAGGTATTCACTTACCTGTTCCGTTGCTAGCGTCCTCGTCTCCATGGTGCCATCTAATTTCAGCGTCTAATCGCCCGATTAGACGCGCTTGCGCAGTCCGGTCTTCTCCCTTCCGAATGGGGCCACTCGTGCCGGAGAGCTGCTCCTTGTAGCTCCGCCCCGTCACGTGTGCCGATTCCAGCCAATCAGGAGGCTGGAATCGGCAATGGAGCGCACAGAGCCCACGGTGCACCATGGGAGAAGACCCGCGGTGCATCGTGGGTGAAGATCCCGGCGGCCATCTTACTAAGGTAAGTAAGAAGTCGCGGGAGTGCGGGGATTCGGGTAAGTACTGGACGTTTGTTTTTTTTTACCCCTGCATCGGGTTTGTCTCGCACCGAACGGGGGGGCTATTGAAAAAAAAAAAACAGTTTCGGCGCAGGACAACCCCTTTTAGAGGCTTTGCTTCGGCCACTCTGACAGCGTCTCTAGGTGCTGTGGGTAAACTCCACTCCCCGTGCTCTGTGATGCTGTTGAGGTAGGTGGTAGTTGACACAGATACCAGGATGCAAAGTGGATAACCAGACTTGCAAAAATAATTATTATGATGATTATAAAAGTGATAGGAAAAAGTTGTGTAACTTGCTGAGCACTATGTGTGTCACTGCTAACTATCGCTAGGTATGGGGAAGAACTACTGCAGAACATGTTCAGCAGTACAACAAACAATAGTTTAAATGTTAGCACAGTAGATCAACTAACACAGGAATGGAACTTCACATCATATAATAACTTAACCCCTTAATGACGCGGGCATTTTTCTTTTTCAATTTTCGTTTTTTCCTCCCCCCTTTAAAAAAATCATAACTCCTTTATTTATCCATCCACGTCGCTGTATGAGGGCTTGTTTTTTTGCGGGACGAGTTGTATTTTTCAATGGTGCTATTTAAAGTACCATATAATGTACTGAAAAACTTTTAAAAAATTCTAAGTGGAGTAAAATGAAAAAAAACCGACATTTTGCCATCTTTTAGTGCGTCTTGCTTCTACGGCGCACAAATGGCAACAAAAACGACATGATAACTTTATTCTATGGGTCGGTCCGATTACTACGATGCCAAACTTGTTTAGGTTTTTTTTTACTATACTCCTCTCTTTTTTTTTTAAAGACATAAAATGTTTTTCAATTATTTTCTGCGGTCATTTTGTGCGCGCAATAACTTTTTTATTTTTCCGTCGACGTAGTTGAGCAAGGTTTCATTTTTTGCGGGATGTCCTGTAGTTTCTGATAGTACCATTTTGGAATACATACGACTTTTTGATCGCTTTTTATTGCGTTTTTTCTGGGAGACAGGGTAACTAAAAAAATGCATTTCTGGCGTTCTTCATTTCTTTTTTCGAACGACGTTCACCGTGCGGGAAAAATTATGTGGTACTTTGATAGTTTGGACTTTTACGGACGCGGTGATACCAAATACATATTTTTAATTTATTATTTAGATTTTTTAATAATAGATATGGCAAAAGGGGGGTGATTTAAACTTTTACAACTTTTTTTTTTTTTCAATTAAAAAAAAACTTTATTGATTTTTTTTTTTACTTTACTTTGAAGTCCCCCTGGGGGACTTTAAGATGCGATGCTTTGATCGCTCCTGCAGTATGACGTAATGCTATAGCATTACGTCATATTGCTTTTTGACAGGCAGCCTATGAAGCCACCCCACGGGGACGGCTTGATAGGCAGTCTGCTAAGGCAGCCCTGGGGCCTTTCATTAGGCCCCCGGCTGCCATGACACATGCACGGCTCTCCCGATCTCACCGCGGGGGGGCCGTGTGGGACCCCCGAACATCGTTTGGGGGATTTAAATGCCGCTGTCAGAATTGACAGCGGCATTTAAATGGTTAATAGCCGCGATCGGCCGCGCGGCCGCTCGCGGCTATTGCCCGCGGATGTCAGCTGTTATAAACAGCTGATGCCCGCACTGTATGAAGAGAGGTTGCATCGCAACCTCTCTTCATACATACCCCGACGCTCCATGACGTACCAGGTACGTCATTGGTCGTTAAGGGGTTAAAGTTAGCAGCTTACCGCATGCAATCCAGGAGTCATAAGAGGGTTCTTATAAGACAGTCTGTTAACTGGTGTAAGCATATTAAAGTTCACAAAGTCTAAATAATCGAGCTCACAATTTTCTGTTTAATTACGACTAGCGGGCCTCCATAGTTTCTATAGTCTTTCTCTTTGTGTGCACACATTAGTAGCTAACTGGCTTCATTTGCATGTATTTAGAGAACAGTGGGTGGTCTGTTCTCTAAATACATCCCTTTTGTTCTCCCGCGGGCTTGCGGCTGCATACAATGTTATCAGCGCTGCCCATGGAGAACACAGCATGCCATCCCTCTTATCAGTGACGACCGCTTTTATGCTGAGCTGAACTTGGCGATGGACGAAAAGTGCACGGTAAATGGACAATGGGCACACATTCACATGCAACGGCTATTGCTCATAAGCCGTAGTTTGGATGAATTTTGAGCAATAATCGTTGAATGTAAATCAGCCTTTACAGACCTCACTTTCACCTGGTATGCTCGGCCTTGTAGTGTGGATGAAGTGCCTCCTGGTGAGAGTAGCAGATTCTTAATCCAACAAACTGTAAGATGGCATGGCACATGCTGTAGCAGGTTCTACCTTCTTCCTCTAGTCCCGAAGAAGTTCTAATAATGCATCCATCATACATGTTATGCTCTCAAATGCTGAGGGCCAGGTGCGTCATTATAGTCCATATAAGCGTATTATGGCCACAAGAACACAATGATTTTTATTTTTCCATCAATATAGCCATATGAGGGCTTGTTTTGTGTGTGGCAAACTGTAGTTTTTATTAGTACCATTATTGGGTACATATAATGTACTGTAAAACTTTTATTAATTTTTTGGGTTCATCTTGTAGCATAAATCACTTTATATTTTTTTCTGCACATGCCACGATTATAACAATACCAAATTTCTTTTTTTTTAGTTTTTTTTTTTACTTTTGCTCAGTAAATAACGTTTTTTTTAATTATTAATTTTTTTGCATTGTTGCATTTTAAGTCCCATAACCTTTTTACTTTTCCATGGGAGGAGCTATGTGAGGGCTTGTTTTTTGCTTGACAAACTGTAACCTTTTTTTTATTACCATTTTGGGGTACATATAGCTTTTTTGGTTAACAAAGATTATTAATAATTTAGAAAATTCAAGATCATTCAAATTTCCAACATTACGCTCATTTTTGAAATCAGAGGGTTACAGAATCATTCAGGTTCAAGTTTCTTTCTTTAGCAACATTAACTCCTAATAAAATAAAAATAACAACAAACGGCCAAGAGCAAAAGATAAGAGGAGGGAAGAGAGAGAAGCCGGAAATAAGGCAGTCTATGATACTTCTCATATGCTTATGCCTAAATTGGGATGTAGGAAAGGGCTCCACTATTGTCCATGTCAGGGATTATGTTCATACAGCTTTTTTGATCACTTTTATTGCATTTGTTTAGAGTTTTTTTTAAATGTTTTTTTTGCCACGCAGGATAATTCATGTGCTCAATTCATTGTACAGGTTGTTACAGATACAATAATATTAAATATGTGTGGGAGGAAGTTTTATTATTTTTTACATTCACAGAACGGAAACTGTGCAAAAATATTTTTTGTGTCATTTTTTCATGTTTTTTCACACTGTTTAAAATTGAAAGATTTTTAAAATCCTTGTAGGGTACTTGAACCAAAAAAGCTCTGATCACTATGATAATGCATTATAGTACTTCTGTACTGCAATTAATTATCTCTCACAATAGCGATCACAACCCAAGGCAGAGTCAGACGGCAGTTTCTGGCGTCCAGTTGCCAGGACAATCTATTGAATCCTGATTACATAGAGGAAGGCCAATAAGGTCACAGAGGGAGGATGCTCCCTCTGTGATTCCGTTTTCATATCGCGATCTACTGTCGTGGATTTCCTTTTGTGTCCAACGACTTACTCATTTAGGAATATTTACACCCTTCCAGATTACTTATGAATTGGTTATGCGCATAAGAAGATTTCACACTGACACAGGTTCAGCATGTATAAGCTTCCTCAATTCTGCTTTATTGTTGGGCATGCAGCCTCTTTTAAAGAGTTTAACATATCTGCCCATCTGGGAAGGTCAAAGATTACATAGATACAACGTATTGTTTAATTATTGGATAAGCATCTTGAAATTCTTCCATCCTCCGGTCATCTGTGATTGGCCATCATGTGGTAGCAGGACGAGATGAGTGGGTTGTCTTGGACCCACGTGTGGTTCCTCCGATATGATTCGATATTACAGCTTGAACTATTAATTGCATAAATTTCCCGTGTTATTTGCATATGTTTCCAGTAAAACTGCTTGGGTTATTATTGCGGTAGCTGCTTCAGACTGCGGTTATTTATGTCTGATGTACCCCTGCTAAAGTTACTAACTGCTAGCGTTGTTTACAGAGTTTAGTAAGCGGAAAGTTTCATAAAATGAGGAAGTAGATATATTGGATACATGAAAGAATATATATCTATATTCGTAGGAAAACAGACAACAATGGAATAGTACTGTCATTTGGTATACTGAATACTTAACATATAAAAACAGGTTCATTGTCCACTACACCTGTCCACTATCCAAAATATAGATATGTTGGATTTCCACTACACTACATTGATACAGTATGTAAGGTGTTAATAGCCCAAACCTGTAGCATCCACAAGGCGTAAGTTTGCATCCTATTGCATTAACTACCACCCTGCCATAATGTAGACTTGTGTCCTGCGTCATTAAGGAGTTAAACACAGCCACGCTACATATACAGAAATCAGAGGCTGTTTACACAAAAAAGGAAGAACACTTTGGAGATTCAGGCTGGGTACCGGACGTACTGTCAGCTGTCTCTATAGAAACTCTTACAGTGGAAATATGGCAGATCTGGGATCCTTAGGCCTCTTTCACGCAAGCGTATATCGGACGCAGTTTACCCGGCCAGCTGATATATGCTACAATCTGATGCATTGGATTCCAATGCATCAGATCACATGTCCGTATTCCCGTAGCATGAAAGCGCCCAGTCAGGACAATATAGTGCTGAGCGCTTTTACGCTGGCCCACAATAATAGTCCTGAAACTATCTTTTGGGCCGAAATGGCTGCTGCATGGGCTCCTGTGGGAGGCAATGACAGTGTCTGGAGAAGGGACCTGGGAGGGAGTTTGGAAGCATGACTGCTAAACTCACTTCTTTTTCTTTCCTCCCCTCCTGCTGTTTGTAATGGGAGGGGGTGGGATGGGGATGGAGATAAGCTTTGCCCCCTTCCTTTGCTGGCTGCAGACAAGGGGTGGGGAGGGGGTGGGAGCTTAGCTCCACCCCTGTCCCGGCCCCTCTCATTGCACACAGCCGGACGGGAGGAGAGAGGAGGTGAGTCAGCAAGGGGAGAGAGGGGAGGCCCAATGGCATTGCGGGCTCAACGTATATGCGCTGGGACCTGTGCCATCTAAACGGGCGCACAAACAAACACCTATGGCCGTGTGACACAGGCCTCAGGCTCATTTGATAAATGACGTAAAACTCCCTTAGGGATACAGGCAATGGTATCCTGGAGAGTAACCTGCGCTGCTGATTGAAATCAATGGGTTCTAATCTCTACCTATTACACGCGCAAATACAGCTGCGCTAAAAAACAACAAACCCTTATACAGCTATATCGATGGAAAAATAAGAAAAAAGTTATGCCTCTCGCAAGTTGGCAATGCAAAAACGTAAAAAATCCTGCAGTCCAATAATAGGCCAGGTCTTGAGGGGTTAATGTGCACTGTGCAATTAAGGCGATGATGCTGGATTTCAATCTATCCCATTTTTTAAGTCGCCCATATTCCCTTCTTCACATGAAAGCACTGTATTGTAAACATGCATACCAGCTGATCTGTACATTCATGTTTATGGGTGAGAATGTGAGAAACATCGTAAAACTGTGAAATATGTAAATGAGTGTTCTGCATAATACACTTAATTTAAAGGAAAAACTGGAACGAGCAAAACACCCTAAACAAATTCATCACATTGTGAATTCAGATTGGTTGGGATGTGCTTTCTGAAATCTTTGCCATTTGATCCATTAACATGCCTCTTCAGGCAAGCAAACCTTTTTATACTCCCAGGTGGATGTGGATTCTGCCGACGCTGCAGTAACTGCAGATAACCATTTGTCTCCTGAGGTCATTCTTCTTAACACTTGATGCAAATTCTTTTAGACTGCCAAGCAATTTTTCATAATGAAGCATAATACTGTTTGTAAGAGCGGCATTAAATCATCGCATCATCATTTTATAATGAAATAACACACTTTACTCGTTTTACTATCTTACCTCTCGAGTGTCTTAAAATTGTACATCTGGATGAATTGTAAATCAGGAAAAAAAAACTCCTTTTCTGTATTTTCCTGCATTATTTTAAACCATGTTATACTCCTATTCAAACTGTACTTTGGTCTCTATAAATGCTGAGAGTTTTAAGCTCTGGTGCTTTTTTCTTACAGAGTACTTTAAAATCATGCCGGTCTTCTAGCAAATAGCTGACCTTCTAAATGAGTTTAGCATGCAATGTGATCCTATTGATGTTGGTTTGTGGTTGAGGTGGGGAATCTAGAAGGTCACAAATCAGTTCTTCATTGGGAATAATTTCTCAGGTGTTAAGAGGCGTCCAGACTATATATCAAAAAGTTACTTTTCAGAGTTAAGCAATGGCGCATGATCTACAGTAGCTTGTGTACAATCTATAAATTTAATTATAAACTTTGACAGTTTAGGTCTGTGTTCAGGAATACTTCCATAAAATCATACTGGAGCTTCAAACTAAGACCCTCAGGTGCAATTTACCATCCTTTCTCAATATCACTGGCTAAGACATTCAATGTGGGTGTGGGAAACGTTTTTCAAATAGTATAGAGACTCATTTTTTTAGTTTAACTACCTTATTCCCTGAAAATAAGACCTACCCCAAAAATAAGACCTACCCTGATTTTTTTGGAATCTTTGGGGAGGCTTGAAATATAGGCCCTGCCCCAAAAATATGCCCTTGTTGCATTACATTTTAAAAAAAGGAATACATTATCTAGCAGGTTCAATCCACATCCCTCCCGGAGAACAGCAGTAGGGACATGTACTGAGCCTGCTAGGTAAGTATAATAAGACATCCCCTGAAAATAAGACCTAGCGCCTCTTTTGGGGCAAAAATTATTATAAGACAGGATCTTATTTTTAGGGAAACACGGTAAAACCTAGTATCTAGAGGAAAGTCGATAAGTGGTAAAAAGCACTGTTCTGGATTTACAATGGATGACTAGTCTTGATGGGGTTGCAACTATTTTGAGCTCATTGGGGCTTGCAGGTCTCTGGACTCACTATGAGGAGCTCTTCAGTTTAGACACTGTCAGAAGTGGACTAGGCTGGAGGCCAAAGGGGTATTTGCTCACTCACCCAATCTTCGCTTGTGATGAACTTGGTTCTAGTGCTGAATTTATGTTACGAACTTGATTTTAGTGTTGTATATATGTACTGAGGTAAGTTCTGGGGTTGTGTTTATGTTAAGAGCTTGATTCCGGGGCTGTATTTATATATATAACTTATTTCTAGGACTACATTTTTCCTATGAAAATTGTTTTGGAGCTTCAGTTCTATTATGTATCTTATTCTGGTGCAGTATTTATGTTATGTACTTTTATTTATGTTATGAGCTGGTTTCTAGGGCAATGCATATGTAGTTAGGTTATGTATTTTGACATTGTGTTTATGTTATGGGCGGTGAAGGTAAATAGGTTAAGGATGGGCTATACTTGAGGGTCAGAGCTGTGTGATTGCCCCAGCATAAAATTTGTATGGACGCTGCCAATTACTGTGTTTTTGGCTATATTTAGTTGGGATGGGTTGGGGCACTGTGGATGGCTCTGTTCTTGGGAGCACGTTGATAGTTACATAGCTAGGCAATATGCTTAAAAAAGACATGTGTCCATAATATTCAACCAAGGGATGGGAAAGAAAAAAAAGAACTTCAGGAAAGAGCCTCAGAGTTTCTTTACAAAACAGATTTTGGACTCACCTGGTGTGAACACCTGTATCCCAGACAGACTGGGTGTCCGAAGCCTCACCTGTGGTCCCAGTAACAGCTCTCAAATAGTCTCTTCCTATGCTTGTGACATGCATTGCCCACCCATCCTAGATCAGACCATAGGGGTCCTAAAGGGATACACTCAATATGGTCCTCATGGTAAACTAAGGTGTCATGGTTTCTCTGTAAAGTTCGCTGCAAGTTCTGGCTGTTAGGAGTAAAGGGATGAGAAAAGACATGGCTGAAAGGGATGGGAAAGGACATGGATTATAGCAAAGGGTATGGGTAAATGTTAGAACTTTCTTTCCCTTTATTGATGCACATGATCCCAGGTGGCACTGAGTATACATTTACAAAAGTGTATCGGCTGTTGCTGCTGTGACCAACTCTTGAGGTATCTATTCCACAGTTCCATTTATTCTTATGGTAAAGAATCTAGAGATTTTTCCTTTTTCTCTCCACACAGATAGAGTGCTGCTTGTCTTTTGGGGAGTCTTAACATGGAGCAGCTTTTCACCATACTTGTTCTACAGAAGCTTTATATACTGTATGTATACACACTTATCATTCCAGATTAAAGGAAAATACCATTCTTACTGATAAAAGGGCTCTAGGATGGGAAATGGTACCTTTTCCTATTGAGATAACTCATATCTGACTGCTTGGTTGGAAAGAATACAGAAGCCCATGCTCGTTCAGTGAAGTTGTTAAACAAGAAGGTCCGTAGCAACCAGTCTGCCTTACATTCCTCAGATTAAAGAGAAATCATCATAGAAATCAGGGTAGGGACTTAGCCGTGTTTAAATTAGGTATTTTTTGGCTTTTACTATACATGCACCATGATAAATTTTGGTTTGTAGATGTCATTAAATGTATCTAGAGTAGAGTTGAGCGAACATACTCTACCGAGCTTGATGCTCGTTCGAGTATTAGCGTTCTCGATGGTGCTCGTTACTCGAATGAGCATCAAGCTGTGTTCCACACAGTTTTTGGCTCCTCCCTGTTGTGACGTGCCTGTTTTAGCCCCCCCCTGCCGTGGCGCAGCATGCGTCATTTGCAAATTTTTTGTCTGGCAGGGGAGAGAGAGAGAAACGAACCTAGAAAAAAAAAAAGCTTAGCACCCGGCGTCCCACATACAAAAATGCTCGAGTCTCCCATTGTAGTCAATGGGGTTCGTTACTCGAGTAGAGCTCTCGAATTTTACAAAAAGGTTGACTCGAATAACGCAAACTCAAGCATTTGGGTGCTCGCCCATCTCTAATCTAGAGCTTTGATGACAATAAACAATGCTTATACTATAGAATTCTTAAAGGGGTTGTCCCGCGAAAGCAAGTGGGTCTATACACTTCTGTATGGCCATATTAATGCACTTTGTAATGTACATTGTGCATTAATTATGAGCCATACAGAAGTTATTCACTTACCTGCTCCGTTGCTGGCGTCCTCGTCTCCATGGTGCCGTCTAATTTTCAGCGTCTAATCGCCAGATTAGACACGCTTGCGCAGTCCTAGTCTTCTTCTTTTCTGAATGGGGCCGCTCGTGACGGAGAGCGGCTCCGTGTAGCTCCGCCCCGTCGCGTGCCGATTCCAGCCAATCAGGAGTCTGGAATCGGCAATGGACCGCACAGAAGAGCTGCGGTCCACCAAGGGAGAAGATCCTGGCGGCCATCTTCAACCAGTAAGTAAGAAGTCACCGGAGCGCGGGGATTCAGGTAAGCACTGTGCGGATTTTTTTTTAGGTCCCTGCATCGGGTTTGTCTCGCGCCGAACGGGGGGGCTGTTGAAAAAAAAAAAATCGTTTCGGCGCGGGACAACCCCTTTAAGGTACCTCTATATAGGGAAACTGTCATCCCATTTCTCTCTGGAAACAGCAAATTTGGGCCATAATTGTCACCTTTACATGCAAACACCAACAAGACATTGAGTGAAAAATTGCTCAGCTGACATATTTACTTGGTTTTTACCAGAACTAAAAACCAAGCAATTATTGGGCCATTGTAAAGAGCCACTCAATGATAGAGGGATTTATATTTACTGTGAGTGGAAGCAGATGGCTAGAAGGATCCCAAGCCCACTCTGCCTTCATTCACATGAACGACTATTACTACTGTGTAAAGCACCAGAGTGATAGTTGGACGTCAGTCAGTAGGATGTCTGTTTTGCACTTTATCACCCAATAGTCATCCTGTAAAAATACCCATGGACATGCTCTGTGATTTTTGCTGTCAAAAGTGATGAAATCCCTGATTGAAACCCCAATATGAACAAAACCTTTATTACTTACATAGGAAACTCTTCTCTTTTGAAACATAATATTTATTTTTATTGGACTTAACCGATTGCATCACTCTTCAACTGGTATGTCTGTAGGGGCTTTAGGGGCTTCTGTACATCATTTTTAATTGGGAGCAATGGATTACTGACTGAAAAATTTAAGTAAACTGACCATTTGCTTTTCAACTTCTTTAAATCAGTTGCAAAACAAAAAAAAAAACTAGTGCCAAGACTACAAGTGTGAATCCAGACTAAATTTCGACACAAGGCTTTACACCCATTTTATATGATCAATTTTCTCTAAACTGCCATCATTTCAAAGAAGATAATTGATACAATTTCAGCAGAGGAAATTCTGCCTGTAAAAATAAAATTACTTGAAAGACGCTGTATACTTGTGAATTCTATTGGTGTATATAAATGCTTCATTTACTCTGAATGTTATGAGTGAAATATTCAGATGCAGCTTCATTATAATAAATTGCCAAACAAGTGGATTTTATGTAACCTCATAATCCACACGCTATTCTTGATCTTATTTCCTAAATCTCTGAGTTCATTATTTGCCCCGTAATATACATTATTTCAGAAATACTAGCTGACTGAAATCATGAATAAAACTTTTCAAAAGATCTGAACTTTTGGTTTCCTGTCCTGAGGTCTCATTAAAGTTTCATAAGTAGCTTGGAAGTAAGGGCTTACTTTTGCCCTTGCTCTTATATTTCCTCTTTATTGTAATATTGGCAGCAGATCAATGAAAATAACACCTTTCAATTTGTGAACTATTCTTAAAATGTTTAAGTGGATCCTACAAGTAGAAACAAAAATAGAATGTCCATATACTGGTCAATTGCAATAGAAAGCTGGATAGGAAAAATAGATACAGTGGATATAAAAGTCTACCAACCTCTGTTAAAATGCCATGCTTTTGTCATGTTAAAAAATCCAACAAAGATGAATGGTTTCAGTTTTATTTCCACCTTCAATGTGATCCGTTATCTGTACAATTCCATTGCAAAACAAACTGAAATCATGTAGGATGGAATAAAAAACAAACAAACTAACAATGGTTACATAAACGTGAACACCCTCTTATATTTGGGGATGTGGTTGTGTTTAGGATTAGCCAATCACATTTCAACTCATGTTAAATAGTAGTTAGTATTTTGCTGCCATTATTTACGGGATTCTGATTTGCCCTACACAAAGTTCAGCTCTTTTAGTAGCCATTTCCTGACATTTTCTTAGTTGCAGATTTGACCCTTCCAATTTGAATTCAATTAAAAAGTCTAAATTTGCTGCAGATCTGGACCAAAATCCATAGCAAATCAGCTACGTGTGAACGCACCCCAGAATACCCCCCCCCCCCATCATATTAAAACACTCCCAACATGAAAATAAAGACAAGACACATGGGATTCTGTTTTGCTGGATTTTGTTAGATACAACTTTTATCAAACTTTAGTAAACACCAACTATATTTAAAGGTACTTTAATGATTTATTTTTAATCTAACAGGAAAGCATTATGTCTATTGCTGGACTTCAAGCAGCCCCTTTTCTCCATTTCGTGACCAGAAAACAAGTAAATGTGTCTTAACTTTGGTAGAAAGCAGTACTGAAAACACTGGAGGCTTAGGCCTCATATACATTGCTCCTATTCTGTATTGTATCTAATATGTTAGAAGCGCAATTTTACTCTCTTCTTCTTTTCCCCTGTTGAGTATTAATGCAATATCTTTTCATCAGAAGAACCAAAGAAGTTTATTTTTAAAAATAGTTAGCTATTATGCTACACACCACCTATGAGAAAATTTCCACGTACAAGATGTCTCATAACTATCTGTGACCATATTTGTTCATGCTAGTCCGAGGCATTTTATAATACTGATCATTAAATATATATTCTCATCAATGGTGCAAGGGTAGTGCGGGATAACTAAATCTACTCCAATTAATATTGATCGGCGTGTACATACACTCTGATTACTCCCTTACTCGGTTTACGTATCAGAATCATCTACGTGATGCTCCTTATATCCGTTAGAGTTTATTAATACTGGATACATCTGATGATCCTGGCAGAATGTACTGCATATAACTATCCTTAAAATGAATCATTATATTCAACTCTAATGGTTTACATCCACGAGTATTGTCCCAGCAGCGACTACCAGTGATCTTGTTTCGCCACCACAGCATCATTTTTATGCTCCGAGTTATGTACACTACCGTTGCCATGGCTTTGTCTCCAAGTACGCCGTTGCCGTCACTTAGTCCGCCTCCTTGGGTGTCACATGACGCTTTCATCAACTTCTAGTGTCATGTGACCACCGGCGCCGTCAGTGGAACCACGCCTCCGTGGTCCTCATGCGGTCCGCCCCCTCGGGTATCATACGATACTGTCAGTGACGCTCGGCGTCATGTGACCATGACGCGGTCGATGACGCTTAGCGTCATGTGACCTCCGGCGTCGTCAGCGGAATCACGCCCCCCGCGCTGACGTCGCTATGCCGTCTACTATACCTCCGGGTTACGGAGCTAGTAGCGACGGTATAGCGCGATCGGTTTGATACATCAGTCACACATTACAGCAGCGGTTGCTGGCCCCCTTCCTTGCACCTGTTATCCTTTTTTTTTTTTTTTTTTTTCAGTATGAAACATATGTTTACCTGTTACCTAGGTTACATAGCATGAGTGGTACGCCTCCCACTTTGCCTCTCATTGGCTCAGGGGATACACACCCATCAAAAGGTGTTCCCTAATGAACCCTATTTAAAGCTCCTTGGACTAGCTCACCATTATGCTGTCACTCCACCACAAGGACTGACATGCCGCCGTTTTGTCTTTATTTTCTTTGATTTTAAGTTCTTTGTCCTGACCTAGGGGTTAGTCCCCTTCAGCTACTCACTCCAGTTGCATTATCAGTCTATTTAGCAACTTCAGATAGTTTCTTATCAGTTAGGTAGCTGCAAATCTATCTTGAGGACTTTAAGGGCTTAAGTTATTGATAGCATCTGACGGCTTATATATCTCTTTTTGATCTCATCTTGTACTTTGAGGATAATTTTGTCCTCTTAATGACCATTACCGTGACCATCATTGCCACGTCATAGGTCATTCTTTTCTGATTTTTGTAAATTGCGGCGCACTGGAATTCTTCGCTGCATTGCATTTACATTTAGAGACAGATCATTTTGGCGACCACTGGTCCATGATTATCAGTCCTGGACTATGTGTGGCTTCCACACTTTATAAAAATTTAGCCACAACCCAACCTTTTGGTTGGAACTAGCGCATTGTAACCCCTGAGGAACCCACCAGTTGGGAGAAACGCGTTGGGTAACGCGCATTTTTGCTTTAAGAGCAAACTCCTTATGTGCAAGTCCTTCCCACTATACGACGCACATTAGGATACCAGATTTAGAGTGATTCTACTTTATTTGATCACTTTTCTGGATCTATGATCAATGTTGTACATCAATTGAGCTTCATCACATGACTCGATTTCCCATTGTTCATATTTCAGAAGTGGCGGTTGCTGTCGTTTTTTAAGGTTGAGTCCTATTATACGACTCCAACCTGTTTGGTCACTAGTCACTAGTGGCCTTCTTAATCCTAATCTTCCCCTTATTTGTTTGTATTTGTTTTGTTCTTCTTTTAAAGGAATTTAATAAAAGGTATTTTTTAATTTTATTAGTTTGGAAGGTCCTAGCAGTAAATTTCCCAAAGTTCTGACTGGGATTAGCTGCCCTTGTAAATTTGCTTCTCCTTTTCCCCCACCCAGTAAACTCCCCTTCATCCACCTCCACACACCCACCCCATAATCCATCCTTTCCCATGCCACCCTCTCCTCTACCTAAAGGCCTCCAACACACGGCAGGGTTGGATCCGGCAGACAGGATCCTGCAGCAGGATCCAACCCTGCGCCCAGCCGGTGACCCCACTCACCTGACCGGATTCTTCCTTATCTGTAGTGCGGAAGCACCGGCCGGCACACATGCGCAGTACAAATAAAGTTGTAGCATCATTAGGTGATGACGCAGAACCCACAACCCTTGTGCAGTGTCCACTGTGAAAGGGCCGCAGGACGGACAGCCTCAATTGACTTCAACGTAAGCCGTTGGTGCCGAAAATCGCACAGAATGGAGCATGCTGTGATTTATCTGCTATGAGCAGAAATTTCCGCTCATGTGCAGGAAGCAGTGGGTCTCCGTAGGCCCCAGATTCCGTGAATCAAATCTGCCCAGGTGCAGAAGCCCCAACTCTTCCCGTTTTCTTTCTCAGAAAAGTTAAAAGCTTTTTTTTGTTTCAATGCTAATGCAGTGCAATGTAATAGTCACATATTACCTGTGAAAAGTATGTGTATTGGAGCCTACCATTGTATTGCATAAGTTATTTGACTGCAATAAAAAAATAAATTAAAAGGCTGGACCCAGATACTCAGTGGGATATATACTCAAATAGAAAAGAAATGGAGGGCTGGAGGAAGCTTCCTATTTGCTACTCTGGATTAAACTATTCTACCTAAGGACAGAGGGGGATAAATAACCGAAGGCCAAACCATGTTCTCAACTGCCCATGCACCTACAACATGTAATCAGCAACCTCTTCCCTGCAGTCAGAGTGCATGGTCTCTACTCCTTCAGGGGCCATGGAGATTGCAAGAATGCAGAATAGTATAGCTTTTAAGACCGCCCTCCTGGCATATCACAGAATGCCCCCAACATGTAAATAGTCAAATGTGGTGTTTTGGCACTTTTACACCCCAAATATCTAATAACAGATGCAAGGAAAAAGCCTCCCTTTAGTATGACATGGCAAACAAGTCATCAGGCCAAGGAGAGACTGCATTTGCCTTAATGTGACCTTGGATACTGATAAAAAAAAACCCTTCTATTAGACTCAGGAGCTTAGCCTGTTTGTTTCTGAGCAAAGGAAGAACCATGCATTCTATGTCAATTTCTATGCTGAAGCAGGAAGGGGTTTTAACAGGACCCACTATCTTCTCTTCCTGCTTCTTAGCTACAACCCCCTATAGAAATACCAATAAGTTAGACAGTGGAGGGGAAACAAACTGATCACTCACACTTGTACTTGCAAATTCCTTCTAATTTGCAGCGCTCTTCATTAAATACCCAACATGTCCAGGGCACCGGACACCCCAGGTCATGAGGCAACATTCTGAAAGGGCTGTTGTTTTTGGGCCATCATGAAGCAAAGCCATACATTAATGGCCTTCACATTGCAACCAATATTATGATGCAAAGCTAAATGCTTCCAAAACTCCTCATTATTGAACCACCAGGCAAACCCAGTATGAGACTTATATGTGTCATTCATTGTGGCCATATACAGTATACTAAGAGTTCCAAACAAACTGGTATATGGGCAACGTAGTTCAGGTGTTAAATACTAATAAAAAGTTACCAATTTTTGGAAGGTGTGTGACTGCTTAGTGTTATACTTCCACATAAATAAGGCTTCTATAGGGTTTAAGTCACACATATACATATAGTGCATTACGCAGGCTTAGAGACACCCTTACTATTAGATCAGGTGGGCTATACAACACATTCTATGTGTATAATCAATAAAAAGGTAAAATACAGCTCACCAAAAATCTTGATCAACAGTGTTATGTCGAACAGCCAACCTCCAATAAGGAGAGTTCACGGAGAACAACACCAAAATGGTTTCTCAGGGATGCAATATGGAAGAAATGATGAATATAGCTGCAGGACTACATAAGAATTGAATGTTTATTAGAATATATCCATAGGAAGGTAAAATCGCTCACATTGGCAAAGAGGCACCTACGTGTTTCATCAAAAGAGTAAGCCTTAAACATAGCATGGAGCACTTTACATATCTGTGTGACTGGCACCCTATACAAGCCTTAACTATACAATGCATGCTGCATCAAAAGAGGACTAGGGGGCAAATTATGTCACTGGTCAGACCACACATGGAATATTGTGGACAGTTTCGGGCACTGGTACTCAAGAAGGACATATACCCAGGACGGTAACAAGGGGGCACTCTAATAACTATATGTAGATATATCAGGGGTCAGTATAGAGATCTCTCTCATCATCTGTTTTACCCAGGACTGTAACAAGGCGGCGCTCTAATAACTATGCATAGATATATCAGGGGGCAGTACAGAGATCTCTCCCATCATCTATTATACCCAGGACTGTAATAAGGGGGTGCTCTAATAACTATGTATAAATATATCAGGGGTCAGTAAAGAGATCTCTCCCATCTCCTGCACCCCAGTCAGTAATTCTCACTGCTGTGGACAGTTACCCTGCATGGCTCCAAGCCTTGTTCCATGATTCAAGTTATCAAGTTCCTACTTCCTGGTCCTGACCTCGCCTCTGTTCCTGATTGGGCTCTTTATAAAAGCCTGACCCTGCCACTACACCAACACATGATTATTCTGCTCCTCAGCATTGACTAATCAAGCTCCACTTCTACCTGCTCCTCTGCTATTGTGACAAGACCTCCTGATACCAACTTCTGGCTTCCCATCTGACTACGTTACCCACCTCATCCCTTGTACTGCAAACCGAGACCTCCCGTTGCTGACTCTTGGTTCTTTCCTGACTACTCTCTAGACCTGCAGCTGCTACATCTGAGGCTCCATTCTAGTGCCTGAACTGCTACAATGGCATTGCCTAGGAGGGATTATTACTGCACCTTATTTTATAGTACATCATGAATTAAAGGCACAAGTTCAATTCCTTAATCATTATCATTCCGTTGTTTAATGTTATCTCTGTGTTCTTAAATAAATATTGTATATTTTGGTTACCCCATCTGTTGTATCATATCTTGTAACTCCAACTTCAA
The DNA here is from genome assembly GCF_035609145.1 of Eleutherodactylus coqui. Taxonomy (NCBI): domain Eukaryota; kingdom Metazoa; phylum Chordata; class Amphibia; order Anura; family Eleutherodactylidae; genus Eleutherodactylus; species Eleutherodactylus coqui. The sequence continues at coordinate 28,490,139 of NC_089845.1, read as the reverse complement.
CATATAATCAAGAAGTTTTGTGCAGTCCTATAATGCATGTCCTTTTGTTTCCATTAAATGAAAGAGTTTGCCGTGCATAAAATACTGTTTAAGAGACCATGCACTGCCCGGCTGGACAAAGGCTGTGCCATGGCCGAAATGTCGCTGCTTTTATGGAGAGGAAATAATAAAGAAGGCATTATTGGATGCTGAATATTTTTCAAAGGAAAACTTTTGTGTGCTGCTCCGTTATCTGCTTCACGTATTCCTTTGGAGGATCCAGGAAGTCAGGATCCACTGTAGAGCGTGCAAACGTACGGCTTCCCAAAAAGGTTTGGTTCATCTTGCTGTGCTGCTGGAATCAATATTATCCCTGCTCTACTCAGCTGTCTTAGCCAAGGTGAAGAAGTGCTTTTGTCACTTTGTTACTGCAATCAGTGGGGGACAGGATGCTGAGACCCAAACAGACAGCTGGAACAGAAAGACAGAATCATTCTTCTGAGCAGGAGTCCCACTAGCCAAAAAGTATATGTCAAATGTCAGAATTTTTTTACTCTTTCATAATAGCTATAACTACTCCAGGAAGTTATAAGAGATCCCATAGGAATGTCCAAAGAACTACTATTGTCTGTCGTCTCAGTTAAGGCCTGCATTGATGAAAATTACAGATGATCAATAAATGAGAATTTAGGAAGTCAGAACAGTGTTAATAGTGTCCTTTTTTATGTTGGTGTTAAGCAAATAAAATATTACCTCTTTTATGGTGAAGTAAATATCTGGCAGTAATGGCAACAGTACAGAATTGAATGCAATTATTGGATTTATTGCATAGAATATTGTAGTAAAGGGTGACCTTAATCATCACAATATGACAATTTCTACCATGCCCCCTATATGAATAAGGCTTTTTGTGTAGATAATAATAACTCCTTATCCTGCAAATTAAAGATTGACATCAAGTATGCAAGTCAGACGTTCTGGCAGATGATTTTTTCCTTGTACATATGACAGAACACATTCCATTAGCGAATGACATTTCTTGGAGGTCATTTCAGTAAAGTGTTTCTTATGTTATGTAAATACACTTTTTTGCAGTTATTTAGCTGCACAATATGAAATCTGCAATAGTTTGTTGTGTAGTTGAATGGGAACTTAATGAATTTGTATTAAATTTGTATTGATACAATCCATGAATTACTACATGGTTATGATAAAGCAACATTTCTTATACTGTATATTATGGGGGTTGTTCAGAAAACTGATACAAAAGTAGTAATACAACCAAGCAAATTCTAAATTGTAGATTAACCACAATACAAGGGTCTGCCATAATATTAAGGCCTGATATTGTGTGTTCACAGACGTAGAAGTCCCTTTAGCTATGAAACATAACTTTTATTTATCCAGTATTAAAAAATCAGGACAACTGAGAAACAAACATAAATGATGTGGAGATCTATCCCCTATGATGCACTTAGAAATGTAGAGAGATCAATCCCCTCATTAAAGGATAGTAAAGTCGAGGTCAGATGAGCATGGTTTACACACTGCTAAGCAACGTAGCAGTAGCCCTGCCATGCCTTATCACAGCGATCATAAGTTCTGTGCTGCAAGTCCCTCAGAGGGACTCACATTGTGTAAAAAAAAGAAAAGAAAAATGTAAAAAAAAAGTTAAAAAAAACCCTTTTTTGTTCTTTTTCTAATATTAGCATTAAAAAAGGTAAAAAAAAATTAAATGCCACATATTTGGTATTGACGCGTCCATAACGACTTGTACAAAAAGTTGAACATGCTTTTTATTTTGTACGGCAAAAAGCGTAAGAAAAACGCTAAAAAAAAAGAGGCAAAATGCTTATTTTTAGCATTTTGCCTCCCAAAAAATGCAATAAAAGTGATCAAAAAAGCTGTATATTCCCTAAAAGGGTACCAATAAAAACGACATCTCCTCTTGCAAAAAATAAGCCCTCATAGAGCTCCGTACATAGAAAAATAAAAAAGTTACTGGACTTTGAATGCAGCGATAGAGAAAAAAATAAGATTTCTCAAAAAAGGGGTTTTTATTGCAAAAAAGTGAAAAAACCTAAAAAAAAATATAAGAATTTTGGTATTGTTGTAATTGTACCGGCCCGCAGAAAAAAATGTATTCTGTCATTTATGCTGCATGATTAATGCTGTAAAAAAAAAAAAAAAAAAAATCTATGGCAGAATTGATGTGTTTTCTCTCCCTGTTATCATAAAAAAATAATAAAAGTTTTACAATGCAGTCTATGTACTCAAAAGTGGCCCTTATAAAAACTACAGCTCGCCACGCAAAAAACAAGCCGTTATACGGCTGCGTCGACGGAAAACTAAAAAAGTTATGGCTTTTGAAAAATGGAGATGAAAATCCGCTAAAAATCGTTGCTTCCTTAAACCCAAAATAGGCCATGTCCTTAAGGGGTTAAAGTGATGGGCCTATAGCTGCCACACATCTCCGGGTCCTTGTTTTCTTTATGGATCAGCGTGATATGGACTTCTTGGGCCTGCTGCCTCAGGAGGGCATCTCCCTGTAAGAGGGAATTAAAGAATTCAGTCAGGCGAGGTACTAATGAGGAATGGAAGGACTCATAATAGATAAGGGGGAGGCCATCTGGGCCCGGGCTTTTTCCGGGGGGTGTGGAGTCCAAGAGTCTCTCCACCTCAGGTTCCGAGACAGGGGCCATTAAGGAGGTAGCCACTTCATCATCCAATGTAGGCAGTCGCAAGTCTTTTAAGAAATCAGCAATCAGTCTCCTAGTACCACTAGGGTCCCCGGGAGATAGTTGTGGCCATAGATTGTAAAGCTGGGAGTAAAATATCTGGAATTCCTTGGCTATATATGTGGTGGACGAAGCCAAGGATCCCGACTGGGTTTTAATTGAATTGATCTGATTTTTAGTATGAGCTTTTTTTAATTAAGGCTGACATGTATTTACTCCCGCGGTTACCTTGGGCATAGGCTATATGTTTGAGATGGAGTTTTCTTTTGTTAAATCTAGATTCCAAACAAAGCTTCAAGTCTTTTCTTAGCGCTGTCAATTTTTCTATATTCTCCTTGTTAAGGGAGAGCTTAGCGACATATTCTAGTTTAGCAATTTGGGTCAGCCGTTAATCTATATCTTTTTTTTGTATTTTTTTTTCCCCAGGAGCTTTTTAGATCGTAGTGCCTCTGTCAGAGGTTTAACCACTGAAGTGATGCATTTTTTAGTTATTTATGGGTCAAAAAATGTCACTTTTTTAGTAGCAATTTAAATTCTATATATCTTTGGAAGTGCAATTTTTATAAAAATATTTAGTATAGTTTAGGAAAGCTGAGTTCCTACCTCTCAAAATGCTCCTCTCTTGGGACTAAGCCTACAAATAAAACCGGTGAGGGTAGGATACTATATAGATGTTTCAATGGGAGGGACAGGAGGTAAATGGGCGGCAGGTGTGCACGACCCAGTGAAGGCAGCCAAAGCTTCACAATATTTGTATAGAAAGAGAAAAAAGGGGGGGTCAGCACTACCCAGTGGAAATATATCCCAATAGAAATGTATAGGTGCACGCTAAACCATGGCTGCAACACACAGTAGAGGCAGAAACCAAAATTGGCAGCAGCACACAAAATAAATTCACTATCAGAGGTATACAAACCTATAATCTAACCACATTAAATAATGCAAGGTTCTTAGTATATAATTTGATCAAATTACATTGGCCCATCTACCAACGTCCAGGTGACCAAGCTCTCAGATGGGTCCTAACATTAATACCAGGTGGCTATCTTAACCTGGGAAAGCTGAGTTCCTACCTCTCAAAATGCTCCTCTCTTGGGACTAAGCCTGCAAATAAAACCGGGGAGGGTAGGATACTATATAGATGTTCCAATAGGAGGGACAGGAGGTGAATGGGGGGCAGGTGTGCACGACCCAGTGAAGGCAGCCAAAGCTTCACAATATTTGTATAGAAAGAGAAAAAAGGGGGGGTCAGCACTACCCATTGGAAATATATCCCAATAGAAATGTATAGGTGCACGCTAAACCATGGCTTCTATACAAATATTGTGAAGCTTTGGCTGCCTTCACTGGGTCGTGCACACCTGCCGCCCATTTACCTCCTGTCCCTCCCATTGAAACATCTATATAGTATCCTACCCTCACCGGTTTTATTTGTAGGCTTAGTCCCAAGAGAGGAGCATTTTGAGAGGTAGGAACTCAGCTTTCCCAGGTTAAGATAGCCACCTGGTATTAATGTTAGGACCCATCTGAGAGCTTGGTCACCTGGACGTTGGTAGATGGGCCAATGTAATTTGATCAAATTATATACTAAGAACCTTGCATTATTTAATGTGGTTAGATTATAGGTTTGTATACCTCTGATAGTGAATTTATTTTGTGTGCTGCTGCCAATTTTGGTTTCTGCCTCTACTGTGTGTTGCAGCCATGGTTTAGCGTGCACCTATACATTTCTATTGGGATATATTTCCAATGGGTAGTGCTGACCCCCCCTTTTTTCTCTTTCTATAGTATAGTTTAGGAGATATGATGCTTTTCCTAAAAGCTTGCACATGCCATGAGGTAAAGCTTTTTTACCCCTTTTTACATAATAGATTACATTTAAATTGTCAAGAGAATTTTAGAAATGTTTTTAGATGTAGTGTATTACATGCCAATTGGAAGTACATTTTTTTGACTTACCTAATAGTTGCTCTTGGTATGATATTCTTCGAAACATGGCACAACACACATTCCTAGGTCACATTCTTGATAGCAGTATCTTCTTTCTTTTCTAACTCTCTTCTCTCTAGCATCTCCTTTATTGCAACACACTACACACTTCCTAGCTGGCTTATCTTTTTTTGGTATGGGTGGAGTATACTTTGGGAAATGACGTGCCATCAGTTGAAGAGGGTTTCACCCTGCGCTGGGTTTTCCCTTCTTGGTAGACATGTTTGGTGAGTGATATTTATTGACAATTTCCCTTAAAAGATCCAACCTAATCAAATGGTCAAATGGGTTTTGGTACCACCCTGCTTCTCATATAATAGGCTTGATCCATGAAGTGGAAAAACATTTTTTGTAAAATCGCTTACCTCTTTTTCATGCAACTAGATAGTTAGTGAGGTGTTGATCAACTCGATCAACTCCTCCCATGTTATCATTGTAACCATGGACAACTGCAGGTTTTTTTCTTTACCTCTCTGTATCTTTCCACTTCCACCATTGTTGATGTGTGGACAGTTGACAATAATGTAACATCTTTCTTGTCCTTCCATTTTAGAACCAATACTTTCCCTTGCCGGTAAACAACAGTTTCACCCTTTTTCAGCTTCCTTTTTAGGATTGGTGGTTTCATTTCCTTTCTGTTTAGTCTCACTGTCCCATAAGTATCCGTGTTGTTGCTTCACCAACAAATCTGCTAACACTGGAGCTGTAGAAACATGATCTGTTGTGAGGCAATAGCTTTTCCTGAGTAAAGGTTTCAACAAAGTCATACCAACTTGCATAGAGACTGGCTAGTCTTCATACTCTGGATCCAGAACTGTTCCCTTGCCTGTATAAATTATCATTGCCCATCTGTATCCAGATTTGGCCTCACACAACATCAATGTTTTTATCCCAAATCTGGCCTTTTCAATGGCAAAGACTGAATCCACGCGAGTCTATCTTTATAAAGCATAAGGCTCTCATGGGTGTGAAGGGGGTGTGAGTCAGACCTGCCCCCTGATTGGCTCAGCGCCCGCAGCGCATTGCTTTCAATGGAGCCGGCTGTATTGCCGGCTCCATTGAATGCAATGCGCTGGACAGCTCCGGCCCGTTTCTAATGAAACGCGGCTAGGAGCAGATTTTCGGGCGATTTTCGGGCACCGGTCACGCGATTTGCGGATGCGTATCCGTCATGCGATCCGCAAATCGCACGAAAAAACGCCCGTCTGACTAAGGCCTTACTGTGTTTTGAAACAGTTCATTTAGTTTTTTTGAAAATAGGCCATATTTTATTTCGTTTTTGATTGGGGTGTAAGCTAGGATCATAAGTACTATTATCAGAAACATGTTAAAAATGTTTCAAAATTACATATCTGCGATAAGACATCAAAAGGGGGAAAGGAGTGGCAATCAGCTGATCACAAGACTAATACCACATTTCCACAGGTTTTATTTATTATTCCTTGAACTATAGTAATGGACAGAAACACACAAGTTTAATTTGGGGTAGTTGCATACCAGTTATTCATTCTTGACATTCTCTTTGCATTACCTGCTGCTCTGCATATTTATTTATTACCCCGGTAATCAGATTGATTACATTCTCATTCAAAAAATATTCAAAATAATCTAAAAGATTTTCATAAGTACCATGAATGGCTGGAGTTTCCATGAATGGAAAGCATGGTGGGGCTGGATCAGACGAATTTACATCACACCATTGTCTAGCTGATAGCAGTGAATCATCCTCGTCACAATCCGACATTTTACTGGGAATATCACATTCATCATCTGTGGAATACTCACTCCCCGAATCAGAAATGTCTATTTCATGATCTAAATCAATATCTGTACTCATTTTCCTCCGTTATCCTTTTCTGCACAAAATCACACCAACAACACTGTCTGCACATGGGCGATTACCCCGATAAACGGAACCAAAATGAAAAGGAAACTGCAAACTAATGCCATCTACTGGTAGGAATGTAAACTACATGATGCAAACCAAAAAACGCATCAGACACGACTTGGAAAATAAAAAACCCAACCTTTTTAGGTGTGTCAATTTGATTTTTTTTTCCCGAACGCATGCCTGACGACGGAGTCAGGCACGTGGTTAAGAATACGCCTTTTTGCTACAGAACTAGAGGCAATTTCTTGAAAAATTAATATTTGGGTATCCTCAAAAAGGATATTTTGTGAATCTATTGCTGTTTGAAGTGTTGCTGAGATGTCAAGAAAACTTAGTAGGCTACAGATTACACCCCTTGGTGGGTCCGATTTTGCAGGTTTTGGCCTAAGTGCTCTATGAATACATCCAATTATAATTTGGTCAGTTCTCTCCTTCCCTAACAAGGATTGCAAGATTTGTAGAGCTGTGGATTTAAGAGTTTCAGGCAATATAGCCTCTGGAATGTTCCTCCTTCTGCTTCTATTCTTATGCGCTGCAAGAGAACTATGCATCTTTCTAAGATATTTATCCATATCCGACTGGCTTGTGCCCGCCTTGTGGGTGTTTCCATCCCTGCCGGTCTTCCCCATTCTGCCTCTGGTTTGTATGCTGTAATGTGCTGAAGGCTTAGGTTTGTTCGCTCACATTTTACTTAGTCATTCCTTCATTTAAATCTGCCCCTGCCCAGGGCGTTCCTGCATTGCTATTGAAATTGTGATAGAATGGATGGATGGATGGATGGATCTCAGGCTTTATGTTTGGAGATATAGAAAAAATTTTGTACAGATCCTCTAAGTGAGAGTCCTAAAAAAATTGTTAATCACTATGTGAGTGCGGAACTCCCGTTCCAGAGTTCAAACAAAAATTTGAGCTGTGCTCGTTAATAAGGCTTGTGGCAGTCTTAGTCTTCAATACAGTAATATATTGAGAGTGAGAGGGGGGGTATGATGTAAAACCCTATTTAGATGGGATGAGTGTTGGGAAAACGATGCCCCATCACTATCTCTCTCTCTCCATCAATAATAGGACCCCTGCTGATCAGCTATTTGCTGGGTCCTTGTGCTTAAACAATGAGTTGATTTCGCAGGAAGCAGACAGTTCTGTACTCACTGCAGTGGCCAGGCTTGGTATTGCAGGCCAAATTCCCATTCAAGCTAGGACTGCAATGCAAAGTTTAGTTACAGCAGTGGGAATGGAGCTGTCTGCTTCCTGCAGAAATCAGCTCAGTGCATGAGCACACAAGCACAGTGAACCGCTGATCGGCGGAGGTCCCTTGCAGTAGAGCCGTTTTAATCTACTATTGATGATTTATCTTGAGGATAAGCAATCAATAGTTTCCAACTGGACAACGCCTTTAATGGAAACCCTATTTAAAATGCTGTGTCTGAAAAATCATGAGGGGGCACTAGGGCACAAAGGCAATAAAACTAAAATGCAAGACAAGGTAGATACAGAAAAACATCAAGTGTAGAAGCAAGGTCTGGACTAAGAAACCATAGAAGCAAACCCTACTAACAAGAGACAAAGTTAGGCTACAAACATAATATTAGAAACATACAAGGATACAGAAAGCTAGGCTTGGAATAGGATACTATAAGCAACAAGGAATATTTGATTTTAACACATCCACCATAAGCTTTAATGAGTAACACGCTGCAGAAGACATGAATACTAGCCAATGAGAAGCTACAGCCAAATGAAGTTGGCTTCAGCAGTGTGGCCAACTGATTCACCTAATGGATTAGTTATAGGACACTTGCATTATAACTCCCCCAATAACAAGCTAAAAGACAGATAATTCCTGCTGATCAGAACAGTATTGCTTAGCAAATGTTGACTTCTTTTGATATAAATAGGAAAAGCTAAGAAGGCTTTCTAATTGGTCACTTCCAAGGAGAAATCACCAAAAATTATTAGGGTGTTGTTAAATGGGTCCATAAACTGGAATCTGGTCTTAAGAATGTTGATTTGTCCATGAAGTGCAAGTACTTTGCTATCAGCTAACATAATCTGGGCACCCCTTTCTGATTTATATTGACCAAGTGTCACGTTGTGCTCTTGGGACCTGTAGTTCTATGGGTTTCTAGTAGGGCACTTCCACAAGTGTGGGATAATTTAGTTGCTTGAGTGTGTATTGCTCCAGTCAGCCAATCCTCACCAGTCTGCTGTATATAAATGCCAGACCCTTTTGCTAGAGGGAGCTGGCCATTTATCTTCTCCTCATTCCTCCCTGAACCCTGGTGTATGAAGTCATGCATGTGTTGCTTGGTGTTGCTGCATGCATGAGGTTCTGGGTGGGTTTCTCTTGTCTGTCAGTGTTAACAGTGTTCTGTTATGCTTGTATGCTGTTTACCATCTAGGGTGAGCCAGGTCCCTAGGTTCAAGGGCGAGGCCGCCCCTATTGGGATGATTGGCCCGCTTTCAGGATGGACTCCCTAGAGTTTATGCTGTCTAGTTAGAGTACGGATTCAGGAGGCAATGAGGACTTATGGGCTTATGAGCTTAAGTATCTTGGCCAAAATACAAACCAATACCTCATATGTACTTTAGCTATTCCATCTTCTTAGGCATGTGGGTATTGTAGGTAAGTGTTCTGGTGCTTGTCAGTCATTGTTGGATTTCTACTCACAAGTCCAGTTTGCTATTCGCGTTTGTCCTGGGCGTAGTGTTACAGAGACCATTTGTATAAGGTGCAATAGTTTCTGTCTAGGGTTTCATGATTGGTATACTCGCTTCTTGTTATGAGGCCTGTATGGATAAGTCCTGTACGAAGTTATGTGTGTAGAAGGAGTTGCTATTTAAACATTTTTTATACCCTAAGGGTCCAGACGCTCCAATCAGACTTGACACCTAGTTTGTTGGCTCTTTGCCAGACCAATGTGGCATGTCCTTTATACATTATAAGGAGTAGGTATACACAACAATGCCATAGTTTTTTCAACTCCTGTGTGGGCACTAATACATTCGTACATTCAGGTAACTCCATCGGAATCTATTGTCTAGCTCCTGAATCTGTCAAATAGAACTTAGTTCTCCTTTTAAAGCTCTTCTATCAGGAAATGTTATCACAAGGCAAAGTGTCTTGACTTGGACAAATATTTGAATCAAGTACTCCCATGTGGTGGCTCAGTTTAGGACAATATACCTATGATGTTGCTGGATATTTATCCACTAGCCAGTTTCTATGCCAGTAACCGAAGTCTAAAGTTGGGCATTGGTTTGCAGTTTGCATTTTATTTTACAGTTATTCTACCCATTTCATTTTTAGTAATAGTTCTTGTAATTACATTCCTTTTTATTAGTTTAATAATAAAATAAGTTTGCCTGATGAGTAAAGTCTCTCTCAAATAGCTCATGATTTAAAACAAATTCCTACTGAATAAACGTGATTATATTTAATTTATAATATGAACCGTCCATATGGCTTTTAAACAGCCAGTAATCCTCTCACAAATGTATTTCCTCATGAGAGGTTTTTAATGTGGATTTACATGCAAATAGTCTTCACCAACTTACTTTTCACAATCTAACAAAAATAATGAACAGAATGTAAAATGCCAATATACTGTATCAGTGCCGGTACATATTAGTGCCGCTACATATTCTTAATAAGTGTACAGTACTTACAACATGTTCTATTATTTCTACCTACCCTTTTCACCCAATATTGGGGTAAATATATTCTATAAAGTTTGTTGGTATAACTTCAGGGGAAACTAAATTTGGGGACACAAAACCACCGAATGTCATTGTGGGTTTTAGCTTTCTAAACCTGCCCATGCAAAGCTGGCCATTTCCGCACTGTGTAGCAATTGACCGACACACAAGCTGCAGCCGATGATACCATATCCTTCACTATGGAAAGTGAAGCCCACCTGCATAGAATGCTCGGGGTTTAGAGACCGCAAACCTAGTGACAAAATAAACTCTGCATTCCGGGCATAACGATAGCGTCTTCCGTCTATCAGCCGCTGTGATATTCATTTGGTGGACATTCTTCCATCTAATGCTTTGATGTTTGATTTCCCAGTAATTATTATGTATTTATTTACTATTTCATATATGAATTTATTTAGGTCTATGTTTTTTAATGTAGAAAATAGGATTTCCACCTAGCGGATGCTGACAATGCCTCTGATATCTGACCCGTCCGCCTGCCATGATATCAAATGCTGCGGACATTTTTATCAATTTCTCATTATTACATACATATTACTTGCTATTTATCTTTTTTCTTCTATTCTAATTATGAGCTCATATTACAATCAGATTTAGGACGTACAGAACAGTCTGTGGATTGAACATGTGTTCACCGCATCACTGACCTTTGACTTGTAAGCCCACCATCATCACTTTTTCCTATTTAAGTCACCATGTTTTCTTCTACCAGCATGGTCGGTGGAAGCTGTTGATACAATAGTGCAACTAATTGTCTGTCTATTTGTATATTTGAAATTAAAGACATTTATATTTATCTTCTGGGGTCTCTGGTGTGCGCCGATCAGATCTCCAAGACTACTAAAATCTGGTTCCATTTTGTGGCTTTTGCATTATCCCTAGTCAGTCCAGGGGCGGCAGCTGGTGCTTATTCAGTGACTACCACATTCAGTCATGTGCTAGTCACAGCAAATCCAGGTGAGCGGGATTGGTTGTGAGATTTTGCATTACTTGCCAGCAGGTAAACACATGAGGAGCTTCCATCCTGTGTTTTGTATAGTTTAATCTCAAGGGGACTATGGCTAGAAGCATGCTTGTATTTGTTTACATGCTTGCATTAATAATTCTTTACATTTAAAAGGAAAAAACATCAATTATAAATAACTTTTGCAAGTGTGTGCATATCAAAGAGGCAGATCATTCAGCTGCTATGTGGCCATTTCATCTAGCTCTAATTGGTCTCATACCCTTTGCAGCTAGGTCAAGAGAACCTGTGCATGACACTTCTCTCCATGGAATCTGCTTTGCGAGCAGACAGTGGGTTATAAATCGTCCCAAGGGCTATGAAAAAGGCATAAGAAGGGAAATAAACACAAGGGACCTCATGCCATGAGTAGAAAAACTAGAACCAAAATTGGAGCCAACTTTTGCTAAGGCATCCCCTCTCTAAAACTGAATCTATGAGGTCAAAATTCCAATAGGCGGTCCTATCAGTGATTGATAGCTATTAGAGATGAGCGAGCGTACTCGGAAAAGCACTACTCGCTCGAGTAATTTGCTTTAGCCGAGTATCGCTGTGCTCGTCCCTGAAGATTCGGGTGCCGGCACGGAGGTAAGATCTTTCTCTCCCTCTCTCCCGCCCGCTCTCCCCTGCTCCCCGCTGCGACTCACTTGTCAGCCGCAGCGGCACCCGAATCTTCAGACCCAAGCACAGCGATACTCGGATAAAGCAAATTACTCGAGCGAGTAGTGCATTTCCGAGTACGCTCGCTCATCTCTAATAGCTATCTGTGTGTGACTGTGGAGGCAGACAATCACTGATAGGACCAACCTTCGGACTGTTCAGCTTAGAATGAGCAGAGATATAAATGAACGACAAATAGTTCCACTGAATCTATCCCATAAAACTATATATTAATCTGCTCGTCTCCTCCTGCTCTACAACGTGGTGCCTGCAGATTGGAAAGCATTATTGAGTTGACAGACCGCGGGAATCTAAACGATAATTGTCCCGTGTAAAAGGGCCATAAACTGTTATAGTAACTGAATTCAGATGTATCACTCCTAGAGATGAGCGAACGTACTCAGTAAGGTCGATTTCGCAATCGAGCACCGCGATTTTCGAGTACTTCATTACTCGGGTGAAAAGTACTCGGGGGCGCTGTGGGTAAGCGGGGGGTTGCAGAGGGGAGTGGGGGGAGAGGGAGAGAGAGAGAGCTCCCACCTGTTCCGCGCTGCTACCCCCGCTCCACCACGCCACGCCCCGCCCCCCGGCGACCCCCGAATCTTTTCACCCGAGTAGTGAAGTACTCGAAAATCGGGGTGCTCGATTGCGAAATCGGCCTTACTGAGTACGTTCGCTCATCTCTAATCACTCCCAACCAACAACAGCAGGCATTACCCTGTACCCTTATCTTTAAATTATTATTAATTTCTTGCTATTTCTATAATACTAGTACATTGTTTCCGTAGACTTCAGTCCTATCTGTTTAGTCCTTTTCTTCAAAAATATGTCTAATTCCACTATCACACCCTCCCATAGAAGGTTCATGCAAATGAAAAGATGATACATGGCTTGGGAGTGAAGCAGTTCCATGTTTATATATAAGGAGTTACATGTTTATATATAAGGAGTTACATGTTTATATATAAGCAGTTCCATGTTTATATATAAGGAGTTACATGTTTATATATAAGGAGTTACATGTTTATATATAAGGAGTTACATGTTTATATATAAGGAGTTACATGTTTATATATAAGGAGTTACATGTTGATATTTCCTTCTGTTTGTACATTCCAAAATAAATAAACAAGCTGCATGAAGTATTTGCTCTGACAATATGCGGTCCAGATTTACTGTTAATGCAAATGGCATATTTAAATGTAACCTTCATGCGATTTTGGGCACTTAATGAATCTCGGGCTTCTAGGTAAGTTTGTACCAAATATGTTTCAGGAGTAAAGTGCCAACTTGCACATTGCATTTTAAAAATAGTTCTTCCAAGCATATAATTTAGTATGTGAGTGACATTAAAGAAATACTTGCTAAGGCAGTTCATTAGCATGGCTATAAACCTTTGTAATTATTTTTTATTGGAACAAAATGTCATCCTCTTATACGCCGGTAAGAAGTAACAAGAGACTTGAAAGAAGGAAGGTATAAAAACACATTTCTACCTCTAATATTAGATGATCAGACTCTACTTTTCAAATCAAATTATTTTACAATCTTTGTGCTGGCAGGAAAAACAAATTAGAAGCTTCCTTTGTTTCTGCATTGTTCCCAATACATTATTCAGCAGCAGCTAATTTAACTATTTTTGTGCTAATTTACAATACTGCTGAATTAATGCGGGGAAGATAATCTGCTGTATTACTGAAAATGCTTTGTTTTTACTCTATTTCTAATTTATGGTAAATGTCTATTTGTGGACTATTGGAGCACATTAGCATACAGCGCCTCATACTGTACTCTACCCTATCAAATGAGTTTAAAACAATACTTGATGCTTATCATATGAATAACTGATTAATAATCAGCATTTTCATTGATAAAAGTGCATTGGAGGTTCACATTGGTTGATTTCTGCATAGCTTCTTTTAGGGCTTCTGTAGACCGGCGTGTGTTTTTGCCACAGAGAATAGAACCCATTGATTTCAATAGGTTTTCTCACATTCTGCATTTTTGTGCGTAAAAGCCATGCAAATGCTCTATTTTTGTGTGCATTTGAGCACCCAAAGCACCATAGAAGTCTACGTGGGTGCACAAATGCACACCCCGCATGCACAAAATTGTGCACTGAACTGTGCGTTTTTGCCATGTTAGTTAGTAACCCAAGGGACTAATTAGGCTGCCCAGACAGTTCAATCATGGTTGGATGTGTCCAGTACCGATGTGAGCGGCCTGGTAATGTAAAAAAGTACAGTAGAATGCACAGAGCCGCACAGGATAGCGCTCCCTTCACAGCACTACTACGTCACACTATCATAAGCGTATCTACTACAGATGAGCGAACGTACTCGTCCGAGCTTGATGCTCGTTCGAGTATTAGCGTGTTCGAGATGCTCGTTACTCGAGACGAGTACCACGCGATGTTCGAGTTACTTTCACTTTCATCTCTGAGATATTAGAGCACTTTTGTGGCCAATAGAAAGACATGGAAGGCATTACAACTTCCCCCTGCGACGTTCAAGCCCTATACCACCCCCCTGCAGTGAGTGGCTGGCGAGATCAGGTGTCACCCGAGTATACAAATCGGCCCCGCCCGTGGCTCGCCACAGATGCATTCTGACAGAGATCAGGGAAAGTGCTGTCTTGCTGGAGCTGCTATAGGGAGAGCGTTAGGAGTTATTTTAGGCTTCAAGGACCCCAACGGTCCTTCTTAGGGCCACATCTGACCGTGTGCAGTACTGTTGAGGCTGCTTTTAGCAGTGTTGCACATTTTTTTTTGTTTTGTATATCGGGCGTGCAGAGCATTGCGTCCTCAGTCTGCAGTCTTGTACATAGTATAGGGCCAGTACTGGTGAGGCAGGGACAGTGGGAAAGGTGAAAGAGATATACTGTCTATATAGGCAGTGGGCTTTTTCAAACAAATTTGGGAAAAAAAATATATTTGGGCTGCCTGTGACCGTCCTCAGTGTACTGCGTGTCTGCTGGGGGTAGTAGTCCTAATTAATACGCAGATAAGCGTTACAGCAGGCTTGCGCAAAAGTGTTTCCTGGCTCTGCGTTGCCCGTTACATCACCGCCGTCATCCTGTCCACATTGAAACAGTATACATATATACGCTGCCTACAGTATCTGTCTGCTGTCTCAGCTCTGCCTTTCAAAAAATAGAAGCAAAATACTTAAGGCCTACTACTGGCGTTTGGCCACTTGACTGCTTCTGCGCTGTGATTTCCACTAGCTCAGTCATACACACCTAGGTCTTACTACAGGCGTGCGCAAAAGTGTTTCCTGGCTCTGCGGTGCCCGTTACATCACCGCCGTCATCCTGTCCACATTGAAACAGTATACATATATACGTTGCCTACAGTATCTGTCTGCTGTCTCAGCTCTGCCTTTCAAAAAATAGAAGCAAAATACTTAAGGCCTACTACTGGCGTTTGGCCACTTGACTGCTTCTGCGCTGTGAATTCCACTAGCTCAGTCATACGCACCTATGTCTCACTACAGGCGTGCGCTAAATTCTTTCCTAGCTCTGCGTTGTCCGTGACATCACCGCCGTCATCCCGTCCACAGTGAAACAGTATACATATATACACTGCCTACAGTATCTGTCTGCTGTCTCAGCTCAGCCTTTCAAAAAATAGAAGCAAAACACTTAAGGCCTACAAGTGGCGTTTGGCCACTTGACTGTTTGAGTGCTGTGAATTCCACTAGTTCAGCAATCTATCGAACACCCAGAGTTCTGCGCCGTCCACTGCTGCAACTCTGAATCCTCTGGCTGCTGCTCCTCCTTCCTCCCAGCCTCCTTACTCCATTACAATGACACATTCTGAGTAGCAGGCAGACTCCCAGGAACTGTTCTCGGGCCCCTGCCCAGAATGGGCAGCAATAATTCCTCTCCCACCGGAGGAGTTTGTCGTGACCGATGCCCAACCTTTGGAAAGTTCCCGGGGTCCGGGGGATGAGGCTGGGGACTTCCGGCAACTGTCTCAAGAGTCTATCACTCAGGTAGTAGTAATTGCAGTAAGTCCGAGGGAGGAGCGCACAGAGGATTCGGAGGAAGAGCAGCAGGACGATGAGGTGACTGACCCCACCTGGTTTGCTAAGCCTACTGAGGACAGGTCTTCAAAGGGGGAGGCAAGGGCAGCAGCAGGGCAGGTTGCAAGAGGCAGTGCGGTGGCCAGGGGTAGAGGCTGGGCCAGACCGAATAATCCACCAACTGTTTCCCAAAGCGCCCCCTCGCGCCATGCCACCCTGCAGAGGCCGAGGTGCTCAAAGGTCTGGTAGTTTTTCACTGAGAGTGCAGACGACCGACGAACAGTGGTGTGCAACCTTTGTCGCGCCAAGATCAGCCGGGGAGCCACCATCACCAGCCTCACCACCACCAGCATGCGCAGGCATATGATGGCCAAGCACCCCACAAGGTGGGACGAAGGCTGTTCACCGCCTCCGGTTTGCACCGCTGACTCTCCCCCTGTGCCCCAACCTGCCACTGAGATCCAACCCCCCTCTCAGGACACAGGCACTACCGTCTCCTGGCCTGCACCCACACCCTCACCTCCGCTGTGCTCGGCCCCATCCACCAATGTCTCTTAGCGCACCGTCCAGCCGTCACTAGCGCAAGTGTTGGAGCGCAAGCGCAAGTACGCCGCCACGCACCCGCACGCTTAAGCGTTAAATGTGCACATAGCCAAATTGATCAGCCTGGAGATGCTGCCGTATAGGCTTGTGGAAACTGAAGCTTTCAAAAGCATGATGGCGGTGGCGGCCCCGCGCTACTCGGTTCCCAGTCGCCACTACTTTTCCCGATGTGCCGTCCCAGCCCTGCACGACCACGTCTCCCGCAACATTGTACGCGCGCCCTCACCAACGCGGTTACTGCCAAGGTCCACTTAACAATGGACACGTGGACAAGCACAGGCGAGCAGGGCCACTATATCTCCCTGACGGCACATTGGGTGAATTTAGTGGAGGCTGGGACCGAGTCAGAACCTGGGACCGCTCACGTCCTACCCACCCCCAGAATTGCGGGCCCCAGCTCGGTGCTGGTATCTGCGGCGGTGTATGCTTCCTGCACTAACCCACCCTCCTCCTCCTATGCAACCTCTGTCTCTCAATCAAGATGTGTCAGCAGCAGCACGTCGCCAGCAGTGGGTGTCGCGCGGCGTGGTAGCACAGCGGTGGGCAAGAGCCAGCAGGCCGTGCTGAAACTACTCAGCTTAGGAGAGAAGAGGCACACGGCCCACGAACTGCTGCAGGGTCTGACAGAGCAGACCGACCACTGGTTTCGCCGCTGAGCCTCCAACCGGGCATGGTCGTGTGTGACAACGGCCGTAACCTGGTGGAGGTTCTGCAGCTCGGCAGCCTCACGCACGTGCCATGCCTGGCCCATGTCTTTAATTTGGTGGTTCAGCGCTTTCTGAAAAGCTACCCACGCTTGTCAGACCTGCTCGGAAAGGTGCGCCTGCTCAGCGCACATTTCTGCAAGTCCCAGACGGACGCTGCCTCCCTGCACACCCTGCAACATCGGTTTAATCTGCCAGTGCACCAACTGCTGTGCGACGTGCCCACACGGTGGAACTCTACGCTCCACATGTTGGCCAGGCTCTATGAGCAGCGTAGAGCTATAGTGAAATACCAACTCCAACATGGGCAGCGTAGTGGGAGTCAGCCTCCTCAATTCTTTACAGAAAAGTGGGCCTGGTTGGCAGACGTCTGCCAGGTCCTCGGAAACTTTGAGGAGTCTACCCAGATGGTGAGCGGGGATGCTGCAATCATTAGCGTCACCATTCCTCTGCTATGCCTCTTGAGAAGTTCCCTGTAAAGCATAAAGGCAGACGCTTTGCGCTCGGAAACGGAGGCGGGGGAAGACAGTATGTCGCTGGATAGTCAGAGCACCCTCATGTCTATATCTCAGCATGTTGAGGAGGAGGAGGAGCATGAGGAGGATGAGGAGGAGGGGGAAGAGACAGCTTGGCCCACTGCTGAGGGTACCCATGCTGCTTGCCTGTCATCCTTTCAGCGTGTATGGCCTGAGGAGGAGGAGGAGGATCCTGAAAGTGATCTTCCTAGTGAGGACAGCCATGTGTTGTGTACAGGTACCCTGGCACACATGGCTGACTTCATGTTAGGATGCCTTTCTCGTGACCCTCGCGTTACACGCATTCTGACCACTACGGATTACTGGGTGTACACACTGCTCGACCCACGGTATAAGGAGAACCCTTCCACTCTCATACCCGAAGAGGAAAGGGGTTCGAGAGTGATGCTATACCACAGGACCCTGGCGGACAAGTTGATGGTAAAATTCCCATCCGACAGCGCTAGTGGCAGAAGGCGCAGTTCCGAGGGCCAGGTAGCAGGGGAGGCGTGGAGATCAGGCAGCATGTACAGCGCAGGCAGGGGAACACTCTCTAAGGCCTTTGACAGCTTTTTGGCTCCCCAACAAGCAAGACTGTGTCACCGCTCCCCAGTCAAGGCTGAGTCGGCGGGAGCACTGTAAAAGGATGGTAAGGGAGTACGTAGCCGATCGCACGACTGTCCTCCGTGACGACTCTGCCCCCTACAACTACTGGGCGTCGAAGCTGGACACGTGGCCTGAACTCGCGCTGTATGCCCTGGAGGTGCTTGCTTGTCCTGCGGCTAGCGTCTTGTCAGAGAGGGTGTTTAGTACGGGTGGGGGAATCATCTTGATAAGCGTACACGCCTGTCAACCGACAGTGCCGACAGGCTTACACTCATAAAGATGAACAAAGCCTGGATTTCCCCAGACTTTTCTTGTCCACCAGCGGACAGCAGCGATACCTAAACAATACGTAGGCTGCACCCGCGGATGGAAGCATCGTTCTCTATCACCATCAAAAAAGGGGACCTTTTAGCTTCATCAATCTGTGTATTATATTCATCCTCCTCCTCCTGCTCCTCCTCCTGAAACCTCACATAATCACGCCGAACGGGCAATTTTTCTTAGGCCCACAAGGCTCAGTCATATAATTTTTCTAAACAATGTTTATACGTTTCAATACTCATTAAAGCATTGAAACTTGCAGCTGAACGAATTTTTATTTTTACTGGGCTGCCTACGGGCCTAGTTACAAATTAAGCCACATTAACCAAAGCGATTAATGGGTTTCACCTGCCCTCTTGGTTGGGCATGGGCAATTTTTCTCAGGTACATTAGTACTGTTGGTACACCAATTTTTTGGGGCCCTCGCCTACAGTGTAATCCTTGTAATTTTTAGCCCACCTGCATTAAACCTGACATTACCTCAGCTGTGCTGGGCACTGCAATGGGATATATTTATGTACCGCCTGTGGCTTCCTGGGACCCACCCATGCTGTCGGTCCACACGGAGTTGTAACTGCATGTGTCCACTTCTAAAGAACCCCTGGGGCTGGGGCATGCAGTGTGGGCCGAAGACCACCTGCATTTAATCAGACGTTAGCTTTGCTGTCCAGGGCACTGCAATGGGATATATTTATGTACCGCCGGTGGGTTCCAGGGAGCCACCCATGCTGTCGGTCCACACGGAGTTGTAACTGCATGTGTCCACTTCTAAAGAACCCCAGTCTGACTGGGGCATGCAGTGTGGGCCGAAGCCCACCTGCATTAAACCTGACATTAGCTTTGCTGTGCTGGGCACTGCAATGGGATATATTTATGTACCGCCGGTGGGTTCCAGGGAGCCACCCATGCTGTCGGTCCACACGGACTTCACAATAGGGAGTTGTACCTGCCTGTGTCTACTTGTAAAAAACCCCAGTCTGACTGGGGCATGCAGTGTGGGCCGAAGCCCACCTGCATTTGATCTGACGTTGGCTCTGCTGTCCAGGGCACTGCAATGGGATACATTTATGTACAGCCGGTGGGTTCCAGGGAGCCACCCATGCTGTGGGTGCACACGGAATTCCCATTGCGGAGTTGTACCTGCCTGTGACTATTTATAAAAAAAACGCGGTCTGACTGGGGCATGCAGACACCTTGACAGAATGAATAGTGTGTGGCACATAGGTTCCCCATTGCTATGCCCACGTGTGCAGCTCCTGATGGCGGTGGCACAGGATTATATTTCTCATTGCTTCTGTACAGCATTGTGGGCTATCGCCACGTCCCTTTTAAAGAGGGTCGCTGCCTAGCCGTGCCAACCCTCTGCAGTGTGTGCCTGCGGTTCCTCCTCATGGCAGACGCACTTATAAATAGACATGAGGGTGGCGTGGCATGAGGGCAGCTGAAGGCTGCGCAGGGACACTTTGGTGTGCGCTGTGGACACTGGGTCGTGCGGGGGGGGGGGGGGGGTTGGGCAGCATGTAACCCAAGAGAAGTGGCAGCGGAGTGTCATGCAGGCATTGATTGTGCTTTGTTGGAGGTAGTGTGGTGCTTAGCTAAGGTATGCATTGCTAATGAGGGTTTTTCAGAAGTAAAAATTGTTGGGAGGGGGGGCACTCTTGCCACTATTGTGGCTTAATAGTGGGACCTGGGAACTTGAGATGCAGCCCAACATGTAGCTCCTCACCTGCCCTACCTATTGCTGTGTCGTTCCCATCACTTTCTTGAATTGCCCCGATTTTCATAAATGGAAACCTTAGCGAGCATCGGCGAAATACAAAAATGCTCGGGTCGCCCATTGACTTCAATGGGGTTCGTTACTCGAAACGAACCCTCGAGCATCGCGAAAATTTCGTCTCGAGTAACGAGCACCCGAGCATTTTGGTGCTCGCTCATCTCTAGTATCTACACATTTGCAGGAGCCCATATTTCCAAATCTAGCTTAATCTGGCATGTCTGCTCGTGAAGCTGCAAGCTCAGAGCTCAGTGGGGTTTCCCTGCAAGGCATGTCATCTTTAATTTCACAATTTTTATAAGGAAGTAAAAAATAAGCCCCATGTGCGCCTAGGGATTTATATTATGTCCCCAAAAAGTGCTAAATGTGCTGCATTACATCTTATTGGAGGTTATATCGAGCACCAGGTACTTGAATCTGGACCATCTTCAATTTAATAAAAAAACGTTTCTGAAGGATGGCTTCACATGACCACATTTGTGCCTGTTAAATAAATGCACGCTAAACACAGAGAATAGAGCCCTTTGCTTTCAATGGGTTTGTTCTCATGAGCATTTGGCGTGCACAGAAAAAAGTAGCATTGCTCTATTTCCCAGCGTTTTGCATAGCAATGGTGCCATAGTAGTCTGTGAGAGGTGCGCAAATATACAAGAGGAAACAATGCGGAAAATGCAAGGAAAAGAACACATCTGGACCTCATTAGGCTAATTAGTCTTTTAATCCACCGAAAGTATGTGTAGCGCACTAGTGGGCTGTCCTTGCATGCGCAAAAAAGAACAGGAGACAGACATGCACCAGAATCTGCCTCATCAAACCTTCTTCATGAGCAAATACGCTGCAGCGAGCGTTTCTGTCCGTACGCTTGTGTGAAGAAGCCCTAAGGGGAACAATGCTGTAATATATACATCTTGTATACAGTATATATACACTGCAGAGGTAAAGGCAATGAGTTTGTAGTGCAAAGTTTGCATTGTAGCTTACAGATCCATGAAATGCTGCCTGAAAACTGCAACCATTTTTTGAGATATTGAATTTGCCAATCCATGTAAATAATCTTTTAGTAATTTGGATAATAAATTGGTGATATTAATAATAATAATAATAATAATAATATCCCCATTTTTCCCACTTTCCCATTTTCAGAATTTCTTTTCATGTGTTTTTTGTTTCGAATAGACTAGTGTGGGGTTTTGCCAGAAACCAATTACCACCATCCCTCTGCAGCTCTCCGATTTCAGATTTGCTTGATTCATATTCAGAATACCTTCCATGTGAAAACATTGACAGGTGATAATATAGAAACCTAGAAACTCAATCTCGCACTCTGTCCAAACACCGAGCCATGCTAATGAAAAAAATCACTTGTCAGCTCATTTTAAGGAAATGCTGAATTTCTCCGTCTAATGTCTGTGTATCACTTTCTTTCCACCAAATCAATGCTAATAGAGTCATCCTATCATTCAGATAGCTTTTCACTTCTTTTTTACTGGCTCCTGTGTCAGATTCCTTTTTTCATGATGCAGTACGGATTTCACGGAGGTTATTCACAGGGAGATTTTCAACTTTTTCAGGTGCAAATATTTCAGCTGATAAAATGTGTCTGATTGTATCAAAGTCACTTGAAAATGAATGCCACAAAGTGCTTATTTTAGGCAACTCCCCTCTGCCATATCAGCAGATGCTGAAAATATATAAATCTATGTATTTACATTAAATATAGGCAGGTGAAATCAGGGGACCAAGAGAATTGTGATGCTCTACACAACCTAAGGCTCTTCAACACGACTGTATGATTTTCACGATAACCCGTACTATCGTAAGATCGCATGAATGAATCATTACTGTGATCGAGTACCGAACTTTAGCCGCGTATTTTCTGCCATTCACACGGGCGGTTGCTTCGTATATGCAAAAAAATATGCTGCAGCCCGGAAAACCATCGATCGGCAGAAATCATCGGAATGACTGCTAATGCTTAAATAGGGCCAGCTGTCTTCTTTTCCCAATATTGAATGCCGAGTAACTCTGTTCCCCTCCTTTTTTTTTCAGCTTCCGTTAAAATCTATGGGAGACCTACCTTTTGACCCGGCATATAAAATCAGCGTCTGAAAACAGTCGCCAATGTGCTATTTTATTCCGGCGCAATTTCTTTGCCCACCCAAAAACCGTTCATCTGAATGAAAATATTAGAATCCAATGCTTCAGGTGGTCACAATTTTTGTGCGATTTTTTTTTAAGGGCTAAATAGCTGCATCTATATGGTCATGGGAATAAGACCTTAACCCTTTCCAATCCACTGTCTGACATCTAAAGACACTCTGATGTCGGAAGACGTCCAGCAGGGTATTCTTACGGTATATTACTGGCCACTCTGTTGTCGGCGGCCTCTCCAGCATGTCCCATACCGCAGTACTAGCTCTAGCTGGCAGATGGCACCATTGTATAATGGCAGAAAGACAAAGTCCCCTAGAAAACCCTGAATTGAAAATAGAATTGCAAAGGGTTAATCATGGAAAGAAGATGTTACTATCATATGTGAATGTTGCCTGGTTTTATAAGCGTTTTGTGAAGTTTTGATAACGTCTAGTTTTATGAAAAGAATCCCAATTCATGTGCTTCAAACATTGGGGTAGATTTATTATTCAGAAGGTGCCAGTATTGTTCATGCTTTTGCTCCACATTTATGACATTTTAGACATTTTTAGATATGTTTTATGAAATGTTTGAAAAAGGCTTTACAGGAAAAGGGGCAAGGCATTACTGCATCACTATGCACCAAAAAAGTGCCAACAGGTTGATGCAAAAGCTGGCATATAACTAAAGCAATTAATGGCTGCTATAAACTGAAGGTGTGTTTGGACGGAGCCATATCATTCCAAAAATCATTTAAATGAAAAAAAGTTAATGATAATCGTTCATTTTAAACATGAGCCAACGACGAACAAGATTTGTCGTTCAGTTTCAGCTGGCATAAAAAATCATCATTAGCGTCTCATTATGCTTAAACACTGATAGTTCAGTGTTTCACATAGGAATCTATGCAAATAGGGAAGATGGGACAATATCTCTGCGGAGCCATCTATTGGATGGCAGCATTCCTGCAAATCACTGTCCGACCCTTTATACAGGTCTTTGTAACAATGATTGGGAATTGAAAACAAAGCCAGAATCAACACAGCTGTTTCAGGGTGTTTGCTCCTCATCAGTGTGCAGCAGGACCCTGGCTTGGCTAGTGAAAGGCCTATAACATGGGTCAGGAGGGGTAACATTACTCCTTAAGAAGAGCACCTAAATTGTGAGTAGACTTATAAGGCCATGCATGCTCCTCTGGGAAATATATGCAAATAAGGAAGATGAACAATACTTCTGCAGCGCCACCTATTGGATAGTAGCATAAGAATGTTAAACACAGAATGATAAGCGAAGGAGAGGGTTACGATTCCCAGCGATGATTTGCTTGTCTAAACAGGCTGTTCATGAGAATGAGCCAGTGATGACGTCACCAGATTGTTCGCTTAGTCAAACAAGAATCGTGAGCTTCTCGTTAGATATAAAAGAAGCATTAGACTAGACAGCCTAAAGATGCACCAGATTTATCTTCCAGCATGAGGGTGCGTTCACACGAACGTATATCGGCTCGGTTTTCACGCCGAGCCGATATACGTTGTCCTCATGTGCAGGGGGGGGGGGCTGGAAGAGCCCAGGAGCAGAAACTCAGCTCCCGCCCCCTCTCTGCCTCCTCTCCACCCCTCTGCACTATTTGCAATGGGGAGAGGCAGAACGGGGGCAGGGCTAATTCCCGGAACATAGCCCCGCCCCCGTTCCGCCTCCTCTCATTGCAAATAATGCAGAGGGGCGGAGAGGAGGCAGAGAGGCGGCGGGAGCTCAGTTCCTGCTCCTGGGCTCTTCCATCCTCCCCCCTGCACATTAGGACAACGTATATCGGCTCGACGTGAAAACCAAGCCGATATACGTTCGTGTGAACGCACCCTTTGTCCCATTGATAAATCTGGTGTGTTTTAAGGCTGTCTAGTCTAAGGGTGCTTTTGCACGGAACGAGAAATTGTTCACCTGAGCAAATGAGCAAATGGTGACACAGTTTGCTTGTTTGCTCAGATGGTTAGTTTAAACACAAATATAAATCGGGTTTTTTAAGCAGGTTTGTTCAGTCGTTCAGGTCCCTGTACAGTCAATGGTTTAACTCCTGAACTGTCAATCTGTTCACTAGCAAGTATGTTTCAAAGCTGATATTTCTTGGAACTGCAGTCTGATCCTTCAGTTTCCTTTCTCATGTAACAGGCTTCAGAGATCTTATTAGCACATTAACTAAACATGTAATATAGTATGTTAGGCTAAAAAAAGACAAATGTTCATCCGTTTCGGCCTGCCCCCCACCCATTGTTGATCCAAAAGAAGGCAAACAATCCCCAATGAGGCAGCAGCAAATGTGCCCCCCAAAAATTCCTTCCCGACTCCATAATGGCAGTCAGAATCATTTGGATCAACATTTGAAAAGTTCCTACCTGACTCGAAAACCGACAGTCGGAAGATCCCTGGATCAACAACTCTTTTAGATGGCACAATTGCCATTTGTATAAGTGAACAAGTTGATGACATCATCACCAGCTCGTTTGCTCTTGTGCAGCCTGTTTAGACAGACAGATTCATCATTGACTCATTCAACAAGAATCAGACCATTCTCTTTCAGTGTTTCACATTTGCTAAGTGCAAATAAGGAAGATGGAACAATATGTCTGCAGCGCCATCTATTAGATGGCAGCATTCCTGCAAATCAATGTCAGACTCTTTAAACAAGTCTTTATAACAATGATTGTGAATTGACCACAAGCCTGAATCCATACACAGACAGCTGTTTCTGGGTTTTTGCCAATCCTCAGTGTGCAATAGATTTCTGGCTAGTTAGAAGCATATGACTTGGGTTGGGAAGGGTATCATCTCTCCTTAAGGGGAGCACTTAGAAGGTGGGGAGATTTATAAGGCAATGCAAGCATTGTGAAACACTGAACGATCAGTGCCTAAATAGAATGAGAAGTGAATGAGCCAACAATGATTTTTATGCCTGCAGAAACTGAATTACCATTCTCTTCTGGTCGTTTGAACGATTATTTGAACAATAAGCCTTCCATCTAAAAGCACCCTTAATTCTTCCTCAAGATGTTGTTAATGTGAGCAGTGCCGTCTTAACAGCATTATGGGCCCCCCGGGCAATGCAGTGTACTGGGACCCCTACGACAACCACTCACAGGAATAAAGTGGAGTAGAGAGTTAGTAATTGGTGACCTAGACCGGAGAATCGGAAGTCGCCTTTACACATGGCACAGACAGATTGGAGCCAAGCTCATATCCCGCCATACAGAATTGTTATATGTAATACAAGGTGTACTGAAATGTTACCATACATAGATTAGTAGGGGGTCCGCAGGCAACTGCCCATCAGGCCCATGCGTCAAGATGGCACTGAATGTCAGTGACCTCTAGTGATGCATGAGCAGTGAGAAGATGATTTCCTTACAAAAAGATGTTTTTAGTACATTAGAATAGATATGGTCTTATCATAAAACCAATACCAATCATGTATAATTAATTACTAATAGGTTGCAGAGGCAATATCTGACTGCAGAATTTGAAAGTGTTGTTCCTTTAGGCTACAATCGCATTATGCCTCCCTTTACGCCCATGGATCCTGTCCTGATCCTGTTTTCAGGATTTCAGATGTAAATCAGGATAGGACCGCTGGACATAAAAGGGAAATGTAATTTGAATGTAGCTTTAATAAAGTCAATTACTTTATGCTGTTTTGATGCTTTTGCTTTCCAGGTACTCAATCCGCAAAGGAAGTAGGATTGAGTAATATGATTGCACTTGGTCATGCCATCACTTTTGTTGGCCTTTTTCAAAAATGTGTTGTCAAATTAATACATGTCAAAAGTTAATTGATAGAAAATAACACATTTTATACAAGAATTACTTAAAATAAATGATATAAAAATGTTTCTTCCATATTCATAGTAGCAGTCCCAATGTCACAGGGTCATTTCCTTCCATTTCTGATCATTATTATAAGCTTTACTCACTTTAAATCATTTTGTTGAGGCTATTGTGTATTATGTCATCAGATTACTTTACCCACACGATGAATAATAACAAAATACCTGGAATTGTAGAGCCCAGTTGACAGAAAAAAGCTGATCAAGGCCCTTGTTTTTAAGAATAATGTTACTTGTTCGATGAATGTGTCTGCAAAGTGAATTATGGTAGGTCTGATGATCTTAGTGTTTCTTAGCCATGTGCTGTAATACACAGTGGACCGAAATTGCTGCATGCTTCAGTGATCTCTGTTTCATGTTTCATGTCAGTTCCAATGCAGTGCATCAGATCTGACAAGGGGCAAACACACTTATGTGAACAAGCCATAAGAGTAATAGAAATAATTTCAGTTTTATCCCAGGTGACAAAGTAGTTTCTATTGAGTCAATGGACAGCAATAGTCACAATTAAATGGTCGGCAAATATAATACTATTTAGATAACACAGATAAAACATTTCATTTGTTTATGTTATAATAGCTTTTATGTTATAATAACTTTTATGGTTTACATATACACATATGAATTAATTAAAAATCAAGGTTTTATTGGACTAAATTTGATTGCTATTGTACTATAGAACAACATAACTTTGTGCAACGCACTACAGAATGTCCAGGGAATAATGTTTTTCCTTGTTCAGAGAGCCATAGGAGTGTAGGGTGTGTTCAATAGGACGTGTAATGCTCCCTGGGAAAAAATATGCTAATAAGTGATTAAATAATTCCTCCACTACATTAACAATTGGGAGGTGGCTACCCTTTGAGCCAATATCTTACCTCTTAACAGGACTTGCAACATGACTGGGGATGTAAGCCAACCCTGAAACAGCTGTTTGTACATGAATTTTATGGTTTGGCTTATATCCCTAGTCAAATATAGCCTTGAGAATTGAGACGGGCTGAGGAGGTACTGTCAGGGACACTGATGCACCATTGGTTCAACAGGGCACCTTGTTGGCAGGCAAGCACCACCAGGGTCAATGAGGCACTTGGTGGATGTGGTGGTGAGGTGCCTTGGTGGCTCCAGGGAGCTGATGAGGCAAAATCAGGGACTACAAAGTACCCGTGAGATGAAAATGTGGCATCAGGGATAGCAAATCAATTTGCTGGCAGTGAGGCACATATCAGGAAAGCAGGGCATTCTAAGTGCAGTGAGGCACTTGGTGAGTCATTGCATGTGGCATAAAGGTTACATGGGTGGCAAGAGATCAAAGGATAGGCACAGTCAATGTCAGTGATACGGCAGGTGCATAGGGAGTCACCTTTGGATTTGATAGGGTATATGAAGGGCAGAAATGCAGTATCTGGGATGATGAGGTAGTGGGAAAAACAGTATGGAATTAGGAGGTTGGAGTTCAAAAAAATAGAAAGGCTCCAGGATCCTGGGTTGGATAATGGCCCTATACCATGACCCAAAAACATTGGTTCGGATGAGTGGGATGCTCTCCTCAACCATAAA
The DNA here is from genome assembly GCF_035609145.1 of Eleutherodactylus coqui. NCBI lineage: Eukaryota > Metazoa > Chordata > Amphibia > Anura > Eleutherodactylidae > Eleutherodactylus > Eleutherodactylus coqui. The sequence goes on along the minus strand of NC_089845.1, from coordinate 28,462,046 downwards.
AATTAGAAATGCCATGAGACAGGGCTGGCCCCCATCACCTTTCTTATATGTTTTGGTGGTGGAGTCCTTGGTAAATGCCCTCAGAGGAAATATTGATATTCGAGGATATGAGGCAGGGTTATTTAAGCACAAATTGGCATTGTTTGTGGATGACCTCTTAATCTATATGAAGAATCCTAGAATAGCCTTGCCAATAATCCTAAAAGAATCTGAAAAATTTGGAAGAATTAGTAACTTTAAGGTCAACATTCATAAGTCTGAGATCCTCAACATAAACATCCCAACAACTGAGGTTTCAAATCTAAAAACATTTTTGCCATCCATTGGAGAGATGATCATATTTGATACTTTGGGGTTCTCCTGATCACCAATGTAGACCAACTATTCAATTTGAACTACAAACCCATGCCGTCCTGACTCGAACCAGACTTAAATAGATGGCGACTCCTTACCCTCTCCTGGTTTGGCAGCATTAACATCCTGAAAATGGACTCCCTCCCCAAATTACTCTACCTTTTCCAGACCTTCCCTATCAAATTGCTTAGGGTCTTCCTATCTCGTGTTCGAAAGACCTCTGTTGACTTTGTCTGTACTACAAAGTGGCTATGTGTAAATGCATAATAGATATATTCCACTACTGTTCTTCCAAGTTGTGGATGAAACTAGAGCAGAACTCTTCCTTGCATCAGGCATTAGGAATCTATTGGCTCACATGGTAAAAGGGACAATAGGGACTAGAATTTTCACCTTTTTTGAATAGCTTTCTTGATATTTGGGATGGCTTTACAACAAGTATGGGTCTGATCCCAAGACCGGGCCCACTCACTCCTCTTGTGGGAAACCCTGACCTACTGGACTTGCTCAATAGCTCTTCCCTTCTATCTAGACTAGAATCCCCATTACCACGTATATGAGACCTTCTGACCAACTCAGGCATATATCCTCTCCAAAAAATACTGGGGGAAGAAAGCCCGTTGGCTGGGGCATGGTTCCAGTAGCAACAAGCAGGCCATTTAATTAGATCCCTCATGTATAAATTCCAATTAACTGCCCCACTATCCCACTTTGAGGAGTTCTTCATCTCATCTGCGCATACGACAGTAGGGATCTCAACGGTTTACTTAATTTGGTGGCAGAGGCCGACCCAGGACAACAAATGGGATGAGAAAGGGAGTTGGGACGACCTTTCCCAAAAGAGACATGGAACAAAGCTATTGCTTTAACAAACAAATCTTCCATCTCAAACAAATTTCAAGACCTCAATTATGTTATTATCCCAATCATATAGAACACCTTCTTGACTTGCTAAATGTATCCCCAGACACCAAACAAGTGCTAGAAATGCTCCTCTAATGTTGGTACATTCCTCCATATCTGGTGGTCCTGCCACTTGGTCTCCAACCTCTGACAAGAGGTTAGTACACTATATAATTCAGTACATAGGGGGACAATCTCTCTCTCACCAGAAACAGACCTTTTAAATATGATACTAGGACCTATCTCTAAACATAAAAAGGGTATACTTAGATTCTCCTATTGGCCATGCATCAAATTATCCCCAAACTACGGAGGTCCACAGTACCTCAGGAGGTTGATGTGTTTAGAGGCCCTAGACCATATATTCTACCTGGAGCAACTCAGCACAAACGGCAATAATACATTTTCCAGCTTTGGGTCTATCTGGGATATCATTCTGTGCTTCCCCTGGCCTGATCACATGGTTCCTTAGAGGCGTTGTGTCCGCTAAGCCTCTCTCCTCTCCGCACTTATTATATAGACTTTCTCATTCTTCCTTATTTCTCCTTTCCTTTTTCATAGTCTTTTTTTCCCTTTCTTCCTGCTCTCTTCCTTGCCTTCCCTCCTTTTTTCCCATCCCCCTGAACCTTAATGTTCAATATGGTTGTACGAATCAGCTTGCCCAGCCATTAGTAGCAACAGGAGACTCATACCTAGAACCACATGAAATCCAACATGCTGAATACTTGGACGCAGATTAATACTGTACATGACAAACCTGCGTTGAACAATTATGTTTATTGGATTTGCAACCTTAATAAAAACATTTTGAACCATAAAAGTACATCATGATGGTTTTTCTATGTTCTCTCATGCTTGGGTTATCCAGCCACAAATATTTGTTGACTGCTGATCAGCCTGCTACATAAACATAAAAGAAGGCATGCTCACCTCCCTGACACCCTGCTGCTCCCGTTCTGATGGCACTTGGTACCTGCTGTTCTCTACTTCCTGCTGCAGTCAAAATGGCATTCCAACAGCAGAACATCTATCAGTTGCAACTAATTACAGGCTGAAGTGCGCTGCTGATTCGCTGCAGCTGTCAGATATCTCACCATAAATTTGTGGCTGTTAGTTTGGCAACATCTTCTAGTCTCACTTTCTTCTCACAGAATTAACTTGGTTCACGGCCAGGTTTCCATTGTCCTCTCTTTAGAAACACAGCTCATATGTTCAGTTCACAGTGATATCTGTCAATGAAAATCAATTCATCAGCTCCACATCTCTTCCTCTAAACTCTCTAAAGCCTCTTTAATTAGCACAATTAATTGCTTCATAGCTGTCTTCTCCTTCATGACATCTCTGTTTTCCTAATATTTAATCAGTCTAGAAATTGTAACTTTAATATATACAGTATAGTCACAATGGCTCTATTTATTAGAACATAGCTATACATTTAGATCATCCTAATGGTTTACATCATCCTAATGGTAAGAAGGCACAGAGGCTTTTACCTCTCAATACATTTGGCCCGGGTCACTCCAGGGCTCTCTTTATTTAGAATGTCATTTAAAACTTTGGTCTAACTGAAGTTCCCCTTTTGTTTTCACTTTAAATCTAAACTATGCTGTATAAGACTCTTGTGAACAGTAACTTCATTTTAATTAGGTTGGATGATACATATTACCAGATTCCTAAAAGTACAGGCTCCCCGTTAGTTTTTGAAAAGATACTTTAAACTCAGACTGCATCGTGACCCAATGACATTGGCTTTGACATTGAATCAAATCTTTAGAACTACATCACATTATTTAAATACATGATATAGTTGGGAAAATGGAAAGTTTTGATCCTCATTATCCTGTTTTAGATGCTGCAACAACTGCATTACCATCAGGGCTGCAATGTATGCCCAGACTTACTGCTCTGTACATTTAAATGGTCGTGACTCGTTAACTTTTCAAACCACGGTAGAGTGCTTATATTACAGCAGTGTGAGAACTAACAAATGAGCAATTTACTTTATTTACCTGAAATGATGCTTTGTGCCACTGCCTGCTACTTAAATATTGCCCTCTATTGATGTGCTCCACCCTCCCTTAGCTAAGCAAAACATGGCTGCCAAGTCAGTATCTCCGCACCTACCACCAATTCTCCTCAAAGCAATGTGCTGTGCTGTTTATGGGGTGGAGGCACAGACTTAAATCAGAGTGCAGGGCAAGAATCCAAAAGGCCATCAAGCAGCAGGAGTGATCAGCGGCAAAAACAGATCCAGTCCAGCAAGTGAGACTAGTCTGCCTCTAAACTAGTAAACTACGAGGTGGCCAGGGAGCTCTTGAGATTTCTGTGTGTCTGTGTTTTGTACAGGCAGCGACTTCAGTTGAATGGTTTTTTTTGTGTTTTTTTTATGGTTCTCACCTTCTGATTCTGACCAAAGAACTGTCAGTCACTCTGGCCCCCCACCCAAAACCCATACTATCTCTTGTTGCCCCCTCCCCCGCAAAGATCTTGACACCTACTCTGTCCTCCACAGAGCCCCTAAATTTTCTCTCCCTGATGCCGCTTTCAGAGTGCTTTACTCTCCCCACACACAGAGCCCCTGCCACCTATTGGAAACAAGCTTGGAAAACACCAAAGGGTTCCTATTGTGGTTACATACTGCACATAGCAAATCCTCTGGTATAAGGGAGAGCTGCAGAAACAGATACAGGGGGATTCCCTAGCTAAAGAGTCTCCCCTGGAGAAATATAGGCAAAACACTGTTAATAAAAAAGTTAATCTGCGCTTCAAGATAGTGCAGTAGGGACCAAATAAGTAACAAGGGAAAAAGATAGAGGCGGAGACAGGAGCGTGCGCTCCATTGGTTATCCCGTGGAGCGTTTGGAACGCAGTGTGTGCTCTATTGGCTATAGGTGGAACTCAACGTACGTTCCACCATGAATAGGCATTGTATGTTGCTTGCCTTACTAGGCGGAGCCGGTCATTTGACCGCCATGATAATGTTGCACGATGACGCTCCCATCTTTACCCGCTACAATGGCGCCGCAGAACGCCGGCTACAGAACAAGTGATGTATGTTTTATTATATATATGTGCATTTGCGCTAGTATATGCTATTGTTGGCTTGAGGAAGGTGCCCATGTTTGAGCACTGAAACGCGCTGCCAGTATTGTTCACTTTTGGAATAAAGAACTGGATTTGCATTAACGCTGAATTCGGTGATTCTTCCAAAGCATAGGAGTCAACACTCATAGAAGGGGGCATTTGCTGGTCATACCCCCCTCCTTCCAAGCAAGTGCCGTCCCTGCATCTATCTTTTTCCCTTGGATCTACTTATTTGGTCACTACTGCATCCTGAAGCACAGATTAACTTTTTTTATTAACAGTGTTTTGCCTGCCACCTAATGTCTCCCTTTGCTCATAACTTCTCATAGAGCCTCTGTCACTTTTACTCTCCCACCTCTTGCTCACAACATTTAGCTCCTGCTATCTAATGTGTCCCCATGGGGTAAAGGTTGGGTCGAGGCCCTTTTACTCTATTATGGCTTTGGCATTGTTACACACATATCTTTTACTCAGTCTATACATCTTGTTAGATAATAGACGGAGGATGAAAATGTGTTGTAACTATCTGTGCTGGTCTGTCAAGCCGGAACTCCCCCATTCCTAAAAAAAAAACTAAAAAAACAGTGTTTTTCCCTGGAGGAATGTATGCCTGAATCTATGGCTGGAGCTGTTTTATTATGCTAATCTAAGGCCTGCATTCAATCTCTACTTTAATTATAGTACTTGCTAGTCAATACAGAGGTAGGATCCTGAATATTCAAATTTTCTGTGTTGAATACTATTGCTCAGGTTACTGCATGCAAGGAATTCAGACTCCTCATTTTGAAGAAGCAAATGTAATGCCCCAGCAGTTTGGGACAAGCTCTGTTCATTCTGAAAGAAAAGAAAATGACACCATAAGCATTCCAGAACCCTGCTAGAACCGAGGCTACAGCCATTTGAAGTTTAGTTGGGAATACTGAATTTACAGCTGTCAAGTTTCAATCAGTGTGGGCAAGTAGAGAGGGGGGGAAGGGGACACAAGCCAAAGCAAAGAATAGATTTGAATGTTATCAATCAGAAAGCATACTTGCTCTCTGATTGCCACATACAAGGTTTTCTCCAGAAAATTAGTGAAATGATGAGGACTTGTTCATCTAATCAATCCTGTACATCTTTTAACCCTGCAGATGCTGCAGTCATTGCTGAACATGATATCTAAAAAAAATTTTTTATAGAAAATAAATTTGAAAACTTTTTCCCCTTACTTAAATATTGAAACCATAAAAAGAGCAAAAAAAAAAACATCAGACATAATTTATATTGCCACAATCATAACAATCCATCCTATAAAACATTAAATTATTTATCTAGCACGGTAAATGCCATAGAATACTGAGGGTTCAGTCACATGGGTGCATCGGCGCCCGTGTTACTGCAGGTAGCAGACGGCTGTACCTGAAGACGGACGTCTCTCTGTAGCGCTGGAGGAAAGAACATGTGACCGGCTTCATTGCCGGTCATGTGTTCTTTCATCAGCGCTGGAGAGAGACGGCCGTCTTCAGGTACGGCCATCTTCTAACTGTCAGTCACACGGGCGCATTGGCGCCAGTGTACGGGTGCCGATGCGCCCGTGTGACTGAGCCCTAAAAGCAAATACCAAAATACCTGTTTTGTGTTCATCTCGCTTCCCGAAAACAGGAATAAAAATATTTAAAAAGTAATATGCAACTGAAAATGGTATCAATAAAAAGTACAAGTTGTCCTACAGAAAGCAAGCCCTCATACAGCGCCGTCGACTGAAAAATAAAAATGGTCTGGTCCTGGAATATGGCGCCACAAAAAAAAAGTGTTTATCTTGTGCAAAAGTGGTAAAACAAAATACAAACTCCATTAGGCCGGCTGCACACGAGCGTGACGGGCTCCGCCGTGAAATTCCACGGCGGAGCCCATCACGGCGCCCCCCAGGAGACCCTATACTTACCTGCGAATCCGGCGTTCTCGCTCCCGCATGATGTTTCCCCGCCCACCTCCGCCGCGTCATGTGACACGCCCACCGCAACACATGACGTGGCCGGCCGTGTCACATGACACGCCGGCCGCGTCATATGACATGGCGGCAGGCGGGGAAGCGTTTTCACGCTATCTTCCGCTGTGCTACAGCGAAAGATAGCATGAACGCACGGCTTCCATTGACTGTAATGGAAGCCGTCCGCGCGTACACCCGCGGCAAATAGAGCATGCCGCGGGTGAGGACGGGTGAAATCACGGTGCGGAATTCCGCGGTGAAATTCCGCGTCGTGAGCACTGAGCTATTAGGTTCAATAGAACCTAATAGCTGCGGGTAACGCAACGGATTTCCGCCGTGAATTACACGGCGGAAATCCGTTCGTGGGAAGGAGGCCTAAATGTTGTGTTGTCATGATCATAGTGACCCATAAAACAAAGTAACAATAATTATACCGCAATGTGAATGCCACAAAAATATATTGCACAGAGCAATAGTGAAATTGTTTTGTTTTCCAATTCCCTTCAGCAAAACAATAAATAATAAGAGTTATTTAATACATTATATGTACTCAAAATTAGTTCCTGTAAAAACTAGAACTCATGCTGCAAAATAAAATAGTTACACTGACAAAAAAATGTAAAAAGTTATGACCACTGGAACACTAAAGGGGGAATAATTTACTGGCTCTTAAGGCTGAAGCTAGTTATGTTACTAAGGAGTTAAAAATGCACTTCAGGTGACTGAGTTATGTTTCAAATATATTTACATGAAGCATGAATTCAAAATCTACAATAAAAAAGTGATATTTTTGGGAGTTTTTTCCCCAATTTTAGCATGACTGTATAAGGTTTAATGCCCCCTCAGAATTGCATAGTACATGAAAAGTTGTTGACATGATTAAAAAGCAAGGCAATTGTATTTTAAACTATGTGAATCATAAATGGTCACTAAATATTCAAACTTGTGCCTCTATGATTGCCAATGCGATAAATAGCAAAAAAAAATCACTTTATCTATATAAATTAATGTTTCTTTGCTGAAGAAAGTACTCTAAAGTGCTGGCCACTGGGTTTGTCTTCCTCCTAACTTGCTTGTCCACTACCTATTATCAAATGATGTTATCTGTGTTACTAGAGATGGTATGGCAGAAGAACAGGAAGTGTAGGAGCTGGATGAGTCAACCTGTCAACTAAGGTCTATGAGAGTAGTGGAGTGAGGGGAGTATGAGAGAGACTCACATAGATCTGCTGTTAGAGCTAATGATGAGTTATTTAATGCCTTTTATTCACATGTGCACTGCTCAGTACTTCTGCAGACTATCCTGCATGATGATGTTACGTCACACATAAAAATACAGAGGGGTAATTTAATAGACAACTTACATTTTCTCCAGCAGATGGACTTCAAGCATTCAATCTGTTGGAAAAAAATAAGGAAAATAGTTTAAAATAATTTGATAGTTTGAAAATAGTTGGAATTAATTTTCAATTCATCCATATAACAAAAAAAATAGTTCGATGGTGTTTAATATCATTTTTTGCTAACACAATCCTATGAAAGGGTTGATTATCTTTTGTAAGAAAAGGCTTGGAGGTTTTTGATGTGCTAGCACTTTCTGTAAATTAGTAGCAATGCATTTTTATAAGCAAAATGACTATATTATTGTGACTTTTATTTGTGACTAGTCCTGTTCTTGTCATCAGGGTCTAAAATGATAAATGATAAATGCATGATCTATGAACAGCTACTGTAATCTGCAGCCAAGCAGACAGGATTAACCAGTCTTGGCTAGTGGGAGATTGTAAATTAATAAATGCCATAGCAGAATTATAGAGGTTTACTTTAATCCTACTGTGTTACGTTTGTCAGTTTACTCTACTATCATTGATTGCTTTGGTAGAGCGATCTGACAGCTCGTTACTATCACAAACAGGATTAGATCAATTTGCTAATCATTTCTAAAGCATGCGTTCTTTTGTTCTAAATGTAATATTTATGAATTACAGAAAATAGAACATGTAGTTTATGGTTGTAGTTGAAGATCTTCTGTGTATGTCAAATATTGGCATATACAAAAATCCTTACTTAATTATACACATTCCATTCAAAGTATAAAAGCACAGCACAATCTTATCTAACCATTAAAAGTGTCCTACAGGTCTGAAGAATACTGAATTGTCCACAAGTTACATCTGCGGTAGCTGACTGGCAGGGCTCCACCATCCAGGGCGCCATCGATTAGTGTTCACTGGGCAGTTGTGTCAGCATAAGGAGCCAGAAGCATACAGCTCCATATACTTTACTATGGTGTGGCATGATATTGCAGGCATAGCTTCCACTGACGTTAATGGGAGGTGTGCCTGCAATATTATGCTGCACCACAGCAAAGTGTATGGAGCTGTCTGCTACCAGTTATGTATACTGACACAGCAGCCCAGTAAACAGTTAATTAGTGGGGGTTCTCAGCGGTGAACCTTCACCAATCAGCTATTGATGACATAAATTGTGAACAGTTCATTACTCTTCAGATTTAATTAAAAGATGTATAATTGTTAAAGGGGTTTTCACATGAAAAATGTTATCTATATCCAGGGCGGTCATGTTACTGACTTCACCAGGTGAGTAATGGTGCTTTCTTAGTTTAGAGCCTAAAACAGCCCAGAACATGGTCATAAGAAGCACAATACATGAATGGGGCAACAAAGTGCCTGTTATGTCTGTCCCCTGGGATCTGTGGTACTACAGATGATCTGCAGCTTTCCTGCTCAGGTGTTGGGGATTGTGCTGGCTGGACATGTTATTGCCTCCAGTCAGCCAAGCACTCTAGGTCAGAACACATAAAACTGTCTTTCCAAATGTGGGTGTGGTCAGCTGTCTTCCCTGGTGTGGGTGTGGTCAGCTGTACTCCCAGGTGTGGGTGTGGTCACCTTCTCTGTTCTCATTCTCTCTCTCTCTCTGTGATGTGAGGAGGTTCTGTTTGATTGCTGCAAAAAAGGTTTGTGTTTTGTGCTTGGTTGTATCGCTGAACTCCTGGTTATTGTAGGGACTAGCGGTATAGCCAGGAGCCATGAAGTGGCCTTCTAGCTTCCATATTTTGATCAAAATGTCAACTAATATCTGGAATTTATAGCGTTAACATCTGCTACTAGTGTTTGCATTTTGACTGCTATATGGTGTGATTATGGCTCTGTATATCTTTTTACCCTGTCCAGTTTTCCCTGTCGGTGGTGGCATGTTTGTGTCCTATCTAGGGTGCTTGGGTTCCTAGGAGTAGCTAGGCCCAGTTCCGAAAACCACTGGGCCGCCCTTTATTGGGGTGATGTCCCCGTTCAGGTAGGTCTGTGTCACTAACCCTAGTAGAATATACAAAAAGGTGCTCATCTGGTGTTCTCTATCTTTGGTAATGTTCACGTGGGCTCAGCGCTTCCTTACCCGCACAAACGTAACAGTGCCCTATACATGAATGCGGCCATGAACAGCACAATACATGAATAGGACCAGGAACAGCACAATACATGAATAGGACCAGGAACAGCACAATACATGAATTGGGCCATGAGCGGTACAATAAAAGAATGGGCCATAAGTAACACAATAAATGAATGGAGCAATAAAGGACAAGATAACTGGATGGAGCTCTAAGAGTAACAATAAATGAATAGGAGCTCGATGATGGAATTAAGAGCATAAGGAGCATTATGACTGAATGGGGGGCATAAAATGGAGCATTATTATTGACAGGGGCAAAAGGGGCTTTATTACTGATTGGGGGGACTAAAGTAGACATTATAACTATGTTGTAAGCAGGGCACGAAAAGTGGCACCTACTTGTGGGGCACTATGGGTAACATTATTATTATCTGGGGAACTATGTATGGTGAGATTGTATAGTGATTTGGAAAACTAAGGCAGGTGGCTGTAAAACTTTGAAGACAAAGTTGTCTGTATGTCATTCTGCAGAGACAAGTTATGATTGGGACAAGTTATCATGGCAGTCCCGGCCAAATGGAAAGAAAAGGGAAAGTGAACAACTCCAATCAGAGGGGACGTCACCTGTGATCATTGGATATAACGGTACTTCAATCACTTACATGTTCTGCAAAGCTCTTGTGTAGAACCAGTATCTATCACTATATGATCACTGTATGAGGGAAAATATTGGTCTTTGTGTAGTGTTTATTTTAATAATAGTATGGTTGAATTCTGTTACTATGTAGTGGTATTACGTGGTCATGGTCTGGTGGTATTAGTTGACTCTTATATAATCCCATTATTGGTAATATTGGTCTTTGTGGTGGTCTTTATTCAGTAACAGTATGGTGGTATTTTTCCACTGTAGTAATATGTGACCATGGTCAGTTGATATTATTTGGCCCTTATGTTGAGTTATTATTGGTAATGTTGGGTCTTGGTGTAGGCAATTTTGTTCAGTGAAAGTATAGAGCTAATTATGCAAGCTATGATGATTTCAGTGATTCCATGTATGCATGTTGCTTTTTTCACTTTTTCAAAATAAAAAAAAATATTTCATTTGTTTAATTAACTTAATTAACATTTATTCCATTTTTACATAGTCCTGCTAGGGATGTCACAATGCTATCATTTAATTTCTTTTATAATGCTTCAATATACAGCTATGGCATGCCTAGTGGCCTTTCATAGGCCTCCTGCTGTGATGGCTAGCTGTCAGCATCCAACATTTGCATTTGCAGGCTGCCATCATGTGTAGAGGTTGACCCCTGACTCTCTCTAACCACATAATGCTGTATTCGCTACTGAATGTGGCATATAGAGAGTTTCCTGACCGGTACAGCATGAGCCTGGGTGTCAGTAAAAACAGGACCCAAGATATAAATGTTCTGCATAGAGGCTTAAGGCAAGCCAGTCTATGATGTTCATTTATGTCATTGAGGCTTCAGTTAACATTATGTGGCACCTGTTGCTCTGGTTGGTGATTTGCTGACCCCTGACTAGTTGTGTTCATTTCACTGGTTGTTGGTTTTGGGCCACCAACAACATGAAGCAACTTTGTAATTTTTTTCCAGGGCTACCTTTTGATTCCAATCTGTCCCTGTTTATACCTAAATTAAGCTCCTAATTATAATTTTATTTGTATTTACACTTGCTTAAAAAAATAAATTTATATCCCCAGATATTCAAGAATCGGTTGGTATCAGGATCGGGCTGATTTCACCAAAATCATTGTGAATTGGGGCGGCTGCTTATAACTCCTCTTTAATTCAAAGGGAGAACAAATAAGATTCACTAATTTGCCCCACAGATAGTCCCCAATGCAACCAGAGCCTCCCAAATTGCATGGGAATACAGTCAAACATCTGGAGAACACTGTGCTCTTCCCAAAATTGTTAAAAAATAGTGTACAGTAGTGTAAATGTCAATTGTATCCCAGGGGTGTCACTGAATACAAAAACAATGCTCACATAGGGTCTCATAGATAAAGAATTACTCCCAAAAAGTCGGCAGGTGTGCTACTTGTTTTGGAAACAATGTCATACATTTCACAAGGACAATTTCTGCCAGGTGAACACAACACTCAATCACAGGCTTGTTCCAAGGAGCAGCTATAGACCTACCAAAACATACAGTTTGCAAGACAGCAGGGGTGCAGGTGAACAGAGTAGCCAAGCACAGACCTTCTCCAAGGAACATCTGTAGAGCCACAGCTTTTCTTGTGCTTTAGAAAATGTTCATTTTAGGAGAATGAGGAGGAGGAAACATGGCAAAAGCAGGAAAAGTTGAGCAACAACAGTTCCACCACCACCAGCAGCATCTGGAGGGCAGAGCATTCTAGACGTGGAAACATAGGACCTGTAGCTCCTTGTTTCCATATTTTTCATTTGGGGCTGAAGTAGGAGGAGGAAACATTGCAAAAGCAGGAGAAGGAGAGCAGCAGCACTTCCATCATCATCAGCAACAGCTCCTTGAGGGCACAGTGTGGTCTTTAATATGCATTTGCCATTTCCCATGGCTATTATGGTTATATAGGTTCAACGTTAAAATCATAGGGAAGCGATCAGAGATGCTTCTAGTCAAGAATTCTATAGATGACAACATTCTGAATATTTGATCATTATTAGAGATGAGCGAACGTGTTCTTCCGAGCTTGATATTCGTGCGAATATTAGGGTGTTCGGTATGTTCGTTATCCGTAACGAACACCATGCGGTGTCCGGGTTACTTTCACTTCCTTCCCTGAGACGTTAGCGCGCTTTTTTTTGGCCAATATAAAGACAGGGAAGGCATTACAACTTCCCCCTGCAACGTTTAAGCCCTATACCACCCCCCTGCTATGAGAGGCTGGGGAGATAAGGTGTCCGCCTGATATAAAAGTCTGCCCCTCCCGCGGTTCGCTATGGATGCATTCTATATGCGCTCAATGGGGCCAGCGGCAGCAGCGCTGACCCCATTGAGAACATATAGAAGACAAATCCTTCTTCTCTGGCACAGCTGTAACAGCTGTAGCAGAGAAGAACGATGTTTGCCCATTGAATTCAATGGAGCGGCAATACAGCCGACTCCACTGAATGCAATGGGCTGCCGGCGATCGCAGGATGAATTGTCGGGAAGGGGTTAAATATATAACCCCTTTCCTGCAATTCATCCAGAAATGTGTTACACTAAAAATATATACCGGCGTATAAGGCGACCGGGCGTATAAGACGACCCTCCAACTGTCACCTTATACGCCGGTAATACAGTGGAGCAAAGAATAAAAAGCATTACTTACGTTTTTAGATGATCTGCGGCGCTCCTGCAGGCTGTCACTCCCTCCTAATCCACGGCAAAGTATTCCTTTCTCCACGAAAGGCTTGAAATCCCCGCCTCCAGAAACACAGCCAATCACAGCCATTCAATGACATCATTGTCATTGGCTGTGATTGGCTGAAGGCACGTGTCTTCCTGGAGGCAGGGATTTAAAGCCTTTCATAGAGAAAGCTTGTCTGCCGTGGATTAGGAAGGAGTGACAGCCTGCAGGAGCACCGCAGATCATCTAAAAACGTAAGTAATGCTTTTTATTCTTTGCTCCACTGTATTACCGGCGTATAAGGTGACAGTTGGGGGTCGTCTTATACGCCCGGTCGCCTTATACGCCGGTATATATTTTTAGTGTAACACATTTCTGGATGAATTGCAGGAAAGGGGTTATATATTTAACCCCTTTCCGACCATTCATCCTGCGATCGCGGGCAGCCCATTGCATTCAGTGGAACCTGCTGTATTGCCGCTCCATTGAATTCAATGGGCAAACATCGTTTTTCTCTGCTACAGCTGTTACAGCTGTGGCAGAGGAGAACGATCTTTATGCTGACAGTGGGGGGGGGGGCACTCTTGCCACTATTGTGGCTTAATAGTGGGACCTGTGAACTTGAGATGCAGCCCACCATGTAGCCCCTCGCCTGCCCTATCCGTAACTGTGTCATTCCCATCACTTTCTTGAATTGCCCAGATTTTCACACATGAAAACCTTAGCGAGCATCAGCGATATACAAAAATGTTCGGGTCGCCCATTGACTTCAATGGGGTTCGTTATTCGAAACGAACACCCGGACATCGCGGGAAGTTCGTTCCGGATAACGAACACCCGAACATTTTGGTGTTCGCTCATCTCTAATCATTATCAAATATATATTCAATTCTAAAAGGTGTTGTTCAATGTGAGGTGAAACAGAAGTATAAACGAGTATAAGGACAGGTGGCTCTCTATATATATTTACCCAACCCAACTCTGTTATAAATTTAGAAAACTGGGTAGGACCCAGAGAGACACTCCTTTGAGATCGAGGTACAAATGTGTCTATATGAGAGTCCATAAACAAATTGAAATCTCCCATATATAAAAATACGAGCCATAAGACATTTTATACAAATATAGTAGCTTCCTGCAGGATATTTTTGGAAGCATGTGGTAGATTATATATCCCTATAATAACATACAGGATGTTGTTGATATTGGCCGCTACTAAAACAATATCATCTTTCTGGGTCAGATTTGGTTTGGAGCACTTCCCATCTAAGCGATTTGTGTACTAGCAGAAATACCCCTCTTGACAATGAAGTATGATATGAATGCCTACTCTATTGAACCCAGGCTTTGTTCAATCTTTGGACACTCTCTGCCAAAATATTTGTTTCTTGAAGACAAATCCAATGAGGGCCATACTTGTTTATATATATAAAAACACCATTGCCATTTTACGTGGAGAGCCTAAGCTCCTCACATTGCAGGACAGAATTTTCAGACTAGCCATTTTCAGTACATGGGTAAGATATGCCTGCATGGTAAAGTGGGACATTTGCACTAGATTTGCACTAATGAAGAAAGGTAGTAATCTAAACAATAGGATAAAACTAAACCAAACATTTGTAATTGCAGGGTTAGGAGTAAATCCTCCTGTAGTTCAAAATCTCGAACTACAAGTGCAACTTTCCAAAGTAACTAGGAGTAAACTTTGTGACATGGGAAAAATAGGTGGGTCACACAATCACTTTGACTCACTCTGTTGGGACTCGAACCAGGAGCTCCTGTGCTCTAGTTGACAGCTCTCCCTGCTGAGCTATTCGAGCACTCTGGATACCTGAATCCTGTCATTGTTCCCTGCTCCTGTTCCTGTTTGCTCAATTGGCTCCACTTTGTTCCTTGATTGGACTCACTATGGAAGCCTAGTTTTGTACCTCCTTTCATTGTCAGACTATTGTGCTCTAAGCCTTCAATCAAGCTCCACCACTTGCCTGCCCCTTCACACCGAAAGTGACATTTCCGTGTACTGGCTTCCCCTGACTATGCTAC
Organism: Eleutherodactylus coqui; assembly: GCF_035609145.1. Classification (NCBI taxonomy): domain Eukaryota; kingdom Metazoa; phylum Chordata; class Amphibia; order Anura; family Eleutherodactylidae; genus Eleutherodactylus; species Eleutherodactylus coqui. The sequence continues at coordinate 28,446,945 of NC_089845.1, read as the reverse complement.
CTGCCTCTTCCTCTGTACTGCATCTGACATCTCCATGTACCAATCTCTGGCTTCCCCTGACTATGCTACCTGCCCGCACTGGTCACAATAGGAGGCTGTAAACCTTCACCTGATTGTTACACACCCATAGTGGGTCTCTGATTGCTTATTATGTACTGCCAGAGAAATTAGAGGCCACCCCAGAAGACATACTTGGATCAAATGCCTATGCAATAAAGGGTGTTAACTGGCAGCAAATACAGTAAAGCCTGGCATTTATACCTAGCCATTAGAAAAGAGCATAATATACTCAGAAACCTATGGTAATTACAAGAAAGTCCTGTTGACCCTTGCACAGGAGGAAAAAAAGAAAGAAGGCAATCTTAAATGCCTGATGACTCCCTCAAGGTAATGCCATAGGAATGAAATAGTGCAATTTGTGTATTTTACACAAAAGTTGTGCATTTGTGCACTGTTCACATTATAATGTTTGGCACGAAATGCCAAAGATGAGCAGAAACAGCTGAAACTGAGACCTATTGGTTCTCATTTCAGCAGATTCCAACAATAGAAGACCTGGCTTCTGTCCCTGTTCTGCCTAGGGTTTTAATTTTTGGGTTTGTAGACGTTAAGCCCGACTGAACTCTCGGACATAGATAAAAAATGAGGCAGGCGCAAACGCTATTACAGTCTTCCTAGTTTGAGTTGACAGTGTCAGAACCACACAGAGTAGAAGTAAAAAAAAATAAACATTATACTCACCTATACCCCATCAGCACAGCAAATCCTTTTCTCTATTCACTGTTGCTGGCCTAATGCAGGAGGCGTCCTGTAGTGACATAATCGTGCCTCCGGCACTGGGACAGTGATCATTGCACAGAAGAAAGAAGATGCTGCATTGATAGGTGAGTATAAGAGCAAACAATGTTAGAGTTCGCTCATTCGCTCGGGCAGCCTGTTTATACAAACAGATACATTGTTGAATCATTCAGTCATTCACATTCACTGTACAAGTGAATGAGGATGACTGAACAATCGGCATTAAACCAAACAATTAGTGAATGAGCCAACAATGATTTTTATGTCTGCATAAAATGAACAAAAAACTAAGGATTTATCGTTCATCATTCAATTGTGGTTGAGTTTATGCTGAAAGATTATTGTTCATTTTTGCTCGTTTCAACGATTGTGTGTAAAAAGTCCTTTATGTTTTTTTTTTCTTTCTGGGTCACACGATGGGGCATTGTGACAGGGGCGATATTATTTATAGGGTGACATTGCTACTTTATTAAAGAACATTGCTGATATATAATAGGGCGTTATTACTTTATAAGGGAACACTACTGTGGCTATTACTATGTGTGGTCATAAAGGGGCATTATTAGGATGCAAGAGTACAAAGAGGGGCATTAGCATTGAGTATTGGGAGGCTAGAAGAGCACTGTTACAGTTGGGATACAAAAGGTGACACTTTGACTGTGTGGTGCACTAATGGCGTCTATGGCACATGGGCACTATCTGTCGCTAATATTTTCAGGAGTACTGACTGTGGAACTATTCTTGTGGGGTAATCATAATTAGGACACTATTATTTCTGAAGTACAGTTTTGGGGTCACTTTGTCACACATCAGTACAGTAATAGGGGCATATAGGATGGCTACAGGCATAGAACTGGGGGTAGCAGCAGGATGAAGAGTTTTTGTAAGTTGGTAAAGGTGTTTGAGGTGCTGGAAAAATGAGCCAAAGATATCTGCATTGCAAACTGAGGTCCTGCACAATTGGCGCATCATCATTACGCACAATCATCTTCAGTAATATTGCTTTTAGCTCAAAAGTTCATTAATCACATTAGTCGCTACATAACTGCCATAAAGTCACTTACAGGCGAAAAGTTTGTTTTGGTGGCATATTGTAGACAGCAGCTGACTTTGCCCAACCAAAGATAAAATTTGTGAATGTTTTCCTGATGATGTTTAAGATCTACTGAATAGCAGTCCTGGAATATATAAAGTGGGCCACAAAAAGGAGCCCAACACCACACTCTTATGAAAGCTGTCCAAAAGAAAATCTGTGTTGCTCATAGCATCCAATCACAGCACAGCTTTCATTGTACCAGGCAGTATAAGAAATAGCAACCAATCTTAGCGCAGCTTTCATTTTATCTCAGCTGTGTAAGAAATAAAAGCTGATCTGTGATTGGTTGAGTTTTTAATTCCACCAGTATTCGCCACCTGGTGCTGAAGAACGCTCAGGCAAAATTTCACTCAAATCGGACAAAACTGGGTGTTTGTATACGACACAAACAAACAGATTTTGCATTTTATATATAAGACATATATATATTGTGAGGGATTAGCGGTTAGGATCGGTAGCAACCTGGGCATAAGCAGTCAGAGACAGTGACACATGTGATAAAGTCTTTAGTCCAGGCTTTGCCTGGGTTTATTTCCAAGCAAACAAAAGCAAAATACAGGCCTTAACATCAGGCAAACATAACGTAAATCCTGCTCGTCTGAGCACTTACTATACATGTAGCGTCCCTGTCTACGTACTGGTAAACAAATGGCTCCTGCACACAGCCAGCCAGGACTCTCAGACCTGCAAAGGTCTCAGCTCTCTTCCTAGGCCCTGTAGGACCAGGCTTTATAAGGCCTGGTACCAGCCCCACCTGGTACGTGGGAGTGACCATCCCACCCTTTACTTTGGTCACTCCAGGAAAAGCCGGCCCGGATTATGCGGTTTGGAGCCACTTACTTACTACAACGTGTTAGTAGCTTAATGCTACTAACACTATACTGCCGGCTTCCTCCACCGAGCCCAGGCTGTTCGGTGGCACGTATCTGCCCAAGCGCTCCCCAAAGCAGCATAGGAGAGCATCCTAGGCGAAATATACCTGCCCTCCAGCACCTTGCCGGTCACCGTCTCACATACCCTCCCCCTCTGTTCGAGCCTGTGGGGTCGGACACCTTTCGCCGTCATGCAATGCGTCCTTGATAAGGCATCGGCATTGCCCTGTAGCTTTCCGGCCCTGTGCTCTACCGAGAAACTAAAATTTTGAAGAGTCAGGAACCATCTAGTGACTCTGGCATTTCTTTCTTTTGCCTGTGACATCCAGGTTAAGGGGGAGTGGTCTGTGATCAGCCTGAAGTGCCGACCTAGCAGGTAGTATTTTAGGGATTCCAGGGCCCACTTGATGGCTAGGCACTCCCGCTCAACGATACTATAATTTTTTTCCGGTGGCGTGAGCTTCCTGCTCAGATATATCACGGGATGTTCCTCTCCCTCTACTTCCTGGGACAGAACTGCTCCCAGTCCCACATTGGACGTGTCTGTTTGGACAATAAATTCTCTTTTAAAATTGGGTGTGACTAACAGAGGGCCCGTTTTAACTCTTGGAACGCCTTTTCTGCGTCAGGGTTCCACTTGACCATGACTGACTTACTGTTCTTTTTCAAGTCTGTGAGGGGCGCTGCTATGCTAGCAAAGTTTTGCACGAACCGCCTATAGTACCCTACAATGCCTAAAAAGGCTCTCACCTGCTTTTTAGTTGTGGGTTGTGGCCAGTTCTGAATGGCTTCAACTTTATTGACCTGGGGTTTTATAATACCCCTACCTATTATATACCCCAGGTATCGTGCTTCTTCAAGACCCAGAGCGCACTTCTTTGGGTTTGCTGTGAGCCCTGCTTTTCTAAGGGAGTTCAGTACTGCCTGTACCTTGGGTAGATGGCTGTCCCAGTCTTCGCTACAGATGATGATATCATCTAAATATGCTGACGCATATTGACGATGGGGTTTGAGTATGATATCCATCAATCTTTGGAAGGTTGCTGGGGCTCCATGCAAACCGAAGGGTAGGCAGATGTACTGAAACAACCCTTCTGGTGTGGCAAATGCAGTCTTTTCTTTCGCGCTCTCTGTAAGGGGAACCTGCCAGTAGCCTTTAGTAAGGTCGAGAGTGGAAAAGTACCTGGCATGACCCAGTCTCTCAATTAACTCGTACACTCTCGGCATTGGGTATGCATCAAATTTTGACACGTCATTTAGCTTCCGGAAGTCGTTACAGAAGCGCAGAGAGCCATCAGGTTTTGGTATCAGCACGATAGGGCTGGACCATTCGCTTTTCGACTCCTCAATTACTCCGAGGTATAGCATTTTCTTGACCTCCTCTGAGATGGCTCGTCTGCGGGCTTCTGGAACCCTGTACGGTTTCAACTGAACCTTTACCCCTGGTTCAGTTATAATGTTGTGTTTTATGACACCAGTACGCCCTGGTATATCAGAGAACACATCTGAGTTACGTTGTATAAGTTCCCTCGACTCTTGTTGTTGGGATTTGGACAGGGACCCTGATACACACACCTCTGGGACCCCACCATGGTGGGTGCTCACTGCAGTCAGGGCTTCTCTGTCCTTCCATGGCTTAATTAGGTTTACATGGTACAACTGTTCTGGTTTCCGCCTACCTGGCTGGTATACCTTATAATTTACCTCTCCGACCTTCTCAATTATTTCATAGGGCTCTTGCCATTTTGCTAGGAATTTACTTTCTAGGGTGGGCACCAACACTAGTACCCGATCCCCAGGGTTGAAGGTTCTCATCTTGGCGGATCGGTTATATACCCGGCTTTGGGCTTCTTGAGCCTGCTGTAAATGTTCTCTAACAATGGGCATGACCGCCGCAATTCGATCTTGCATGAGGGAGATGTGTTCAATAACACTCCTGTAGGGGGTGGACTCGTGCTCCCAGGTCTCCTTAGCTACATCAAGGAGCCCTCGGGGATGTCTACCATAAACTAATTCAAAGGGAGAGAACCCAGTGGAGGATTGTGGGACTTCACGGATTGAGAACATTAAATATGGCAGCAGACAGTCCCAGTCCTTCCCATCCTTATTGACTACCTTTTTTAGCATGCTTTTTAGGGTCTTATTAAATCTCTCAACCAGACCATCCGTCTGTGGGTGGTACACCGACGTCCGTAAGTGCTTAATATTCAGCAGCTTACACAATTCCTTCATGACCTTTGACATAAAGGGGGTTCCTTGGTCCGTCAGGATCTCTTTTGGTATGCCTGTGCGGGAGAACATGTGAAGTAGTTCCTTTGCAATACCCTTGGATGACGTATTGCGTAAAGGAACGGCTTCGGGGTAACGGGTGGCATAGTCTACAACCACTAATATATGTTGGTGACCCCGGGCAGACTTTACCAAGGGCCCAACTAGGTCCATAGCGATCCGCTCTATCGGCACCTCTATGATGGGCAAGGGCACTAAGGGGCTCCGGTAATGGGGCATAGGAGCTGTTATTTGACACTCCGGGCACGACTCACAGTAACGTTTTACATCACCATGTACCCCCGGCCAGAAAAAACGCTGAAGGATGCGTTCCTTAGTCTTTTCGCTCCTGAGATGACCTCCCAGCACATGCTTGTGCGCCAGGTCTAAGACCATCCTACGATAGGACTGAGGTACCACCAGCTGTTCCACAACCTCCCCTCGGACCTTGTCAACCTGATACAACAATTCTTGGTTGACTGCCAGGTGTGGAAACACAGTATCAGCCCCTGGAAATTGAGGCTCCCCATTTATCACTTTAACATTTTCCCTGGCTTTTACTAAGGTGGGGTCTCGGAGCTGCTCAGTTCCGAAATTGGCACATGAGACCTCTAAGTCAGGCATAGCAACTACTTCATCCTGTACCTCCGTCTCACCCGCTAGTACTGTTAAGGGAAAGTTATCCCCATTCTCTTGGGTCACCCCTACTGCCGGAACCGTACCCTCAGGGTCAAACGGTTCTGGACACACATCATACACATTTGCATTATCATGAACCTTATTTGCAGACGACCCTCGGTGTCGCCACAAGTCCCAAAATAGGGGAAAGTCTCTCCCGAGGATCACGGTGTGCATTAAGGATTTTACGATGCCCACCTCATGGGTGGCAAGTCCACACGGAGTCTCAAGTCTTACAAGGGCAATAGGATATTCCTTGGTGTCCCCATGCACACACACAACCCCCATGTGACGGCCAGTGAAGGTTGTGGGATCGACCAGGCTGGAGTGCACCAGCGTAAACAAGCGCCCTGAGTCCAGTAGAGCTGTCACCGCAAAGTCATTCACCTTTAGGTGACATAATGGTCGATCAGTCTCTGACACAGTCTCTGCAGAACATACTGGCCGTGCGAACATCGACCTCCGCCGGGCAGAGTCACAGTCCATGGGTTCAACAGTGAGGGGACAGTTGGCAGCAAGATGCCCGGGCTCATGACAGCGCCAACATCATATGGGGGCCCGGTCTCCTTGGGGTTCTACCCGGGACCCGAATGTCCATTTGGGGCTCCTCCTCTGCCCCAAACGATCCCCCTCTGAGCCGCCTCGCCTGGGGACACTTTTGACACCCCTTACATATGGAACAGTCTTACCAGGTGTTCCGGCCGACTTGCTGTTCCCGGGGTTGGAACGTTGAGGATGCACGGCTTGCAGTAAGTCCTCCGTGGCTTTATACCTCTCGACGAGGCTCACGAGTTGGCCCACATCTTGGGGACCCCCTTGTCCCACCCAGCGCTGGATTGCGGGGGGCAACGAGCGGATGACCTTGACCAGAACCACTCTTTGTACGATCTCTGCCGGGGACGACTCCTCCGGCTGCAGCCACTTTCTCACCAGGTGGAACAGGTCGTACATCTGGGAGCGAACTGGTAGGTCGTCTGCGAAAGTCCAGGCGTGTACTCGTCGGGCCCGCACATGGGTGTCCACGCCCAAGCGTGCCAGGATCTCACCTTTGAGCTTGATATAGTCCTTGGCATCCTGTTCACCGAGGTCAAAATAGGCCTTTTGGGGTTCTCCTGTCAGGAAAGGCGCTACTACCTCCGCCCACTGAGGCGCTGGTAATTTCTCCCTCTCGGCCACTCTCTCAAAGACCGCGAGACAGGCCTCGATGTCATCGGTGGCCGTCATCTTTTGTAGGGCCGCCTGTACCGCGGTACGGGTGGTGGGGAGCGAACCAGACGACCTCTGCACACTTTGCGCCAGGAGAGCATTAGTCTCGGCCTGATCTCTCATGGCCTCCTCATGGATCTTTTGCTGGGTCGCCGCCACTTGTTGCTGCTGGGCCAACGCTTGCTGTTGCTGCACGTTCATTTGTACCAGCTGCTTTATCAGTTCCTCCATCTTGGCAGTATCTGATGGCTGTGTCGTTGCAGCTTTCACCCCGGACATGGGGGTTACAGCACTCTCCAGTCAATCTCTCTTGGGCGGTTGCCCTTAGCAACGGTTCTCCAGCTGCTGCAGCAAAATGTCCATTAATTGGTGTATGTCTCTTTAAGACCGCTGCCCGCATCCAAACACCATATGTGAGGGATTAGCAGTTAGGATCGGTAGCAACCTGGGCATAAGCAGTCAGAGACAGTGACACATAGGATAAAGTCTTTAGTCCAGGCTTTGCCTGGGTTTATTTCCAAGCAAACAAAAGCAAAATACAGGCCTTAACATCAGGCAAACATAACGTAAATCCTGCTCATCTGAGCACTTACTATACATGTAGCGTCCCTGTCTACGTACTGGTAAACAAATGGCTCCTGCACACAGCCAGCCAGGACTCTCAGACCTGCAAAGGTCTCAGCTCTCTTCCTAGGCCCTGTAGGACCAGGCTTTATAAGGCCTGGTACCAGCCCCACCTGGTACGTGGGAGTGACCATCCCACCCTTCACTTTGGTCACTCCAGGAAAAGCCGGCCCGGATTATGCGGCTTGGAGCCACTTACTTACTACAACGTGTTAGTAGCTTAATGCTACTAACACTATACTGCCGGCTTCCTCCACCAAGCCCAGGCTGCTCGGTGGCACGTATCTGCCCAAGCGCTCCCCAAAGCAGCATAGGAGAGCATCCTAGGCGAAATATACCTGCCCTCCAGCACCTTGCCGGTCACCGTCTCACAATATATATATATATATATTCCTTTTTTTGGGTGGGGCTGGGGGGTTACAGCATATGCCTTGGGGCTGGGGCTCTTGTGCCTGATCTGTAAGATCCTAGGGACGCATCTGGTGCTACTTTTTATGTATGTAGGTGTATATGTATGTAAATAGGTGTGTATGTATGTAGGTAGGTGTATATGTATGTATGTAGGTGTATATGTATGTAAGTAGGTGTGTATGTATGTAGGTGTGTATGTATGTAGGTGTGTATGCATGTATTTATCTTGCTATGTTGACGATACGTGAAGGAACTAGAATTCTCAGAGGAGCTGCTTTGATCAGTACTTCATCTCCTTTTAAAGGATACCTCACTTGATTTGCAGTCACATTCAACCTCACTGACAAGGATTAATAGGAATGACTAAGGTGTAAATTTGTTGCTTTCAAATGTGTCTCTGACAATGAATAATGTCAACTTAATTGAAAATGATAATTCAGCACTGATTACAGAGTGACTGACAAAGATCACCTTTTAATTAAAGTTTTACATCTGCTGACAGATTTGAAGGGAATTAGCATTGTAGCAGAATACGTTGCCTTAAATCTTCACTGCAATTTACAGTGATTATCTGGAGTTTATAGGTCTTTCTTTAGTACATGCTGTATTGAAAATAAACCTCATCACACCAGTACTGAAAACTGTATTTTAGAATAAATATACTAAGTGAAAAGGCTCAATGCAGGTTGCATTATAAGAAGCCGCTTGTCTGCTTGTAAATGGGTCATCTATTGTTAGCCTTCTAAATTCAGAATAGTGAAATAAACAAGGATTCGGTCAAACTCCTGCAATACCCTCAGTATACTATACTGTTTACTATGTGTCCTCTACTATTTGCTGGATTCTCTTAGAACAGTAGAAACTAAATTAATTACCCCTTATTTATGGGGACAACCTCTGACACGGTCACTTTTTAAAATTTATATATCATGATTATCAGTAGAGATGAGCGAGCACACTCGCTAAGGACAATTGCTCGAGCGAGCATTGTCCTTAGGGAGTACCTGCCCGCTAGGAAGAAAAGGTTCGGGTGCCGGCGTGGGTGAGCGGTGAGTTGCGGGAGTGAGCAGGGGGGTGTGGGGCGGGGGGGGGGGGGGGGAGGGAGAGAGAGATCTCCCCTCCGTTCCCCCCTGCTCTCCCCTGCTGCTCCCCACATGCCGGCAGCACCTGAACCTTTTCTTCTGAGCGGGCAGGTACTCGCTAAGGACGATGCTCACTCGAGCAATTGTCCTTCCCAAGTATGCTCGCTCATCTCTAATTATAAGGGCTCCACCCACTGCCGTTTTTTTCTCCACTGCACTGCGAGAGTAAGTGAAAACTCTCGCAGAGCAGTGCGAGAAAATCGCTGGGATATCGCAACGACATCACCAGTCTTTTCAATGCGGCCAGCGGTAGCAGCGCTAGCCCATTGAAAAGATATGGAGAATACTGCGGACTTCTGCCACAGCCGTGACAGCTGTCACAGCTGTAGCAGGAGTTTCCTTCATCCCCGCGGCGACCGCGGGGATGAAGAAATCGTCTGTCACAGCTGTGACAGCTGTCACAGCTGTGGCAGGAGTCCACGGCATGCTATCCCATTTCTTTCAATGGGATCAGCACTGCTGCCGATCCCATTGAAAGCAGTGGTTTCTGACAAGCCTGGCAGAATGATTATCGGAGAAGGGCTTGAAATATAAGCCCTTCCCCGATAATCATCAAAAAGTGGTTAAAAAAATAATAAAAAAGTCACTCCCCTCTCCTACTGTCAGCCGCTGGCCCCATTGAAAAGACTGGTGATGTCGCTACGATATCCCAGCGATTTTTGGGCATCTGCCGGCGTTTTTCTCGCACTGCGATGCGAGACTTTAACTTTAGAATCGCATCGCAGTGGAGAAAAAAACGACAGTGGGTGGGAGCCCTAAGGGTTTATCTTTTTTGCTTCAATTGTATTCATTATTTTTTTACATTTTCGAAACAGATTACAATATGCTAAGCAATCATCTTTTATGTACAAAATAGTTATAGATTTGTAATACGTCGAATGTCGCACAAAATACGTTGTACATTATTTGAATCGTGACATAAAAGTGTAAAACATTTAACCAGTGAACAGAAAAGTAAATGAAAAGAAGCATAGATACCAGGTGTAAAGAATCCATCAAGGCTCCCGATATTTGTCAGAAGTGGCACATGCGTTTACCATAAAGACAAAAGTTAAAATCATCCCGATATACAATGGCTGCTGGACATCCAAACATTCCATATCTAGTGAAATTTAATGAGTTTAAAGACATTACAGGAAGCATTTTTTCATAAACATACGTCTGGTTGATCAGAAGTAACAATTTCTCTTATTCTCGGAATGTCTAAATGTCACGTCTGCCCGGGACGTGCTGGATAGGAAACCTGAAATACTACGCTACTGCACACCAAACAGTACAAAAAAATAAAGACAACTGCACTAAGGAAACATATATACATATAGATCTCCGAAGCTTGGCGCAAATCAGGTACCCATTGCGGTCCCTTTTATCTTTTGATATAGTTTGGAGTTAAATGTGAAAAAGTTATTCTTGAGTATGACTGATATGCTGTTGGTGATAAAGTGTTTCTGTTCTTGTGGGGTTGAGGAGTCCGAAGCAAGTATGGAAATAATAGTTGATATACCCCAATCGTGGGGGATATTGGAATAAAGAGCAGAGGCATCCAAGGTGGCCCACACATACGTGGGTTTACATTCTATTGGGGACAGTAATTTTTTTGTGACGGGGTATGCAAATCTATGTGTGGGGGATTTTGAACGACATTTCATATATGCGGAACAAATGAGGTCTAACAAAATAATTTTTTATAAATGGTATATTAATGACCTTATTTTCATTTGGGAAGGGTCAGGGAAGGAATTTAATTGTTTTACAGATTACCTTAACATGGATGATTATTACTTGGCCTTCACTGGTATCAATTCTCCTATTTTCATGGATTACCTGGACCTCTTTCTGGGCCACGGAAGTGGGAGAATTATTACTAAAACTCATTTTAAACCCATGGATGGTAATAGATTTCAGGAACACTCATTACAGAAAATGGAAGAACAAGATTCCATACGGTCTGTTTAGACACATCAGACACAACTGTACCAAGATTGAGGATTACAACGCTTGGAGCTTGATTTTGAAACAAAGATTTGAACAAAAATTCTATCCTAAAAAAATGGTGGACATAGCTTTTAATAAAGCTTCCTCTGCTGGTTCTCTATGTTGTTAAATAAAAAAGAAGCGCTTTCACTATCGTATCTTGGACCTTTAGCTTTTTTTAACTAGCTTAGAGTGTTGCGCCTTCACCACCAATATTTTATCGCATTCTCTTTCGCAATACCCACGCCCACCTTGGTGGAGCGTCATCTGGTTGGCAGCACTTCCATCATTTGAAACACTTTTTACTCCAGAATCATTTCACCTCTCTCACTGGGTCTTGCTCCACCCTCCTTCTTATCTTTGTTACTCACAAAATATCCACAGGCAAGACCAAGAATATTTCAGCAATACTACTCCCACCAGAGCCAGAGGAAAGAAATACACACAAAACCTGCACCAGACTATCGAGCAGCGAAGCGATCCCAGAGTCGCCACAACACTAAAGTTTTCCACTGTCTAAGGATAGCAAGGTTTGATAAAGATAACACTTTGCAACCCAATATTCGGAATTTCCATAGAGTTGTGTGAGGGCCAATAGTAAAGATTACGTTTTTTGGACCCCGTGACCAACCAAAGAGGATAATAAATAAAACACAGCATCCCAGTTTTCCTAAAGGAGAGGTCAGCTCCATAATATATGTAGTAGAGTTCCCTTACTGCCACAGCACCTTCAGCAATCAGCCATAAAATTGGGTCCATTTGACACAAACAGACTAATGTGTAATACCATTGCAATGTAATTTTCATTATGGTTTCCACCTGGGGGTTACATTTGAGTGCTTTATGCATCAGTTGAAGCGCTTGACTCCATTCTTTATCACTAAATTATTGAGGCAGCAGCTTCCCCCATTTTCTGAGTGTGTATGTTTTTTTGGAAATTTTCATTATCATTCAGTAACGTTTACATAGGCTTTAGCTCTCTGATTCCTCAAGTTGCCCCAAAACAATGAAGGTTTGTAGGTATCTAAGAAATGTTGTATATGTATGCTTTTATAATAATCCATTGCAGTCAGAAGATGATGCACTGCAACTGCTTATATAGCACAAGAGATTCTCCATGCAATTGTTGTGCAAGAGTGTGCTGTACTTGTCTTAAAGGGGTTGTCTCGCGGCAGCAAGTGGGGTCATACACTTCTGTATGGCCATATTAATGCACTTTGTAATATACATCGTGCATTAATTATGAGCCATACAGAAGTTATTCACTTACCTGCTCCGTTGCTGGCGTCCCCGTCGCCATGAATCCGTCTAAATTCGCTGTCTTCTGGTGTTTTTAGACGCGCTTGCGCAGTCCGGTCTTCTGCCTGGTGAATGGGGCCGCTCGTGCCGGAGAGCTGGTCCTGCATCGTCATCGTAGCTCCGCCCCGTCACGTGTGCCGATTCCAGCCAATCAGGAGGCTGGAATCGGCAATGGACCGCACAGAGCCCACGGTGCACCATGGGAGAAGACCCGCGGTGCATCGTGGGTGAAGATCCCGGCGGCCATCTTGGAGAAGGAAGAAAGAAGTCGTCACAGAGTGGGGATTCGGGTAAGTAATATATATATATTTTTTTAACCCATCCCTTGGGTTTGTCTCGCGCCGAACGGGCGGCCTATTGAAAAAAAAAAAACGTTTTGGCGTGAGACAACCCTTTTAAGGCCCATTTGGAAGGGGCGACTGTCGAGCAAACAATGTCTGACACTTGTCCCTGCATACACTCGCTCCTGTGCTATTGCATGGCAGCTAGTATTGCTGGCTCACCCACAGAGAAGCCAGCAGGGGGCATGGAGGCTGCAGGAGATTTCTCTCCTTGCTCTCCTCCACCCCTCTCCATTGACTTAACATAGCGGCCGTTCAATACTGAACGGCTGCTATTTACACTGAACGATCATCATTCAGCTCATTGCTCAGCATTTATGCAGCTTATACGATGGACGATGAGCTGAATGATGAGCAATCAGTGAAAATAGCAGTATTGAACGGCTGCTATGTTAAGTCAATGGAGAGGGGCAGTGGAGAGCGAGGAGAGAAGTCTCCTCCTGCCACCCCGCTGTGAGCCAGCGATACTAGTTCTCGTGACGGTGCCCGAGAGTGAGTATTTGTGGGGGTGAGTGCCGGACATCACTTGCTTGACATTCATCCCATCTAAATGGGCCTTTAAGCACCTATCGAATAGCCCACACAAGTCTTGTAAATTCAGGTCCTACCTTGAGACCCTCACATAATGGAAACACGTAGGTTCAGCAACCCCTGCTCAACATTTTCCAGATGAACACTTCCTATACAGTTAAATGGAGACATAGGCATGCTTTGTACTATATGGAGGACGTGTTGGCTGGAAATCTCCAACATTGGATTCACATTCCTCTGTTAGGAAGTCCAGAGGTAGGACAAATATTTATGGCATATCCTACGCGAATGCCAAAAAAAATGCTTAAGCTGTACGAAATGTTAGATGTTTTTGTAGAGCATCTCTATTCTTTTATCACCATTCTTTCTTTTTCCTTTATTTATTCATTTGACTAAATTCACACAGGCCACAAGAACATCTGCAGCAAAATTTTAGCTCATATTTTTGTTGATTATGCTGCAAAATTCGATGTCGATCTGACTAATGCTTTGACCGTTTGGTAATGGCAAGGGTGAAATGTGGAAATATCCGTCACCGTTCTGCAGAAGTATAAATTACATTGTGGATTTTAAGACTTGCAGCAGGGAAATTCTAAAATCCATATATACATTTTTCAGTGAAGTTTAAAGGGGGATTTTCAGAGTAGTTTGCTACATATTTATGGTTCAAAACTTTATGGAAAATCATCAGCAAATATGCCATGTTTAATAGATACTTTCTCCTTTTTGTTTTGGATCAACCTATTGTTACCTTTTAGAGTTTATGTAGTCTCTCTTTATCTGCAACTGCTTGCTAATGTGATGGCCTAGAGTTAGGCCTCCTTCCCACGAACGGATTTACGCCGCGTAAATTCGCAGCAAAAATCCGCTGCGTGGCCCCCTGCTATTAGGTTCTATTGAACCTAATAGCACAATGCTCACGATGCGTAATTCCACCGCGGAATTACGCACCGCGATTTCTCCCGTCCTCACCCGCAGCATGCTCTATTTGCTGCGGGTGAGGACGGGCTGTACGCGCTGATGGCTTCCATTGCAGTCAATGGAAGCCGTCCGTTCACGCTATCTCCTGCTGTAACCAGCGGGAGATAGCGTGAAAAAACGCTTCCCCACCTACCGCCGCAGCATCATTTGATGCGGCCGGCGCGTCATGTGACACTGCCGGCCGCGTCACGTGACGCGGTGGGCGTGTCACACAACGCGACGGCGGTGGGCGGGGAAGCGTTTTCACGCTATCTCCCGCAGGTAAGTATAGGGGCTCTGGGGGGCGCCGTGACGGGCTTCGCTGCGTAATATTACGCGGCGGAGCCCGTCACGCTCGTGGGAAGGAGGCCTTAGGGGTTCCCTCCAGCACCTAAGAATACATGCTTTATGTCTGTCTTGTGTCATCATCTTGTTTGTGGAATGCATCAGAGATATGTGTATTGGCACTTGCTGGCATGAAAGGGTTAATGTCTGGTTATGTCTCGTGTTGTCTGGAAAATGTATCGTTTTGTCTAGTGTGGTATAAAAGTGTGATCATCTAAGGAGTAACAGGAGAAAAAGGAAAAAAAGGAGGCAGGAGAAGGAGAGAGTCGAGAGAGTGAGCAGCAGGGAGTCGGTTGGTGAGTGAGGAGATGGAAGAAGCCGAGCAATGGTTTGCCATCTGGCTTGGACCCAGCACTTCCAAGAACCCTCTATATAGCCGCTGACCCTGAGGAGAGTGAAAGCCCAGACATGGTGGAAATGTGTGAGTGTGTAGCACCGGTACCACATGTGTTCAGAGGAATGAGAACCGCTTATTAGCAAGAAGAAAAGTGAGTATATGACAGTGGAGAGAGAGCTGTGCCGGGAGAGAGATTCAACAGATAGCTGAGACTGTGGATTATACAAATGCCCCGAGAATCCTCCCTGTTACAAGTTGTTTCTGTACAAAGACTGTTCTATTAATTTTCATACCAATAGTTTAAGTTATTGAACAGGACTGAACGTTCCTGGCTCTCATTTAGAAAATACCCTGTTTGTGGACTACTCTATTACATCTGAGGGATCCGCCACAAAGGATGATGTTGGCATCACGAGTGACAAACAGGACTTCAGGTAACTTTAGTTTCCCATTTGTGAACTCCCCCAGAGGTAACGAGGTTGAGTTTCTAGACACCCATAGCGAGGAGACGGTAGAGCCCTGTGACAAAGTTATTTTTTCTACCCCACTGTCTCCTCGACTGAGGGCCTGCTCCTCAGATGCAACACTAACTTGATTCAACCTGCTCCAGCCCCTTGCCATGCATTTATGGTACTGATGGAAAGTATATTATACTCAGAAACATAAATGTAGTGCGCTACGATGAAGTAGGCTCAAACATAGAATCCATGCCCAACAGCGAGTGTTACCTGTAACATACAACAAACATCCTACTGCAATGGCTAAGACTGAATTTAACTTTGACTCTAACCATTTAATTCCTTGGATGCCATGATCAGAAGTCAGGGGCCTCACAAAGGTTTCCAAGTATGCCATGGATATGATTCTATGATGCCCTGCCTGCCCTTCCACACATAGTGTAGAATTAGTTCTGTGAATCCATACAAGGTTTGTTCACCAAAATCTGCAATGAAACTCACATATGATTTTGTTGTGGGTTTTAACGCAAAAACAGTTGTGCATTCACATACTGCATTGAAATAAACCAAATCTGTTGTGAAAATAGACAGATTATTAGAGATAAGCGAGCATACTCGTCCGAGCTTGATGCTCGTTCGAGTATTAGGGTGCTCGAGATGCTCGTTAGTCGAGACGAGCACCACGCGGTACTCATCTCGATTAAACGAGCACTGACCATTGAATTCAATGGAGCCGGCAATACAGCTGGCTCCATTGAAAGCAATGGCCTGCCAGCGAGCGCGGGATGAGTTGTCGGGAAGGGGTTAAATATATAAGCCCTTCCCTGCAATTCATCCAGAAATGTGTAAAAAAAAATATATATTTACTCACCTGGTCCCGGCAGACGGAGTTCAGCGCGGCCAGCGGCAGTCCTCCTGAACTGCTCTGAACAGCTGTGAGTAGTATTCAGCAGCCGGGGATTTAAAATCCCCGCCTGCTGAATGAGATGCCTCTGATTGGTCACAGCCTGACCAATCAGAGGCATCCCTCACTCACACCCATTCATGAATTTATGAATGGGTGTGTGACTGCTGCCTCTGATTGGCTCAGCGGGACCAATCAGATGAGAGGCAGCAGTCACTCACCCATTCATAAATTCATGAATGGGTGTGTGAGTGGAATCTGCCTCTGATTGGTCAGGCTGTGACCAATTAGAGGCAGCTCATTCAGCAGGCGGGGATTTTAAATCCCCGGCTGCTGAATACTACTCACAGCTGTTCAGAGCAGTTCAGGAGGGCTGGCCGCGCTGAACTCCGTCTGCCGGGACCAGGTGAGTATATATATATTTTTAATTTTTACACATTTCTGGATGAATTGCAGGGAAGGGCTTATATATTTAAGCCCTTCCCGACAATTCATCCCGTGATCGCCGGCAGCCCATTGCTTTCAATGGAGCCAGCTGTATTGCCGGCTCCATTGAATTCAATGGGCTAACATCGTTCTTCTCTGCCACAGCTGTAACAGCTGTGGCAGAGGAGAACGATCTTTATGCTGACAGTGCGGGGAGGGGGGGTCACTCTTGCCACTATTGTGGCTTAATAGTGGGACCTGGGAACGTGAGATGCAGCCCAACATGTAGCCCCTCGCCTGCCCTATCCGTTGCTGTGTCGTTCCCATCACTTTTTTTTTGAATTTCCCAGGTTTTCACACATGAAAACCTTAGCGAGCATCGGCGATATACAAAAATGCTCGGGTCGCCCATTGACTTCAATGGTGTTCGTTACTCAAAACGAACCCTCGAGCATCACTGAAAGTTCGACTCGAGTAACGAGCACCCGAGCATTTTGGTGCTCGCTCATCTCTACAGATTATCCTTAACAGGTAGAGAGTGCTGCAGAATTGAAAATCCGCAACATAACTAGAATCTGCAGCAGATTTTTTCTATGTAAGTGAATGGCGTTTTTTGTACTGTACGTGTATGCAGAATTTTTGTGCATAATCCACAACTTAAAATCTGCAACTAGTATGTCATGTAATGCACTACAATAGAGATGGATTGCAGTGTATTATAGAAGTGATTAAACCATCACATGCTCAAGTGTCCTAGCGGTACTAACAAAAATTGGTATAATTTACAGGAAAAATTTATCCCAATTTAAAAAAGGAGGAAAACATTCTCCCTTACAATGCTGTATGCTTAATTATAGAAAACGCGTAAAAGAAAAAGAAAAAAACTACACATACCTGTAATTGATATTTCCACAACTGTAATAACCCAACTATCAAATAGCTACGTTATTTAACCTATATGGTGAGTGTCATAAAAAAACCTAGAAATCAATTCTGTTTTTTGTTGATCTTGCCTCCAAAAAATGTAAAAAAAAGTGTCAATGAAAACTTAAATTTGTCCCATAAAAAGCCCCCATAAAGCTGCGTCAGCTAAAAATGGAAATGTTATGGCTCTTGAAATGCAGAAACTCAAAAACAAACTGTCCTATTTAAAGTGTTTTTATTGTGCAAACGTAGTAAAATATAAAAAAAAAACAATATAAATTTGGTATGACTGTAATCAAAACAACCCATCGAATAAAGTTATTGCTTCATTTACAGTGTACCAAATTGGGAATGTCGTAATACCAGAATGGCAGCTGCACTATTCCCATCACCCTCCAAAAAAATTAATCAAAGTTATTACAATACATTATATGTAAACCAAAGTAGTTCCATTAAAAACTACTCAACCCACAAAATAAGCCTCGTACGGCTTTGTTAACTGAAGAATGAAATGAATGCAGAGATGAGAATGAAATGAAAAGAATAGCAAAAATATCACTGAATCCTTAAGGCCAAAACTAGGCTGCGATCTTAAAGGGGTTGTCCCGCGAAAGCACTTCATGCCTATATAGATATTTCAGCCCTTTCTCCATTTTAGTCCAGATGTCTCCAATAAGCTCTGCTGTTCTGCATTACAGTTTGCACATTGTGCAGCCTACATATTTTAAATGGCAGGACGAGCACTCAGTGATGTATACTACATGATCTGTATCACAATTGATGTGATCTCTGATTTCATAAACTCTTTTATCAGGATCCCCACTGAAGCATGACTTTTTTCTGGAATATCTGCAGACATTGCACCTACTTAAAGGGGTTGTCCCGCGAAACAACGTGGGGTTATACACTTCTGTATGGCCATATTAATGCACTTTGTAATATACATCGTGCATTAATTATGAGCCATACAGAAGTTATTCACTTACCTGTTCCGTTGCTGGCGTCCCCGTCTCCATGGTGCCGTCTAATTTTCAACGTCTAATCACCAGATTAGACGCGCTTGCGCAGTCCGGTCTTCTTCTTTTCTGAATGGGGCCGCTCGTGCCGGAGAGCGGCTCCTCGTAGCTCCGCCCCGTCACGTGTGCCGATTCCAGCCAATCAGGAGGCTGGAATCGGCAATGGACCGCACAGAAGACCTGCGGTCCACCGAGGGTGAAGATCCCGGCGGCCATCTTCACCAGGTAAGTAAGAAGTCACCGGAGCGCGGGGATTCAGGTAAGCACTATCCGGTTTTCTTTTTTAACCCCTGCATTGGGTTTGTCTTGCGCCGAACGGGGGGGCTATTGAAAAAAAAAACCCTGTTTCGGCACGGGACAACCCCTTTAAGCTGTTAAAATAGGTTAAACTAGTTTTTGAACATGTAGATGCAGCATTTTTACCTTGATTGGGATAGCACAGCCCAGAAAGTTATCTTCTCCTAACCCATTTAAAAGCTGTTGTTCTCTTATCTTAACACACCAAAACCCATAGTAAAGTAATTCAAAGTGTAAATGAACCACCTTGATAGCGCGGCACACTGATATCACATTGTTAAGGCTGGTCTCATATGGGCGATCCGGATTCCGTCATCACTAGGTGTTTACATGGGTTCCCACAGTCTATCCGCAATGTTAATTACGTATGGGCCACCAGTTGGACGTCTTCCATTGACCTCAATGGGAGCCGTCCATGTGGAGTCCACAGCAAAACTAAGTATGCTGCGACTTCTCCTCCGCTCACAGAAATCGCAAGTTGTTTGTGCAGGTGTGCAAGTGTTCTCTATATCTTGTAGTATGCCTTAACACCCTGCGCCTCTTGCCCACGACCTGAAGGTTACAGGTTCAATTCCTCCATGGTTCAGGTAGCCGACTCAAGTGCTGTGGGATAAGTTGGTGCTTTTCCCTGAAAGAAAAACCATAATTTCACATGGTGTGTGAATGCGAGTGCGATATTGTGAAACACAGCCCGCTATTGTGCTCACCAAACATCTCACATCACTTCAGGAGCGATCCTCCTGAAAACTACCCTATGGTATTTCAATAGCAAGCAGCGTGATTCTGTGCCGGCCCCATTGAAAACAATGAGCAATGCGAGGGTATGCCCAATGATAGGACATGCCGTGATTTTTATCTCGCATTACACAGAGGTGCAATGAAACTTATGCCTGTAAAAGGTGACGAAGCAAAGCCATTAGCAGGTTTAAAATAACTAAGCCTAAACCCACGCATCGCACAAAAATCGCAAAGCACAAACTTGCAATGCGTTTTTAATATTAGAAAGTCCTATTGACAATTGCGATAGAAAAACGCAGCGATATTGCAGCTTTAAAAGAGCGCAAGTGGGTAGGAACCCTTAGGCTGGAGAAACTCGAATCAATATTGCAATCATGAACCTGCAGTTTTTTCCTGTGATTGCAGTGCGTTTTGCTAGAAAACCCATCAATGTACATGCAATCTTTGCACGCATTGGTTTCATGCACGTGAAAAAAAAATCACAAGTACTTCCAATAGTTACATTTGCAAAAATTGCAAAACACGGAGCATGCGAGTGTGATGTGTTGTTTTTTTTTGAAGGTCCCATTAACAATATTGGGCGATTCTTTGTGAGGGATCACCCAAATATAGGACATGCAGTGAGTTCTCTGTCTCGGACCATCAGTCCGAGACAGAAATCATTAATGTGAATATACAGATTAAATTAATAGATACTTTACACGCGCAATATCCTTCCATATCGCTATCAAACGGAACTCATGCATGAAAATCCCCCGTGTGAATCCATCCTAAGGGCTCAGTCACACGAGCAGCGATCTGTGCGTATTTCCGCACAGAAAAACACCCGCACCTCAGGTTTAGATGAAAATCTGCACCTGCCAGAGAAAGAACATATGGCTGGCAATGGACCTGGTCATGCGGATTTTCATCTGTGTGCGGCGTGGGCGTTATTCCGTGCGGAAATATGTGCGGAGCCCTAATACAGGGTTTTATATTGCTGGTGCTCTTTCACCGTAGGCAGCTTGATCTCTAGTTACTTTCCATCTAGCACCCAGAGATTGGAATGTACAATCTCTACTGAAGTCCATTGCCCGATTCACAAGCAACCACACTGACTGATGGGCAAGTTGCCTTAGATAAGTACTTCTACACCTGATGCTTGCCTATTGCTTCCTGCACATAACCCGCATGCACCTTGTCAGTGACAGCATATAAGGTGCAAATAAAATTCAGAAAACTGTATTTCTCTATGAGCAGCCATGTTTCGACCTTAGAGGTCCTTGTCAAGAATGTATGTATCTCCCCTGCCAGTCCTGGTCTCTGGAAGAGGGGCTGTACTCTATTCTTCCTGACTGCTTTATCAGTCTATGGACACACATATTCTGTAGCACCATCCATACAGACAATACAAGAAGGAAGCGAATGCTTCTGACATGGCAGCCCCCAGGCAGGGTCTTACAATTAAAATTCAATCTAAAAAAGCTTTATTTTACATTTTAAATGTCATTAATAAAACTAAAATAAGTAACTTTCCCTTCAAAACAAATCATAACTGAGTATTGTGTTTCAGTTCTCCTAAAAATAAACTGTGCTAAAATCAGAGTGCGAGTTCAGTTCTTTATTTGCAATACAGAATCGTGAACCTCAGAGCTCGCCGCAGAGGGTGTTGTGTTTGTATGTAAAAATAGATGACTAATTAATATTTAGAGTCTTCCTAACACAGCCTTTGTTAGATACTTCAGACAATGTGTTAGAGCTGGTTTTCCATATGCTTGTAGGTTAACTTGGCAATTAGCTTACAGCATGCTTAACTTTTCAATTGACTTTTAAGAATAATCTGCTGTGTGTACAGGAGAAATAACACTATTTATGGTCATTATGGGACATATTTGGCATTTATCATTTTTCTCCCTGCAGGTAATATCTTTAGTAGAGATGAGCGAGTATACTTGGTAAAGGCAATTGCTCGAGCGAGCATTGCCTTTAGCGAGTACCTGCCCGCTCGAGATGAAAGGTTCGGGTGCCGGCACGGGGGGGAGCAGTGAATAGTGGCTGTCAGTAGGAGGGAGCGGGGGGAAAAGAGGGAGAGAGAGATCTCCCCTCCGTTCTGCTCCGCTCTCCCACGCAGCTCCCTGCCCGCCGCCGGCACCCGAACCTTTCATCTTGAGCGGGCAGGTACTCGCTAAAGGCAATGCTCGCTCGAGCAATTGCCTTTAGCGAGTATACTCGCTCATCTCTAATCTTTAGTTCTCTCAGAGCTGGTGGAAGGAGCCTGCTGCTGTGCTGTCTTCTCTTCACGGCACACAGAGAAAGCTGCAGATTCTGTGCCCTAACTTTCTGTAACATACATCCAAGGACATAAACCAATCATGTAGGAGAAGTATTTAGTGCTGTAGATGTGATTCCAGTAGCTATAATATGGTAAATAATGACTTACTATTAGCTGTAGGCACATCTGCATAAATCTTTTTCCATCCCTCCAGGGAGCCTAGTGTGACACAGAGTGTAAGGGCAGCAGAACTGCAGTCCTAAGCTCTTGCTCATGACCTGAAGGTTGTGGGTTCAATCTTGGTTCAGGTAGCCGTCTCAAGGTTGACTAAGCCTTCTATCCTTCCGAGGTCAGTAAAATGAGTACCCAGCTTGGGGGGTAAAAGATGACTGGGGAAGGCAATGGCAAACCACCCCGCAAAAACAGTCTGCAAAGAAAACGTCACGATATGACATCACCCTAGGAGTCAGAAAAGGAAGAACTGGCAGCATCGATTGGTGCAAAAGTTTCTTAAAGACTTTATTCCCCCATTACAAAAAATTACAGCGATGTTTTGACCTGCAATGGATGGTACTCTTGTGCTTCACTATGCGGGAGCAGACCTCCATTGTGGTTTCGCCCACATAGGCCAGACCACAAGGGCACTTGATATATTACAAAGCTAGAAGCATAAGAGTACCGTTCCCTAATCCAATATTTATTGCCCTGTAGTGGATGTCTGAAGCAATCTACATTAATGGAGGTCTGCTCCCGCATAGTGAAGCACAAGAGTACCATCTGTACCAAGAACAGTGCGTCACCCCTGCCCAAACACTTTATTAAGAAAAATCATGCCACATGCCAGTTAAAATATCATGCGATAGATCATGTTCCTGTTTCACCGAGGGGTAGCGATAGAATCTTACAACTAATGAAAAAAGAACTATATTGGATCTATGAACTTGATACTATGACCCCAAAAGGACTTAATCTAGAATATCACTACATGCCTTACATTTAACCCTTTCCAACCCACTGTCTGACGTCTGAAGACGTTATGATTGAAGCCTGTACAGCTTCAATGTCAGAAGACGTCTGACAGGGTATTCTTACTGTATATTACTGGCCGCTCTGTTGTCGGGGGCCTCTCTGGCATGTCTCATACTGCAGTACTGGCTCTAGCCAGCAGATGGTGCCATTGTAAAATGGCAGAAAGAGAACGCCCCCTAGAAACCCCTGAATTCAAAATTGGATTGTAAGGGTTAATTTCATCTACCATCAGTGATCGCTGCAGTCCCTGCATAGACCATATAAGAATAGGGTATATAAAGTAATGTTTTTCTCTGAACTGCAGTTTTATGTGATTGTATTTATTGATATTTTTATTTTTGTCTGTTTTAGGGTGCGTTCACACGAGCGCATAAACGGCGCGTTTTTGCGCCCAATTGTATAAACGTGACCATCTGAGGTGTTAGTTTCCAATGTATTCGTTCGCACGGGCGATTTTACGGCGCGTAAAAACGGCAACCCGAAAAAAACGGAACATATGCGACCGAAATACGCGCCAACGCATATTCGATGGCCGAAAAGATAGTTTGCAAAGTAGGAACAAACGATAATACGCTTTCTAGCTCTGGTCATGATCGCCGAAAAACTTTCTTTCTGGCAATTAAACGCTGCGCACGTGCGAACGTAAATACGCCTACGCTCGTGTGACCACGCCCTTAGGATTATAATATGTTCCATCCAGTTTGATCACATCCATCCCTCCAGTCAATATGTTCTGATCAATTAATATGTCCTTGTCTCTGTGGTTTAATAAAATCTATACTGAATATTATAATGAGATTGTATTTGTTTTATTTTTGTGCATATTAAATGTAATGACCTTTAAGATTTGCTTCCCTTTATGGGTTTGCACTATCATTCATGTAATGTGATTCTGTCCAATATGTTATTGGCAATTATGCAATTATGTGGATATTATGTTTTTCTCTGATTGGTGGTCTTTCCGGTATGTTGGATTGCCCCCTTTTGTTGGGTTTCCTCCCAGGCTTGACAAAATATATTCCCATTTTTGTTATGCCCCATATAAACTAATGGTTACCTATATAATATAAGGATTTTTACAACCCATTATTAAATCTACCATTAGAGGCTTGGATTTACTAAGTGTTTTTGGGATGAACTTTATTTATATTGGGCAGTCTGCCTTCTCCGCTTGTCTGCTGAGTTGTGCTTTGGCACATACACCTCGTTATACTTACGTCATTAGTAACTAATGGATAGCCGCTATAAAGCATGGTACCATGGTTACGCGAAGGTGCATTCATTACCAACTCTGTAATGGAAATATGTGATGTATTATGGGTGCACATGATGTACTGCACATGCGCGTCTATTTGGACCGCACGAACTCTCGCGGGATTATCTTGAGCTTCACATCAGTGCAGTGTGGATCTATGACTCATGTGGACTGGCTTTTACAGATGCCACAGCGGAGCGGATGGATGGAGGGATCGTCCTGAGATGGATTGCACTTTATGCATGCAAAAATTATCTTGTGTTGTGTATTTTAAATGATATTAATGAAATATGTGGCACCTGGGTCAAGGGTTAGATTTGGGCGTGGATACAAAGGGATTGGTGGATTGGTTTGGAGATGTTTTCTATTTAAGCCATGTGTTTGTATGCATTTGTGAGCTTGACAAAGGCCTAATTGCAGGTCGAAACGTCGCTGTAATTTCTTGTTATGGGAGAATAAAGGATTGAAGAAACTTTTGCACCAATTGATGCTGCCCCTTCTTCTTCTTCTGCCTGTACCTTTGGACATGGTCCGTATTTTGGTGGCTGCTGCATCTGTAATGAGTCCTGCCCCTGTAGGGATTATCATGTGCTGCTGGTGATATCTTTGTCACCCAAGGAGTCAGCCGTGACTCTGTGCTTGAACCAGGGGACTTTACCTTACCTTCTCCCTCTAACATCCCCCCCCCCCCCCCGCCTTCCTCTCCATAGACTTTTAGTGATTTTAGACAAAGCGAGAGACTGTTTGCTTTTTCACTATCACTTTGGCTATGGTATAGGTACAAGTTGCTTGAAAATGTAGTTACCACCTAAAGCTCACTTACAGTTTAAAGCTCACTCAACTTTTGTTTTATCATGTCAACAAGCAAGTTCTCATGCATTATGCTACCCTGAAGGGACAGTACATTTGCTTCAAAATGAGGGGTCTAAATTCTTTGCATGAAGAAACTTGAGGAATTCTTCTCAACACTGAGACAATTATAATATTCAGGATCCTACCCTTGTGTAGCAGGTACTGTACTGTACATAAAAGAAACTGAAGTTGCTGCCTGTACAGAACACAGACACAGAAATGTCAAGATCTCCCTGGCCTCCCCCTTAGCAATTTGGAGACAGACTAGTTTCATTTGACTGGATCTGTTTTTGCCGCTGATCACTCCGGCTGCTTGATGGCCTTTTGGATTCTTGCCGCTGCACTCTGATGTCTGAAGTCTGTGCCTCCACTCCATAAACAGCACAGCACGTTGCTTTGAAGAGGAGAGGGGTAGGTGCGGAGATACTGACTTGGCAGCCCTGTTGTGCTTAGCTAAGGAGGGATGCAGCGCAGCAGCAGGGACAATCTTTTTAAGTGGCAGGCAGGCATGGCAGGGCTCCTTTTAACCTTCCATCAGACGCAATGCCAAATCCCACCAGTTCGGGTGCAATGGGCCTAACAGGAACATGTTTTAATAAAAGTAATTAAAACCTAAATTGCAAATTCAAGCAATCTGCAACTAGTCATCAACATTTTGAGGAATTTTTAAAGAGGAAAAATCCAAATTAAAAAGCTAATATAATTAACTAATTATAATTACTAGAAAATTTTAAGTAAATCTGATACTCAATGTCAAATACTTTTGTCATGTAAAAAAAATTAAAGTTAAGAAAAAGATCAGATCAAAACTTGAAAACCTTCTCCTGGGAAATACACAGAGAAACACGGTTATAAACAGTAAAAAGGGACAGCTACTAGACACAATAGTCGCCAACAGATATGTTCTTCATTACCGCGGTGACATGGCAGCGGTGGACAGGTAATTTTTTTTTTTTACACTAAAATTATTGTTTTTCAGGGAAGGGCGTATGTTTAAAGCCCTTCCCTGAAAACTAATGATAGGATGCCGGCAGCAGGATCCTCTACCGCAGCTGTCATGTGTGACAACTGTGGTAGGGAAATGAAAAATTCTTCTGCTGCATCTATCACAGATATGGCAGGTGAGGCAGCAGGGAATTCTTTTTACTAGCGGTGATGAAGGAAACATCTGCCACATGCTGCAGATGTGTTCTTCATCCCCGCGAAGAGGTAAGTTTATTTATTTTTTACACTAAAATTATTGTTTTTCAGGGAAGGGCTTATATGTAAAGCCCTTCCCTGAAAAACAATTCAGGGGTGCCGGCAGACCATTGTTTTCAATGGAGCCGCCGGCAGCAGCCGCGGCTCCATTGAAAACAATGCAGAGCATGGATCACCTTGAAAAATGCTCGAGTCTCTCATTGACTTGAATAGGGTTCGTTACTGGAAACAAGCTCTCGAGCATTACAAAAAGCTTGGCTCGAGTACCGAGCACCCGAGCATTTTTGTGCTTGCTAATCTCTAGTCAGGATCAGTGGATGTGGACCAGCTGTGCCACACACCAGTTTAACGTTGGGTAAAATTCAGAGCAACATCTGAGGAACCCTGGATGTCACTCTATCACCCCACCAGTTAGGACTTCACTATAGGGTTGCTAGTCCACTACAGTAATTTGGCAACTGATGCTACAACAGACCAAGCATGTGAACAGAGGTGTAGTCAATTCGAGTGAGGGCAGGAGGAGTAACTTCAGAACAAGGAACAAGCTAGAGGTCAGGAAACACAAAATGGCTTTGACACATTATAGACAGACCAGAGGTTAAGGCAAGAAGCAGTCAGTAGAATGATTAATATGGCAAGATCAAGAACAGCAAAGTCAGGAATAGACTATGGCTACCTGTCCACGGCCATGATGGAATATCGCTAGAAATATTCCACCATGGAGAGGCAGAGGGGAGAACTGACAGGTCTCCGCATGCTACGGAAAATCGCAGCATGCCGCTATGATTCTCTGCTCGTGGACGTCGGGCTGCACTTTCCATGGTTCTCCTATGGAAAGCGTTCACTGCAGTATCCGCCGACAGATTATCATCCTGGATAAAGCAATGACAACTTGCCCGTGGACAGGCAGCCTAAGTCAGGAACCAGGAAGTCAGAACACACAGGATGATATGTTATGCTGGACTAAAAGACCAAAAACTCATAACTGGCCTTAGGCCTCCTTCCCACGAACGGATTTACGCCGCGTAAAT
Organism: Eleutherodactylus coqui; assembly: GCF_035609145.1. Taxonomy (NCBI): domain Eukaryota; kingdom Metazoa; phylum Chordata; class Amphibia; order Anura; family Eleutherodactylidae; genus Eleutherodactylus; species Eleutherodactylus coqui. The sequence goes on along the minus strand of NC_089845.1, from coordinate 28,419,682 downwards.
TCGCGGCAAAAATCCGCTGCGTTGCCCCCTGCTATTAGGTTGTATTGAACCTAATAGCACAATGCTCACGATGCGGAATTCCACCGCGGAATTTTGCACCATGAAATCTCCCGTCCTCACCCGTGGCATGCTCTATTTGCCGCGGGTGTACGCGCTGACGGCTTCCATTGCAGTCAATGGAAACCGTCCGTTCACGCTATCTCCCGTTGTAACCAGCGGAAGATAGCGTAAAAAAACGCTTTCCCGCCTACCGCCGCCGCGTCATATGACGCGGTGGGTGTGTCACATGACGCGACGGCGGTGGGCGGGGAAGCGTCTTCACGCTATCTTCCGCTGGTAAGTATGGGGTCTCTGGGGGGCGCCGTGACGGGCTTCACTGCGGAATATTATGCGGCGGAGCCCGTCACGCTCGTGTGAAGCCGGCCTTAGAGAGATGGCCAGGATACCAAATGATTGGCAGGAGAAGATTTAGTAAGGTGGCTCTTTATGAAAAAGAGCATGCGCATGTCTGCCCTCTGGTTTGCTGGCAGGGACAAAGCAGGTGCTGGAGCCAGGCACCTGAGGGTGAACAGGAAGACCCGCACCTTACCTGACAAGGAAACACAATAGAGTAAGATGGCATATGTGGTCGTGAACTGTAACATATTGTTTTTTATTTGTCCTTGTTTAGTCTTTCTGAAGTGTTACTTGTTAATAAAATATTTAAAAAAAGGGTTAAAAACAAAACATGGCCTACAAGGTGTGGGGACGAGGGGAAGAATTGTGATCATCTAGCATATTCAGATCCTTCTCTACTAAGAAGTCAAAGTGATCTAGGGCAGGAACTCTGAAATTGAGTAGACATAAAAGGGGATTAGGGGTGTTAAATTTGAGCTTGGGACTCTAAGAAGCGTGACATACCGTATAACAGTACCTTCTATATGTAAATCACGTAACGTGCAGAGAAATCTGATCCTGAAGACTGAAATCCCCCCAAATAATTGTGTTGAATACGAGAAGACATGTCATCATCAGGTTCCGTATTATCAGTATAAACAATGCCTTTTAAAAATCATTAATCAATAATTTATTTACTTCCAAATCAATCTGAAATTAGTTAAAATGGCTAAGTAGAAAAAAAATCAAATCCTGTAGCTAAAACCTGTAACTTAGTACCATCGCAGGCAAAACTTTAACATTTCACAACGGATTGTTCAATTGTGATGTCTCATGCCATTTTGGTTCAACATCTTCTTTTTTTTTTGTGTCAAGATCCTGCTCTACTTCTTGGTCATTTTTTGGACGTGGTCAGAATATGAATGAAGCTAATGAACTGTTCAGTGTGGTGGAATTAATTAATATAGGAGGCCAATGATTCTTTGATATATTTAGAGATGTGTCCACCCTTACCTTATCTCTAATTCAATTAGAGACTGGAATTTCTCATGAAACCAATTCAACACAATATTGTGACATGCTAGCAAACTCCTAGAGCTCTGTAAAGCCTGGTTTAGTCACAACGATTATTGCTCAAAAATATTTTGAGTAATTTTTGAGCGATAATCGTTCAGTGCTTAAAGCGCAAGGTGATCACTCAAACTTGCTCAACGCACGTTATTTGCAATAATATTGACAACGTGTTTGAGCAGTATTTGATGCATCAGTGAGTGATGTATCGCAATGGGCATCATTTTCAGTAAGGCCTCAGTCACATGGGCGCATCGGCACCCGTACACCGGCGCCGATGCGCCCGTGTGACTGACAGAAGACGGCCGTACCTGAAGATGGTCGTCTCTCTCCAGCGCTGATCATAGAACACATGACCGGCAATGAAGCCGGTCACATGTTCTTTCTCCCAGCGCTGCAGAGAGACAACCGTCTTCAGGTACGTACGTCTGCTGGTGTCAGTCACACGGGCGCATCGGCGCCAATGTACGGGTGCTGATGCGCCCGTGTGACTGAGGCCTAAGATTTAATTGTTGAAAAAGCTTCTCAATAGGTCGCACATACTTCACTATTTACTGTTCTCAGTTCTTGGAAGGATTTCGGTTAATGCATGTTAACTAACAGTAATCGCAAGTAAAAACATTCTTGGTTGTTTGTATGAACTGTATACAGACAGCCAAACGAGTCAGACGAATATAAATTTGGATGTCCTTCAACTGGTTTGCCCTGTTTATGATGTTGAAAGTTTTTCGCTGATGCATTCCATGTGCAGTATTTTGGCACTTCTGAGTAAAGTAGGGTTCCTGCGAACAAATCATCCGTGCACTATGAGAGCGCAGTTATCGTTGTTTGCGGTGGCGAAGATGCTCTTGCATGTACATTTTCAGTTGTAAAATACACGCGCTGTCCGTTTTCAAGATGTAGTGCCAAATTAACAACTGTTGGATGACGTTCATGAATTGCAAATGAGAAAATAAGCCAAACAGCTTCATTGCTACTAATGTAGCGTCCCAATTTATATCGTTCAGTTTCATCAATTGGTGCAGATGCATTTCCCACTCCAAAAACTGCCACATCGCTTCCTTTGTTGACATATTTGTAAATATATTTGATTGATTTCACTGAATTCCAATACTCGGCATTGATGTTTGCTTTGAACGTCTTTGAGATTAATGGTGAATACGGCAAAACCCAACAATTATCGACTTCAATGTCATCGTTGCGCACTTTTAGAGTGATGAATTTGCCACCATCTTCAGTTGATCGTCGACGATATTGTGGATATCCATCATTTCCAGTGATGGTTTCGGCATGTAAGTCTCTTGGATAGCATTTTGTGCATTTTCCATCCTTCATGCATGGAAAATTGCTGTTGATCGCGCCACATAGAGCATGAAGCATGTTTTTGGTAACGACTTCGAATAAGCCTGGATCAATGTCGACATCTGGGATTTCTGCTGAGATGACTTCATCAATTTTGTCTGGTGTAATTTTGTCGATCAACCAAATCAAAATGTGTGCATGAGGTTATCCTCTTTTCTGCCATTCAATGGAATACATCCAACAGTGTGTCTCCCCAAAAACATGATGTTTGACAATAAAATCCATCATAGATTTCTACTGTTGTTTGAACACACGTGTGATGATGTCACGGCAATCCGAAGACGACTGTCCAGGCAACAGAAGTCTTTAATTTCATCCCACGTAGGATTGTACGTGAATGTTATGAAAAAATCTGGACGGCCATATGCGCGAACATAAGTCATTGCATATTGTGTGTATTCATGCATGTGCCGTGGGCTTCCTCTGAATGTAGCCGGCAGGATGACCATTTTTCTCAGTTCATTTGTATTGCTATCAGTAGCAATTGCATCACGTAAATGAATTTACTCTTCTGAATGCAGTTTAGTTTGATTCAATCGAATAAAGAGAAGTCGTTCCGTCTCGGTATTTGCACACATATCGACAATGTATTGATGGAACAATTGCTGACATTTCAAAATGTGATTGTCTGGGTTCTCATGAATCATCAATGCATATGAATAGTAATTCATGGCACTGACTTTCTTATTGGTCTCCTCATGTGTTTGTGGATTTCTCATTTTGATGTTGAAATAATATCCATCTTCTCCTTGCCAGAATAAAATTGGATATTGCAATGCATCGTATGAGCGATGAGTTTCGGAGACTCGGTGAAGATTACCATCTCTGCGATGAAGAACTACATCACGCGAGTTAAATTCTTCGCCAACTATGACGATCGCCACTTCATTAATTGTTGGTGGTTGTATTGTCTTTCGTGTTGGCCGGCTGGTGTTTTGTCAGCTCTAATGACAACAACGTAATCATCAGCTGGCATTTGCTCAAGGGCCGTCCTGAACAGTTGAACTAATTGGTTGTGTTGTGCGAATAAATTTTGTAATACAGCAACAATTTCTCGATTAGTGCTGGTATTGAATCGACAACGTTGATTAACTTGTTCATCAGTGGTTCCCATTAAATACATTTGGAGAAATTTGTGATCTGAATGTGGCAGTGGTGGAAGTGATCCAACGCGATGATAAATTTGCCCTTGGACTTTGAACGTTGGCATGTAATTGTCACATATGATTTCTGTTGCACCGAACGATGTCATTTGGAAACATGAATTGTACTGGCGTATGTTTGCCAATAAATGTTTAGATTGGCTTGTGTCACCTGATACCAATGTTGATAATGGTTCGGGTGGGAAATTCAATTCAGGAAATTTAAATTTTCCACCTGTGCAGCAGATCCCTGGAGTTTCATTTTTGAATTTCAATGCACGGCAAAATTTGCATAAGTTGTCCATGTTTCCAATAACGACACTTAGATAAAGACTGTAATCATAATCAGCATCGTAATGGAACGCAGCAAGATTCAAATCAACGTGCAGTGTCCGTCTGGATCGAACATTGCGTTCTCGATTGGTTCCCAGTCTTGCGTTCCGTTGGTCAATTGTTTCATTTGAATGGGCTTGAGCAGTACATACTCAATCGGCTTCTAATCTTGATTTTCATTGCTCTCCTGTTTCATTCTAGCGGGCTTGCACAGTGCGTAATCGATCGGTTTCCAATCTGGATTCTCGTTGCTCGTTCGTTTGAGAAGAATGGGCTTGAGCAACTTGTATTCGAACAGCTTCTAATCTTGCTTCCCGTTGCTCATCTGTTTCTGAAGCTCGCAATGCCTTTTTCTTTCATGCTTGAGATGTAGATCGACCAATCAATTTCCGTTTGGGGGGCATAACTGTCGACAATGCTCGCAAATTTGCTGAAAAAACAAAAATAAATAAATGGAAAAATGCAGTATTCGAAAGATTATGAGAATTGAAATCGATTAAACTCACGATGAAAAAATGTGTGTAAATGTATTGAGTGAGAGCGGTGATTGGATGTTCACAATGAATACAAATTCTTCCAGGTTTCACACAGGGTAACTGTCGACGATGCTTACTAAAATAATAAAACCTTCGACACCACCTATCATAGGATAGATGTACTATACTAGAAACCTTCGCGGGAGTGTAATCAATAACTTCCCAAAGTCTCACGGCGATCGGATGAATGGTGTAGTAATGCATAAAGGACAAACAGACAGACAGACAGACAGACATACGTTCATTTTTATACATATAGATTGAATAGGAATATTGGTTTTGAAGATCTATCTAAGAAACTTTAAATGACCCTCCGGTGCTGGACAAATATGTGATCATATGCATCATAAGCAGAGTCGTATGTTGACACTTCTGGGCCCCAATGCAAAATCTGTAATGGGGCCCCTAAATGTAATGCTTTATTCATAGTACTGAGATCCCTGTTTGGAGAAGAGAGGCCTTATGGGCCCCCTAAGGACCCTGGGCCCGGGTGCAACGGCATCCTCTGCATCCCCTATGGTTACGCCCCTGATCATTAATTTACAGTGATCCCTTTGAAAGCAGTATGTAGTGTCTTAGACTACCAATACGTACTAATGCACAGTGTATATCAGAGAGTCAGAGAAGTGGTGCAGCCATCTTTATTTTTTCAAGATCGGAGGGTCATTTTAAGTTTTTCTTAATTCTATTATTGCATGTATTTAGTTAAACATTGTTATATTCTGCTTGGATTCTACCTAAAACAGAATGCATAATAAAATGAATATATATTTCTTTAAATCCTTCTAAGCAGTAATACGAACAAGCAATCTGGAAGCAAGGAATATTAATAAAATTGACCCTTAGAAAATTAAATCTATCAATCTCATTGTCTTCATCTTACATATATAACCCCTTAGCAAGAAATAAAATACAAAGGAACACAAAGCAATGTTTTGGAATGCATGCAAGTATATTACATATTTGGCACAACATAAATCACACGTTTGCACATAGATATTCCAATAAAAAATGTAATTATTGATGTCTAAAAAAATATAATACTTGAATAATGATAATAAATAATTGCTTAGGAAAATGTCAGTACAAGTAAACACACAAATACACACACATAAACACAAACTGTGTGTATATACACTATATACATGCACAGTATATACAATATTCCAGGATAGCAAAGGTTTGTATTGGCTGAGCGCTTTGAACAATCACAGCCAGAATGGCTGTGATTGGTCAAAGTGCTCAGCCAATCAGAGGGCAGACCCATTCACAACAAGGCAAAACCCCTGGATATGACAGCATCTAGGGGTTTCACATCCAAGGAATCCCCCTCACAGCCACAGCAGGGGATAGCGATCCTATCCCATTGCTTTCAATGGGGCCGCACTATATGTGCGAGTTTTACCTTTATGTGATCGCACAACAATTGCAAGTAAAAAACACGTCTGAAGCTTTGGTCATGTGTTTTTTATACATGCATTTTGCATTTCATTTTCACAGACCTATACATCCATGAAAAAGAAAACTCTCGTCTGACTGAGCCCTTAGTGTACAAAAGTATTAACACACTAAAAAATAATATATAAACTGGATATCGTTGTAATCGCGCTGCTCCAGAGAATAACATTATGCTATTTTACCACATGGTGAGCACTGTAAAAACAAAACAAAAATCATAAAAGTTGACCAATACATCATATGCACCCAAAGTGGTGCCATTAAAAAATACAACTTGTCCCCAAACAGATAAGTTCTCATATGTGGGTGACAACAAAATAATATAAAACTGATGGCTCTTGTAATACAACGATGGAAAAATGAAGAAAATCACTTGTTCATTAAAGGGGTTCTGTCAGTAAAATTAAAAAAAAAACTGTATACTCACCTGCATCCCTGTAGAGTGTAACGTGTAAAAAGAAAAGAGTGAAAAAAAAACTAACTCACCTTATCCCGTAGTTGTTCTTCCCTCCATTGTTTAGGTGCCGCATGTGTGCTCCCGCCGTCCTGGCCACGTCTAACCTCTGCTGTCCACGGAGTGCTGACGTCGAGTGCGCATGATCGCTGGGAAGGGGGACGTATACGCACTCGCTGTCGACTCTCCGAGGACAGCAGAGGTTAGATGCAGCCAGGACAATCAGTGGGCAAAGCGTCACTTGTGACGGGCCGACCACTGACACAGGCGGCAGTACTTGCCGCCCGGCATGGTTGGAGCAGGGACGGAAACTGGAAATTTGCCAGCTTTTGCCCTGCGATTGGACCGCTGCCAGAAGGAAAGAAGAGGAGTAGCAGCCTCCCGGTAATCGGCCCCGTACGGCACAGGTGAGTATGTTTTTTTGTTATTCTGACAGAACCCCTTAAAGATGCAAAATGAGCTGGTCACTAAGCTGTTAGGGAAAAGCACTGAAATGAATGTGCTTTATACTTATGCACATTAAAGATCTGTATTTTTTTGTCTTAGTGATTGTTTGTGTTAAAATGGAATGTGATTGTTCTCAGTAAGAGAAACGAGGTAGTCTTGTAGATATGATACCTTTTAATGGCTAAAAAAAATACATGATGTAATAATAGCGAGCTTTCGTACCAACGCAGGGGTACTTCTTCAGGCTAATGGATTGGATCTGAAGAGACACACAAAAAGGAACTTATCCCTGTAATGTAAGGAGCTGTAAGACCTGCTCACATATACTGACTGCGGACAGGATACGGATCCCCAACACACAGCAGGACTATAAGATCCCAGGGACATTTACATGTTCCTCGTCCAATGTTGTGTACCTGATCATGTGCAGTAAATGTACTGTTGGGGGTCTTTATGTTGGGGAAACAGGACAGAAACTGAAAGCCAGGATGAGATCTCATCGCCATACAATTGAACACAGAAAAAGGGAATTACCTGTGGCCGAGCACTTCTCTAACCATGGACATGACATAGGAGATATGAGAGTTTTGATATTGAAGGGTGGTTTCAAGTCACAAAACCACAGAAGAATTTGGGAATATAAATTGATAACAACCTTTGACACGCTGAATACTGGGTTAAATTATTCCCCAGGATTTATGCGTGAATGGGAAGTGTGAGACTTGATTGCACAGATAAGACCCCCATCAACAGTAATTCAGGGACCATAAACTGTCACTCCCTTATCAGTGCTTAGCTAAAAATGTTTGTGTATCTCTTGTAGAAAGTCAAGCCTGATGACCTCCCCCCCTCCAACAGTAATTTAGGGACCATAAAACTTTCACTCCGCTATCAGTGCCTAGACAAAAAAAAGTTTGTTTGCTGTTGCAGAATTCCTTTTAAGTGCGAACCAATCACATCCATATCTGTGCCTTGTCATAAGTATGTATGTTATAAGTGTGTATAAATATGCATGCCTCTTCAGATCCAATCCATTAGCCTGAAGAAGTACCCCTGCGTTGGTACGAAAGCTCGCTATTATTACATCATGTATTTTTGTTAGCCATTAAAAGGTATCATATCTACAAGACTACGTCGTTTCTCTTACTGAGAACAATCCCATTTTGCTCTACTGGCTAACACGGTACCAGATCTTTGTTAAAATGGAAAAATATTTGGCGCTTTCAAAATGGTAGGCATGTTGTGCAAATCAAAGTGTCAGTTGGCAATGCAACAAGCCAGTAAAAACATCATGGAGGGAATATGTTTGCAATATATCGTAGGTATAGATGTAGGACTTGTTAACATGACTGGCACACTGTGATTTACAGCAGTGTAGTACATTGTTGTAAAGTTATCATAATATGTTAAATGTCAAGTTAATGTATGCTACATCTGTATAGTGGTTATATAGAGCTAACTGTAGCTGCAAGAAGAAGCTGAAAACAGCTGAGTGAGTACAAGCTCTACAGCATAAAAGCGTCGGTACTCTTTAAATAATAATGAGGATACACACAGACCAATATCAGACCAATTTCTTGCAGTGTGGGCATCACAGCCCATAGCACAGATGGTTTCTTAAAAGGTAGGCTCTTTGACATGTTTTTCTTTTTTAATAGGTCTGGAAAATCCCTTTAAATGGATTTCTATAACATATGCACAGGATAGGTGATAGATAGAGTGGTAGTTCATGTTTGTGACCAGCATTCCATTCACTTCTATGGGTCTGATCAATATAGCCATGTACGGTACTTGGCTATCTCAAAAAACAGTCATGTATGCTCACTGTCACTCCATTTACAGGGTGGGACTTGATGACCAACATTTTCATGATCATTTGCGTGCAGTGGTTCAACCTCCATCAATCAGACAGTCATTAATTCTTTTGTGGATAATTAATAAATGTTACCTATTGAAAAAACCCTTTAACTTGATTTTTCCCATAATAGCTGTTTTTATTAGGAATATACTATACAATCATTGATGATAAGTCTCTCATCCTGGCTGTCATCAGTCATCTGACTGCAATATTTAACCTATTTTCTCTGGTATCTAACGCCCACTTTCCTTCCTACTTTAAGCATGCTGTCACATCCCCATTACTAAAAAAGCCAACTCTTGATTCTTACTGTGCTGCCAACTACTGACCCATCTTCAATCTGCCCTTCGTCACCCAACTCCTGGAATGCCTTATGTGCTCTCATCTAATTGCTTACCTCTCTGCAAACTCTCTTCTTGACGCCTCACATTCTGTATTTTACATTCTACAGAAAGTTTCAAATCACCTTCTGACTACTATATATAATGTTGACTACTCTCTACTGATCCTCCTGGATCTCTCTGCAACAATTGACACCATAGACCACCAACTCCTCCTCAGTATGCTCCACTTGGTAGGCCTGATGGATACTGCTCTCTCCTGGTTCTCCTCATACCTCTCTAACAGCTCCATCAGTGTATCATTCTCTGGCTCTACTTCTTGCTTTCGTCTTGCTTTTAGTGTTCTTTGGGGTTCAGTCCTAGGACCCCTCCAATTTTTTCATATACACTGCCTCGGTTGGACAAACTATAAACAAATTTGGCTTTCAAATTTCTATGCTGATGTTACCCAATTATACAACTCTTCTCAAGACATCACAAACTCACTATCACAGAGATAAATGGCTGTAGGAATCTAAATAGGAGAGACAACAGAGGAGCACACCAAAAAGGATTCTTACAAAGGAGGTTCACAAAGTTATGCTGGGATTTAACTGTAAGCCGAATACTATCAAAAAGCATCAAAAAATGTCAGGTTTCTCAAAACAAAGGGCGGCCCACTATTGACTTTTCTGTTTCAACTCATCTTTCCAACTTCATATTTCCACAAAAATTTTGCTTGGTTTAAGATCGAAGCTTGTTGGTAATGTTTAATATTGGGAATGCTCATCCCACCTAGGCCCCAATGCTTCTTCATAGTAGAGAATTTCACTCATGGATGCTTATTTGCCCATATGTATAAATTCAAAATCGTTTAGAGTTTGGATGTAAACGAGTTTGGAAGAGAGTGAGAGTAGATAGAGCAGACACAGAAGAGCCATCATCTTAATGCAACTGCAATCCTGCCCTCCTATGAAATAAAGGGTTTATTGAAGCTTACTATTATAAGAAATTGAATATTATAGAATATTAGATATGGAATATTATTATAGTACCATTGAAAAAAAACTTTGCCTGGAGAAAGGAACAAGTATCTCTATTTAAATGTTGGCTTAAGATCTGGCATTTAGTTGTGTTTACTTTATAGTAGAAAACCTCTCCAAAGCTGTTTCCAAGGATGTAATGGGATTTTGTAAAGCCTGGATTACATCATCAGCATGTAAACCAATAACATACATCTGGTTGCCTGTTTGGGTGCTTTGAATATTGGGAGGAAGGTGGAACTTATTACCTCTGCCAAAGGCTCCATAACTAGAGCAAAAATTAAAGGTGAAAGCAGACATCTCTGATGCATACCATTGGTAATTTGAAAAGGGAATGACAGAGCCTGAGAGGTAGATAATCTAGCAGAAGGGATAGAAAACAAAACCAAGGCTTTCATGTGTAATCCAACTCAGAAACCCAAAGGGACTCTACTAAATGCCTTCTCTACATCTAAGGTAACATCAGCGTACCTAATCAGGTTAACAAAATGTCTGGAACCAACAAGTGCCTATAGATCTTGAACAAATCTGAACTGATCATGGTTTATCAGGGAAGGTAAAACTCCTAACTAGCCTGTTAGATATAACTGTAGCATAGATTTCAATTAGCAAATTAAGAAATGAAAGTATGTATATTAGGAGGAGAAACAGGGTTCTCCTGGTTTTGGTAAAGTTACTATTTGAGCCTCAAACATATCTGCTGGTAAAGTGCCTTCATGTACGGATTTAGCAAACAGTGTTGCCATATGAGGGATTAGAATATCAGCTTTCATTGATAATACCCATTAGATAACCCATCGGGGCTTGAAGAGTATAATAATTGAAGACAATATGCATTGCATGATCTGACCAAGAGATTGTGCCTATCTCTATTTTTCGAAAAAAAGTGTAGCCCAGGTCCGTCCACAAAATATTGTTTAATACTTGAATAAGATAAATGTGCACTTGAAAAGAATGTAAAATCCCTCTCAGAGCCATGTAAGCAATGCAATGCATCAAATAACCTCTCCTGGAATAGAAAAGAGACAGAGCAGATGTGAGTCTGGACCAAGAGGTGCAGTCCAAGCTAGGGTCTACAACCGTATTGAAATCCCCTCCCATACGTAAAGGACCATACTTCATAGTAATGACTTTCTTATGGAATAATTTTTAAAAATGAAGTTGACTTCTGAGGGGCATATACAAATTAACAAGGGTATAGGGAGCATTGTTGATATCACATGTGATAATGAGGAAGTGACCTAAGGGATCTGAATAAGCTTCAATAAAAGACTTAAAGAGGTTGTCCCGCGCCGAAACGGGTTTTTTTTTTTTCAATAGCCCCCCCGTTCGGCGCGAGACAAACCCGATGCATGTGTTGAAAAAAAAAACGGATAGTACTTACCCGAATCCCCGCGCTCCGGTGACTTCTTACTTACCTTGCGAAGATGGCCGCCGGGATCTTCACCCTCGGTGGACCGCAGGTCTTCTGTGCGGTCCATTGCCGATTCCAGCCTCCTGATTGGATGGAATCGGCACACGTGACGGGGCGGAGCTACGAGGAGCAGCTCTCCAGCACGAGCAGCCACATTCAACACGGAGAAGACCGGACTGCGCAAGCGCGTCTAATCGGGCGATTAGACGCTGAAAATTAGACGGCACCATGGAGACGAGGACGCTAGCAACGGAACAGGTAAGTGAATAACTTCTGTATGGCTCATAATTAATGCAGAATGTACATTACAAAGTGCATTAATATGGCCATACAGAAGTGTATAACCCCACTTTGTTTCGCGGGACAACCCCTTTAAGGCCTCAGAGTCTTGAATTTGCTATCAAGAGGAAGCAAAGTATAAATAGGGGAATCTGGGATGAGAGCATTTGGGTTGTTTTTGTGAAAGAATGTGAGCCTCTTGTGTAAATAATAGATCACATCCAAAAACAAAGGGCTTCCCTCAACACCATTTAAAAGGGCCATTCAGGCCCTTCACTTTTAATGTGCATAAGACTAACAAAATACTGATTTTGAATAAAGCGAGTGATCATCCAAATTCCTATTATTAAGCGAAATGTCATAGGTAAACTGAACCAATACAAGCACATATTCAGTTTACTATGTTGTGGTACCAACTTGAACAGCAACAGCGAGGGAAACAAAGGAAGCATTGTATAAAGCAAAACATAAAAAACATTGTTTTATAAAGAGAAACAATCCGAAGAGCCAAAGTGCGAAAAAGTACACTATGTGGGATAAAGTGAACGGAAGACAAAAATGTAACGTTACAAAAAAAACCTGGCTCACACTTGTGAGAAAAGAATTGGATACAGCACTATTCAAAGTACACAGTGTGGAATTAGGAATGTTTGCATCTATCATCCATTGTTTTCCATTCTTGAAGGATCCAAAGATTTATGTTTTGTTACCATGCAGGGCAGCGCAGGGTCCCCCGGTCAGCACGCACCACCCCGGCGTCGGCTCCGGCGTCCTGGAGCCCTGACGTCGGGGCTCTACCGGCGATGTGGAACGGCTGGTGTGCGGCGGCGTGGGCGTGTCCGCCCGCACTCCTCCATCTCTCTTGTGCAGTAGTGGGGGAGCTGGCTCCTCCCACTCTCCGCCCCGAGGTGGAGTCTTTCGTTTATAAGGCTGGCAGTGACCTGAGCTCACTGCCAGTTATTAGTTCTGTTAGCCACTAGTCAGTTCTGCCTGTGTCAGTCAGTCAGTACTAGTTGCTAGTCAGTCTCTTTCTAGTGTGCCTTTTACTCAGTCTGTTCTGGTTCTGTCTGCTACTAGCTAGTCTGTCTGCAGCTACTCTCAGCTAGCCCTAGTTTGCCAGTCAGTTTCCTTCAGCCTGCCTGTAGCTTTGTTTGTTCTGTTGGTCTTTTCCATCTGCCTCTCTGTCGGCACTCTGTCCCCCCATCAGTTATTTTCTCTTGTCAGTCGCCAGGTCCCTAGCCAGCGCAGGGACCGCCGTCCAGTTGTCCGCCTGGGATTAGCCAGGGCCGAGGCAAGTAGGCAGGGACAGTGGGGTGCGGGAAGTTCAGGGCACCCCACCTGGCGCTCGGGGGGTCAGAGTTCCGTAACATAATAACTGGCCTTTTAAACAGTTTTTTTTTTCCATGGAGGCGATCAGCTCCCTCACAACCCAGCTGCAAGCCCTGGTGCCTGTGATCCAGGATTTATCAGCTCGCATGGTGGCCCAGGAGCAGTGAGCATTGTCGCAGGGGCGGGACGCCTCAACCAGTCCCGAACCCAAGTGCCCTCTTCCCGAGGTGTTCTCTGGGGAAAGGAACAAGTTTTTTGTTTTTCAACAGGCGTGCTGGTTGTTTTTTCGGATGCGTCCCCGTTCTTCCGGGTTGGAGGCCCAGAGGGTCGGGCTTATAATGTCCCTGCTGCGGGGCTCTGCCCAGACCTGGGCTTTTTCCATTCCCGAGGGTTCCCCCGGCCTGCAGTCGGTGGACTCCTTTTTCCAGGAACTCGGGGGTATCTTCGATGAACCGGACCGAGTGGGCTTGGCGGTTTCTCGGCTGTTGGCGTTTCATCAGGGGTCGCTTTGTGTGGAGGATTATTGCTCCAATTTCCGACGCTATGCGGGTGATACTGCATGGAACGATAGCGCTCTGAAAGACGTTTTTCTGCAGGGCCTCTCGGATGCGGTTAAAGAACTATTGCTTTCTCATCCCGTTCCCGGGTCCTTAAAGGAGGCTATGGAGCTAGCGGTGAAGGCAGATAGGAGGCTCAGGGCTGGGAAGCAAGATAGACAGTCTCGTAGAGTCAGGGAGGTTGTTTGTCCTGTTCCCCCCTCTTCCGTACCAGTCTCTGTTCCTGAGCCTATGGAAATGGACCCGCTGGACCCCAAGGAGCGACGCCGGATTCGTTTATTGCATCACCTCTGTCTCTACTGCGGGAAAGCTGGACATCAGGTGATAACCTGCCCCCTGAGGCCTCAGCGCCCACAGTCCGAATCGGCAGAAAGACTCCAAGTCCTAGGCGATTGCAGGGAGGATAGCCTAGGACTACAGGTACGTCCTAAACTTCTGGTATCTTGCCAGGTTAGATTCCGGAACTTCTCCCGCCCAGGGCAGGCGTTTATTGATTTCGGAGCAGCCGCTAACCTGATAAGCATGCGTTTCGTTAGGCCCCTGATGGCTGAATTTGTGGCACTGAAGACGCCAATTTGTTTTACTAGCATTGATGCTACACCTCTTGCTTCGGGTTTGGTACGATGGAGGACCCCCGTGTTACAGTTCACGGTGGGGGGTCACCACTCGGAAGATCTATCATTCCTGGTGATGGAGAAAATGTCGGTAGACATGGTAGTAGGGATGCCGTGGCTGGCGTTGCACAACCCCCAGTTCGATTGGGCCACTGGGGAGCTGACCCAGTGGGGACCATCCTGCCATAGCCATCTTGCTCCCCTTCCTCTCTGCTCAGTTGATACCACGCTCAGTCCCCGTGGTCTGACTTCCCTTCCTACCCCGTCTGCCTGTCCTGCTGCTGAGGTCGCCACCAATGTGCTGCAGGGGGATGGAAGGAAGTGCAAAAAGTCTAGAAGTGGTGGGGTCTTGTATGCAGTTGCGTAGTGGGAAGAGTCTGTCTGTATCTGAGCCGTACAGGATGGGACAGAAGGTGTACCGGTCCGCCGGAAATCCCAAAAGGAGGGTTCGCAGGGGGTTCCATAAGTCTTTATCGAAACCTTTTGTCCCTTCGGAGATTGATCATATGGAGCTGGGAGGATCCCCTTTTTGCAAGCCTCCATCAGTAACCAATCTTTGACCTGATAATAGTGTACACAAGCCAACACATCTCAAGAGGTACCATCAAGAACTGAACAAGCTGAATATATGGGACTCTGTGAATTGTAATGTCAAGATCCATATGCCATTTATAGGTGTTTTCCAGGGAAAGTACTATTCATGACCTATTTTCAGGATAGTTCATCAATTGTTGATTGGCTGCTCTGATCCCAGTGTAGTGGCCAAAGCTTGTAATTGCAGATGCAGTACTTATTGGAATCAATGTTCTTGTAGTTATAAGTGCTGCCACTACACAGGCATTGCAGTGGTGGCTTCTTCCCCAAATACTGTGTATTTATGGTCTTGTTAGTAGGCCCCTGATCAGCTGATTGGCCAGGGCTCTGAGCGGTGGACCTCAGTCAATCAACCATTGATGACCTATTCTGAATATAGGTCATCAATAGTATTTTACCTGGAAAAAAAATTAAATAGTTGCAGCAAGTACTTGGAAAGATCTTGTGTCAGCAACACTTTAAAGATGCCACAGCATTTAATATTACTGCAGTTTGACCTTTCTTCCAAATCTACAACCTTCCTCTAAAAGATTATGGGCATTGAATATCATTTTGGTTTCTATATGGGATGTGTGGACCCCTATAGTGTCAATATTATTATGAAGCTGAAGTGACACTTTACTCATGTCCTTAGTGTTATCCTTCTGCAAAGACAATATAATATATTTCATCATATTGGCTGTTAGAGACTCGTCTGAGCTGGGCATGGACACTAGGTTATTGCTCAATTCTAGCATAGAATTAGGCGAAGTGGAAGGCTAAGAGCTTTTCTTAGTAGCATATAAGAGATGACAGGAAAAAAATAATTATTAGGAATGAATCCAGCATATAATAATAGAAGTGTTTCTAGGCCGTTGCACCCTTCCTCAGTATTTTAACTGGGGGACACACAGCTAGCATTGATGTGTACTCTCTGCTCTAAAAACACGTCTCGTGCCTCTTTGTGAAAAGGCAATTTGCCTACAACCACATTTCTTAGTAACATGGCCTTTTCTATTAGGTGAATTACCTTGCTCACTGTTGGCAGGAGGTGCAGTTTGAGAAAACGAGGAGGCTGAGTGTCTGCTGTGGGTAGAAGAGAGTCTTCATCATCCAAAGAGGCAGAAAGTCTGGTAATTCCCATAGGACAGAGCTAAAAAATTCTGTAAGATGGCCAGGTTCAGTGGATGTCCCCTTCTTCCCCATCTTGTGCTTGGATGGTATGCAAATTCAGACCCTGATAAAAGGCGGTAGTTTGCAGCACTGCAATAGCTGTAAGCTACACCTCAGAAAACATCCCCAAAATCTGTTCTTATCTCATGGTAGAGAGAGCTAAAACTCATTGTTGCTCAGATCCATTCTTGGCTTTATTACTGCAACACACTACAAATCAGTTTTCCCCTTACTAACCCTGAATCCTGAACGCAGCAGCCATACTCATTTTTTATCTTACTGCTTCACTTATGCCTCAACCCTGAGCCAATCGTTACACTTGTTGCCTGTGCACTATATAATTCAATTAAAACTTCTCAGCTTCATCCATAAAGCTCTTCACAGTCTACCACCCTACTTATGCTTTCTATTTAGCCAATAATCTAATACAAGTTGGACTGTAGTCCAAACATCACACTCCTATCTCCTATCTCCAAGACTTTTGCTAAGCTGCTCCGGTTCTCTAGAATGCATTACCCTTGCCAATCAGGTTTAACAATTTTAAGTGAGCCCTAAAAACATATCTCAAATCCCCTATTCTAACTCTTTCTCATCTAAATTTCTTGCACTCTCCATCGAAACCTGCTCATGGCATCCCTTTCATCACATACATATGAATGCACTTATGTGCCTATGTAGATATTGGCTGTTGACCATCTCTCATAGCTTTATTTATACTACACTATTTAAGTAAGGTGGCCAAATCATTGAACTAAACAAGTATTTGTCCCTCATCTGTCGACCCTTTTCCCTATAGATGGAAAGCTCTTGCAGACAGGGCCCTCCACCCTACTGTTCTCTGTTGCTATTGGTTTGGTATTGTATGTAATGCCTGACTTCATCCCTGTATGTACTCTCTGATTTGTAAAGTCTGGCAGAATATGATGGCATTATATAAATAAGGACTATTTTATTATTATTATGATGATGAATCAACAAAGCCTATCCATATCTAAGGCCTGTTGAACACATATTGAATGCTGTTACAAAAATGACAGAATTGATGTGTTTTTTCATCCTGTCCCCTAAAAAAATACTGCAAAATGTTACCAATAAAAGCTGCAGCTCACCATGCAATGAACAAACCCTCATACAGCTATGCTAATGGAAAAATAAAAAATCTGTGGTTTTTGAAAAGTGGAGATAAAAATCCCAAAATATTGTTGAAACCACTAAGGATCAAAGTAGGCCCAATCCATAAGGGATTAAAATAATGGCGCAAAACACTGGATGATAATCATCATCATCCTCATTATAATAATTATATCATTTTGATTCACCTAAGCTTCAATTATTGTAACTTGGTAACTATTATACATTATTTTATAACACCCATCAAGTTAGAATGAAGAAACAAAGAGTTGTAATGTTATTCTTGTTTTGTTTTTTTCACTTTATAATAATAACTTGTTTTGCTCAGGATTTGATCGATTTAGCGTCTCCCACTGTTTTATATATTAAAGATCTAGGTGAAGCAAAATATATCTAATGCTTTTTCAAAGAAATGAATCCTACTGAAGTATTCATGTAGCTTCTGTGGGAAGTGTTACTGTATGTTAACTAAGACACTTTCATCTTAGAGAAAGTATCATTTAAAGTTACCAAAAGGGCTAAGAATTTCCAAGTTCTAATTGTAAATAAATAAAGTAATAAAACTGAAATAGAAATATTCATTTATAAATGTGCATGTGTGAAATAAAAAAAATGAAATATTAAACATTCAGTATCTAAAACATCAAAATGTTCTTTAACGCACCGAGATCAGTAGAAAGCATGATTTATCAGTGATGAAGGCAAAGTAATTTACAGGAGATTGCTTTAATAACTTAGAGAAAATAATTTTAGACATTAAAGGCCACACAGCCATTCTATCAAGATGAAGTGCGAGATTAGGAAGAATATATGGTATTCAGGATTTAGCACATGTAACTGCTGAAATTAAAATAGAGTAAGCTCACAGGAAGGTAAAAAAGTAATCCTAAATCTGACATAATGCTGTATGGAATGTAATATTTTGCTTACAATGTACACAAGACGTGATTTTTAGGTATATTTCTATATACATTGGTGTAATATACAAAAATAGGAAACATTTCGCACAATCAGGCCTTAGTCAGACGGGCGTTTTTAGCCGCGATTTGCGCATGCGCATGCGTCCGGCGATTTTATAAAACCATTGCTTTACAATGGTATCGGACACATGAGCGCTTTTTATGCGCTCGTCCGATAAATTATAGAACAGAAATCGCAGATCGCACCTATCTGCGATCTGCGATTCCTGTTCTCTTCTCTATATGCGCTCAATGGGGCCGGCGGCAGCAGCGCCGACCCCATTGAGAACATATAGAAGACAAATCATTCTTCTCTGCCACAGCTGTAACAGCTGTGGCAGAGAAGAACGATGTTTGCCCATTGAATTCAATGGAGCGGCAATACAGCCGCTCCATTGAAAGCAATGGGCTGCCGGCGTGCGCGGGGTGAATTGTCGGGAAGGGGTTAAATATATAAGCCCTTCCCTGCAATTCATCCTAAAATGTGTTAAAATAAAAAAAAATTGTATACTCACCTTTCCGCTGCAGCCGGAGTCCAGCCGCAGCCGCTGTCAGTTCTCCTGAACTGTTTCTTGGCACTATTCAGCCGGCGGGGCTTTAAAATCCCCGCCTGCTCAATGATCTGCCTCTGATTGGTCACAGCCCTGACCAATCAGAGGCTGAAAACACTCACACACCCATTCATGAATTCATGAATGGGTGAGTGACTGCTGCCTCTCAGCGCTGAGCCAATCAGGGACAGGTCTGACTCACATCCATTCATGAATTCATGAATGGGTGTGAGTGAGGCATGCCTCTGATTGGCTCAGCGCTGAGCCAATCAGGGGGCAGGTTTGACTCACACCCCCTTCACACCCACTGCAGGACGGCGTGCGGAGCTCCGGCTGCCGGCAGAAGGTGAGTATACAATTTTTTTTTATTTTTACACATTTTAGGATGAATTGCAGGGAAGGGCTTATATATTTAAGCCCTTCCCGACAATTCATCCCGCGCTCGCCCGCAGCGCATTGCTTTCAATGGAGACGGCTGTATTGCCGTCTCCATTGAATGCAATGCGCTGGACAGCTCCGGCCCGTTTCTAATGAAAAGCGGCTAGGAGCAGATTTTCGGGTGATTTGCGGGCGACTTGCGCGCACCGGTCACGCGATTTGCGGATGCACATCCGTCATGCGATCCGCAAATCGCGCAAAAAAACGCCCGTGTGACTAAGGCCTCAGCCAATATAATTTCATTAAACAAATTTAAAATACAAAAAAAGAAAGAAATGAAAAATGAAAGTTGGGATAAAGTGCAGAGCAGCCATAGATACACCTGGATAAAGAGCAGTACATCCTAATATACTGTACTCATCAGAAAATGCAAGATCCAGCTAATGCACAGGGTTTGCAGCAGATTAAAACACAAAAACATTACTTTTATTTTTTCTACCCTTGTTGAAGGCGGACAGACTAGAAGAAGATGAAGCAACCCAAATATGGAAAAGAGGGTGTGGGGACTATGTCCTTCATAAGATTATATGGACTGAATACTTTGAGTGCATTTTTTATGACCGGTACAGCCAACCCCAAGCGACTGTCACACCCTCCTGACTGGACACATAGACTACAGATATCAGAAAGGTTAAAAAATTGGGTATAAGGTGGCTTTGTTTTGCACATGTCATTAATGTCCAAGTTATTTGAGTTTCTTCCTTATGCTTCCCTAGTGGCTTGATTCGTGCCTTCCCGGCCAGTGGGCCTTCCTTCCAGCACCATATGTTTTTTCTTGTAGATGCCTAGTTAATGTGTGGAGACTGTAGGTAATGTAAATGAGAGATAAATGTTTTTGTCAATGTGAGCAAGAGATTCATTGGTTATCTCGTGACAGAGAATTAGTTAATTAAAACCAATCTTTATTAAAATGTACTAAAAAAAGGAAATCCTAAAATCTAATAATGTAGCATCAAAGTTTAAAATAAATCTAAAGAAAGATATCCATTAAGGGGACTTATTATAGATGGATATTACATATGCAATCTGAAGATATTAAAAATATAGCTTCTATCTCAATTAGACCACAAGTGACATTTATGTATTACTTGTAGAGATGAGCGAACGTGTTCGGCCCCGCCCCTTTTCGCCCGAACACCGAACTTTGCGAGGAATTCCGTGCTCGGGCGAAAAAAGTTCGGGGGTCGCCGTGGCAGCGCGGGGGGGTGCGGCGGGGAGTGGGGGGGAGAGGGAGAGAGAGAGGGCTCCCCCCTGTTCCCCACTGCTGCCGCCCGCGCCGCCGCGCCTCTCCCCGCCCGCCGGCGCCCCCCGAATCTTTACGCGCGAACACTGAAGTCCTCGGAAAAGCCGGTGTCCGGGTGCGTAAGTGCTCGTTAAGAACACGTTCGCTCATCTCTAATTACTTGCCTTTTTGGATAAGCAAAACATGCTTATTATAGCCAAGAGGCTGTGCTTCTTCTACATGTAACACAACATAAAATGTAAATGATAGAAACAGACAATCACAGGGTATGCATGCAATGACTCCTATGTGCATTGAATGAAATGGTTTATTAATCCGTCCCCTAACTAATCATCCATTCAATTCATTATATTAATTGATTACTTTGCTAATTAATTAGGTGTGCTGACCTGAGAGACATAGGTAAAGATACACGGGTTTAACTGCTAGCTGCAGTAATATACTCAGAGAAAGCATTTTCCTGGTGTTGGGACAATTGATGACCCATAGATGTATGAGCCAGATGTTGAGTGTTTTTATCTAACCCTCATAGACAGGGTGTAGCATGCTGACGACATGTCCATGGTGGAGTTTGGCAATGCCTCAGCAGAGAGCTGGACTGCTATTTAAATTATGGACTGTCGAGAAGAGAAGAAAGGCGCATGTGCGCTTCAAAGTCGGGACATCGTGATGACAGATCGGAGACCCAGCTGCAGGGGCACATGCTCGCTTAAGTGGCAGCCATCACATAGCCTGGAAAACAGGTGTATGATTTTCTAAACAGAATGAGGGCCAACGAAATAACTATGTTTAAGCACATCTATCCCATGATTTGTTTGTACCCAGGACTATGATAATAACAAGAGGGCATCCTCTATTTTTAGAAGAAAGAAGGTTTCATCACCAACACAGCATGGGGTTCTTTAGTGTAAGAGCAGTGAGACTATGGAACTCTCTGCCAGAGGAACTGATGATGGCAAAATCCATAGAG
The DNA here is from genome assembly GCF_035609145.1 of Eleutherodactylus coqui. NCBI lineage: Eukaryota > Metazoa > Chordata > Amphibia > Anura > Eleutherodactylidae > Eleutherodactylus > Eleutherodactylus coqui. Next base: position 28,398,052 of record NC_089845.1, on the reverse strand, counting down.
GAGTTTAAGAGGGGACTAGAGGTCTTCTTAGAGTGCTATGACATTACAGGATATAGACATGAAACAACCAGCTGGGTTGTTGATCCAGATCTTGGAGCCAGTAAGGAACTTTCAAATGTTGATCCGGGCATTATTTGATTATTTTGACTGCGATTATGGAGTCACAAAGTATTTTTTTCCCCCACAATGGGCTAAATTGGCTTCTGCCTTTTTGTGTTTTTTTTGCCTTCTTCTGGATCAACAAGAGGGAAGGGATGGAAATAGGCTGAACTAAATGTACATTGGCTTCTTTCAGCCTAATATACTATGTTACTATAACCAGGGGTACAGGGGATTAGGATTTCTTATGTGAGACCTTGAAGGAAATGCTCTGTACTGAGAACAATTTTAAGTATTTTGCTCATGTATGTTTTTGTCTGTGTGTAATATAAAATATAGTATGAACTCAAGCCAACGATTGCCTGAATGGTAATCAGAAAAGTGAGAAGAAGAACAAAATGTTTGTGCACACATGTGTGTAGGCTAAGTAACAAACTTAAATTTTCTTCACCCAGTTAGGGCGAGCACCCACTGGCGTTTTTTTACCTGCGTTTTGCGTTTTGCGTTTTTCCTGCACAGGCATAGAGATAACATGTGTTCCTGTCCACTGGCGTTTTTTTTGCGTTGCGTTTGCGTTTTTAACATAGGAACTGTCAGTTGCATATGTGTCCTTATTTTTCTCCTAATGCACCCATGAAAGTCAATGGAAATTAATGGAAAAGCCGCGAAAACGCCGCGAAAAACGCGCGTTTTTTTCCCGCGGAAAACGCAAACGCCAGTGGGTGCTCGCCCTTATAGTGGAAAAGCCAACTATCGAGCACAAATGACTGACTCACTAAAGCAAAGTTAAAGTAGGAATAGGAATAAGTACTTTACAGATGTTTAGAGAGTTACCTAGACATACATTTTTACAGCACTGGAATGGTAGTTCCTTCAACATATTTGAGATATAGTATGAGCCTGATCCACACCGCTCATGTAATAGAGTCTATGGTTTACACTTTTTATTAAATGTATTTATAGAGAATATTTTATTATTGGGTCACCTACTGGAAATGTTTAACATATTACCTACAGCTTTTGAAAAGAACACCAGTTAAATAACAATCAATTGGGATTTCATTTTTCAAATCCTTGCATCTTTGGTAATTTAACCTACGGACATTAAAAACAGCTGCCATAAGGAATTCAACACCTCAGGACATTTAAACGAGCACAGAGATTGCGGTAAATTTCTGCAGCATGTTCATAATGCGCAGTAGACAGCTACCACTGAGCCCAATCAGCGTAATGAAAACAATGCACTCAGTCAATTAATTTAAGCTTCTCAAGAATATGTAGCCGTCAGGGATCAGTCACTATTAACGTCTAGCTCGGAAACACTACATTTTACAACACAGAAGTAGGTAACATGATCACATTGGATTATGCCCCATGCTGTGTACTAAATGGAAAAAAAACTAAACATACAATAATGGCTTCAATGACACATAAATATATATATGGATCATTTTTGATGATATATTGAAGAAAGTTGATCAGAATCTACAAACGAACACATTAAGATGTTTGTGGTACTTCACTTGACCTTGTCACATGTAGAAACGGAATAACAAACAAAGTTATTTTTAAGAAAAAGTCAAGACGGACCATTTAACCCCTTGAGTGGCACGCCCGGAAATTTTCCGGTACGAGCTCCACTGCTCATAGCGACATAGCCCGGAAGATTTCCGGGCTATGTATCACTATGGGAGCTGCAGAGCACAATGCCACAAGCTGTGACAGTGTGCTCTGCCTGCACAGACCCACAGAGAACAAAGCAAGGGCTTTGAAAAACCAGCAGAAGATATTGCCGATATGCCGGCAATCTCCTGCTTTGTTTACAGGTTGCCATAGAGACCATCGGCTTGTCAGAAGCAAGCCGATGGTCTCTGTGGCAGGGAGAGCTTGGTGCTTGGCTGTGAGAGGACAGCTAGGTACTAGCTCTTACAGCAGAGATCAGAGAAAACCTCCGATCTCTGCTGTGTTAACCCTTTACATGCGGCAGTCTATGTGACTGCAGCATGTAAAGGGCTGTCACTGCAGCATGTAAAGGGCTGTCACCATCGGACCCCCGGAATGTGATCAGGGGGTCCTGATGGGTCCCTGTGGAAGTCCCCTAAAGGGACAAAAAAAAAATTAAAAATAAGAAAAAAAAGTTCAAAAGTTATTAAAAAAATAATAAAAACACTTGTCTCCCTTTACTTTGTAAAAAAATCAAAAATACAATCACACATGTGGTATCCGTGTGCGTCGTAATGACCCAGAGAAGGAAGTTAATACATTATTTAACCCCCTAATGACATGGCCCCTTTTTTCTTTTTTCCCCATTTCTTTTTTTCCTCCCTCCTGTTTAAAAAAATCACAACTTGTCCCGCAAAAAACAAGCCCTTATATGGCCATGTCAATGGAAAAATGAAAAAGTTATGGCTCTTGAGACACAACTGCAAAATTAGTTGAAATTCAATGATTAGACCATTTTAAAAAACCTGCCCTGGTGGGCACGACAGGGTGGTTAGGAAACCCGCCACTCAAGGGGTTAAAAGGGATGCAAAATTGCACTCGTATATAATAGTTCAAATATTTGATCTTGTCAAAGACAATTATGTAAATGTTAGTCAACAGTCTTGCACACACTCCCATGTTTTTCTGTTCTTGCTTTCTGACATCTAGGCTGTTGTGATGTTTTCTACTGGGATACAAATGAGAAGACCATCAATTTGACTTAACTTATTTTTCCAAGTAGGTGGATGGATATAGCTGTGCTGAGTTTGTCATTTTCCATAATTCATCATAATATATTTTCTAATAAGTAATGTTCCAGGTAGACATGCAGAGTTTTTTTTTATTTAATAAGATATCATGATGCAAAAAAGAAACTGTTAAATGAAAGCGACTCAACTTCTCTGATGTACCTCAGACAAGTCAAGCAAATGGACAAGTGCTAAAAGGTTATGAAGGAGTTTGCCAAGGAATCGTCCAATTGATTCTTGAAATCTATGAAAAACTACAAGTTTTAGATGCCTCAAAATATCTACCCATTGTATGGACAGGCTTGTATACTATCACTATACAGTTGATCAACTTTTACGTTTTCCGGTCGGGATGCATTTCTGTTTCTGTTAGAGAACTTTCTACAAATGTTTCTGACTAGCAGTTTGATGTTTGAAACATGGGATGTGTCCAAATCTCTGACGGGTACTTGGACACCTGAATGAAAATGATACAAAGTGTTTGTTCTGCACTGGTTTGGACCTAATGTTTACAATGTTAGAAGATAAATATGGATGCGGTTGCAGTGTGATTGACAATTCTTCTCACTGGTGCTTTATGCCATAGTGCTACTAGTAAAGGAGTGTGCTGGGATTACTGAAGCACATTTTTAAAAAATCTATCTATTTTGCCCAAATACATGTGTACACCTTACAATCAGACTTGTATGAACTTGTTGGGCATTCCCATTCTAAGCCATGATGGGATTTTGTGCTCATTTAGCCAAATAGAGCATTTGTGAGGTCATGCACTGATGTTACATTATGTCTCCTTATTGGTGTTCCAATTCATTATAAAAATGTTGAAAGTGTTGAGCTTATGGTTCCGCGCAGGTTACTTAAGTTCCCCTTCATCGAATTGGTCAAACCATGTCTTTATGTACCTCACTTAGTACACAGATGCAAAATCATGCTAAAACAGCAGTAGGAGGTAACCAGATAAAATGTTTAATTTTCTATTGCCAATATTTTTGTCATAAAAATACATAAAAAAAAGAGGCCGATGAAGGTTTACGTAGCCTCTAAAATCACTGAGCTCTTCAGCATGACTCATGCTACTACTGTTTGACTATGGAGATTGCATGGCTGTGTGCTTGATTTTCACAACTGTTTGTAATGATTGTGGCTGAAACATTGATACGCCATAATTAGAAGGCGTGTCAATACATTTTGGGAATATAATCAATTCAAATTTGCATTTGGCTTTGGGGATATTAAAGGTATCCAATTACACGGATGTGCAATTTTGCAACTTCTGTCTGTTGTTTTTAAATAAAGAAGTGTATCAGAATGGATGTTTTCTGCAGATTCCGAAAATGAACTTCAAAATTTCATATCACGTCAGCTTTTTCACAAATGCTAAAAAAAATTTAAAAATCGGTATTGACATCGATATATGACAATTAGAGATGAGCGAGCACCAAAATGCTCGGGTGCTCGTTAATCGAGACGAACTTTTCGCGATGCTCGAGGGTTCGTTTCGAGTAACGAACCCCATTGAAGTCAATGGGCGACCCGAGCATTTTTGTATATCGCCGATGCTCGCTAAGGTTTTCGTTTGTGAAAATCTGGGCAATTCAAGAAAGTGATGGGAACGACACAACAACGGATAGGGCAGGCGAGGGGCTACATGTTGGGCTGCATCTCAAGTTCCCAGGTCCCACTATTAAGCCACAATAGCGGCAAGAGTGGGCCCTCCCCTCCCAACAACTTTTACTTCTGAAAAGCCCTCATTAGCAACGCATACCTTTGCTAAGCACACACTATCTCCAACAAAGCACAATCACTGCCTGCATGACACTCCGCTACCACTTCTCCTGGGTAACATGCTGCCCAACCCACCCCCCCACGACCCAGTGTCCACAGCGCACACCAAACTGTCCCTGCCCAGCCTTCAGCTGCCCTCATGCCACACCACCCTCATGTCTATTTATAAGTGCGTCTGCCAGAGGAACCGCAGGCACACACTGCAGAGGGTTGGCACGGCTAGGCAGCGACCCTCTTTAAAAGGGGCGGGGCAATAGTCCACAATGCTGTACAGAAGCAGTGAGAAATCCAATCCTGTGCCACCTCCATCTGGAGCTGCACACGTGGGCATAGCAATGGGGAACCTATGTGCCACACACTATTCATTCTGTCAAGGTGTCTGCATGCCCCAGTCAGACCGCGTTTTTTTATAAATAGTCACAGGCAGGTACAACTCCGCAATGGGAATTCCGTGTGCACCAACAGCATGGGTGGCTCCCTGGAACCCACCAGCTGTACATAAATGTATCCCATTGCAGTGCCCTGGACAGCAGAGCTAACGTCAGATTAAATGCAGGTGGGCTTCGGCCCACACTGCATGCCCCAACCGGACCAGGGTTTTTAATTCCTAGACACAGGCAGGTACAACTCCCTATTGTGAAGTCCCTTGGGACCGACAGCATGGGTGGGTGCCAGGAAGCCACCGGCGGCACATAAATATATCCCATTGCAGTGCCCATCACAGCTGAGGTAATGTCATGTTTAATGCAGGTGGGCTTCGGCCCACACTGCATGCCCCAGTCAGACTGGGGTTCTTTAGAAGTGGACAGATGCAGTTACAACTCCCTGTGGACCCACAGCATGGGTGGCTCCCTGGAACCCACCGGCGGTACATAAATATATCCAATTGCATTGCCCATCACAGCTGAGGTAATAATGTCATGTTTAATGCAGGTGGGCTTCGGCCCACACTGCATGCCCCAGTCAGACTGGGGTTCTTTAGAAGTGGACACATGTAGTTACAACTCCGTGTGGACCGACAGCATGGGTGGGTGCCAGGAAGCCACCGGCGGTACATAAATACATCCCATTGCAGTGCCCAACACAGCTGATGTAACGTCAGCTGTAATGCAGGTGGGCTAAAAATTAATTTGATTACACTGTAGGCGAGGGCCCCCCAAAAATTGGTGTACCAACAGTACTAATGTACCTCAGAAAAATTGCCCATGCCCAACCAAGAGGGCAGGTGAAACCCATTAATCGCTTTGGTTAATGTGGCTTAATTTGTAACTAGGCCAGGAGGCAGCCCAGTTAAAATAAAAATTGGTTCAGGTGAAAGTTTCAACGCTTTAATGAGCATTGAAACGTCTAAAAATTGTTTCGAAAAATTATATGACTGAGCCTTGTGGGCCTAAGAAAAATTGCCTGTTCGGCGTGATTAGGTGAGGTTTCAGGAGGAGGAGCAGGAGGAGGAGGAGGAATATAATACACAGATTGGTGAAGCAAAAAGGTCCCGGTTTTTGATGGGGATAGAGAACGATGCTTCCATCCGCGGGTGCAGCTTACGTATTGCTTAGGTATCGCTGCTGTCCGCTGGTGGAGAAGAGAAGTCTGGCGAAATCCAGGCTTTGTTCATCTTGATGAGTGTAAGCCTGTTGGCACTGTCGGTTGACAGGCGGGTACGCTTATCTGTGATGATTCCTCCAGCCGCACTAAACACCCTCTCTGACAAGACGCTAGCCGCGTCACGGAGGACGGCAGGGGACGGAGGAGGCAGAGGCGTCACGGAGGACGGTCGTGCGAACGGCTACGTACTCCCTCACCATCCTTTTACAGTGCTCCCGCCAACTCAGCTTTGACTGGGGAGCAGTGACACAGTCTTGCTGGGGAGCCAGAAAGCTGTCAAAGGCCTTAGAGAGTGTTCCCCTGCCTGTGCTGTACATGCTGCCTGATCTCTGCACCTCCCCTGCTACCTGACCCTCGGAACTGCGCCTTTGGCCACTAGCGCTGTCGGATGGGAATTTTACCATCAGTTTGTCCGCCAGGGTCCTGTGGTATAGCAACACTCTCGAACCCCTTTCCTCTTCGGGTATGAGAGTGGAAAGGCTCTCCTTATACCGTGGGTCGAGCAGTGTGTACACCCAGTAATCCGTAGTGGCCAGAATGCGTGTAACGCGAGGGTCACGAGAAAGGCATCCTAACATGAAGTCAGCCATGTGTGCCAGGGTACCTGTACGCAACACATGGCTGTCCTCACTAGGAAGATCACTTTCAGGATCCTCCTCCTCCTCCTCAGGCCATACACGCTGAAAGGATGACAGGCAAGCAGCATGTGTACCCTCAGCAGTGGGCCAAGCTGTCTCTTCCCCCTCCTCCTCATGCTCCTCCCCCTCCTCCTCCTCCTCACCGCGCTGAGATATAGACAGGAGGGTGCTCTGACTATCCAGCGACATACTGTCTTCCCCCGGCTCTGTTTCCGAGCGCAAAGCGTCTGCCTTTATGCATTGCTGGGAACTTCTCAAGAGGCATAGCAGAGGAATGGTGATGCTAATGATTGCAGCATCGCCGCTCACCACCTGGGTAGACTCCTCAAACTTTCCAAGGACCTGGCAGATGTCTGCCAACCAGGCCCACTCTTCTGAAAAGAATTGAGGAGGCTGACTCCCACTGCGCCGCCCATGTTGCAGTTGGTATTCCACTATAGCTCTACGCTGCTCACAGAGCCTGGCCACCGTGTGGGCACGTCGCACAGCAGTCGGTGCACTGGCAGATTAAACCGATGTTGCAGGGTGCGCAGGGTGGCAGCATCCGTGTGGGACTTGCGGAAATGTGCGCAGAGCCGGAGCACCTTTTCGAGCAGGTCTGACAAGCGTGGGTAGCTTTTCAGAAAGCGCTGAACCACCAAATTAAAGACGTGGGCCAGGCATGGCACGTGCGTGAGGCTGCCGAGCTGCAGAGCCGCCACCAGGTTACGGCCGTTGTCACACACGACCATGCCCGGTTGGAGGCTCAGTGGCGCAAGCCAGCGATCGGTCTGCTCTGTCAGACCCTGCAGCAGTTTGTGGGCCGTGTGCCTCTTATCTCCTAAGCTGAGTAGTTTCAGCACGGCCTGCTGCCGCTTGCCCACCCCTGTGCTGCCACGCCGCGTGACACCGACTGCTGGCGACGTGCTGCTGCTGACACATCTTGATTGCGAGACAGAGGTTGCATTGGAGGAGGAGGAGGAGGGTGCTTTAGTGGAGGAAGCATACACCGCCGCAGATATCACCACCGAGCTGGGGCCCGCAATTCTGGGGGTGGGTAGGACATGAGCGGTCCCAGGCTCTGACTCTGTCCCAGCCTCCACTAAATTCACCCAATGTGCCGTCAGGGAGATATAGTGGCCCTGCCTGCCTGTGCTTGTCCACGTGTCTGTTGTTAAGTGGACCTTGGCAGTAACCGCGTTGGTGAGGGCACGTACAATGTTGCAGGAGACGTGGTCGTGCAGGGCTGGGACTGCACATCGGGAAAAGTAGTGGCGACTGGGAACTGAGTAGCGCGGGGCCGCTGCCGCCATCATACTTTTGAAAACTCCATTTCCACAACCCTATACGGCAGCATCTCCAGGCTGATAAATTTGGCTATGTGCACGTTTAACGCTTGAGCGTGCAGGTGCGTGGCGGCGTACTTGCGCTTGCGCTCAAACACTTGCACTAGCGACGGCTGGACGCTGCGCTAACAGACATTGCTGGATGGGGCCGAGGACAGCGGAGGTGAGGGTGTGGGTGCAGGCCAGGAGACGGTAGTGCCTGTGTCCTCAGAGCGGGGTTGGATCTCAGTGGCAGGTTGGGGCACAGGGGGAGAGGCAGCGGTGCAAACCGGAGGCGGTGAACGGCCTTCGTCTCACCTTGTGGGGTGCTTGGCCATCATATGTCTGCGCATGCTGGTGGTGGTGAGGCTGGTGGTGTTGGCTTCCCGGCTGATCTTGGCGCGACAAAGGTTGCACACCACTGTTCGTCGGTCGTCTGCACTCTCAGTGAAAAACTGCCAGACCTTTGAGCACCTCGGCCTCTGCAGGGTGGCATGGCGCGAGGGGGCGCTTTGGGAAACAGTTGGTGGATTATTCGGTCTGGCCCTGCCTCTACCCCTGGCCACCGCACTGCCTCTTGCAACCTGCCCTGCTGCTGCCCTTGCCTCCCCCTCTGAAGACCTGTCCTCAGTAGGCGTAGCAAACCAGGTGGGGTCAGTCACCTCATTGTCCTGCTGCTCTTCCTCTGAATCCTCTGTGCGCTCCTCCCTCGGACTTACTGCCCTTACTACTACCTCACCGATAGACAACTGTGTCTCATCGTCATCGGCCTCCTCACCCACTGAAAGGTCTTGAGACAGTTGCTGGAAGTCCCCAGCCTCATACCCCGGACCCCGGGAACTTTCCAATGGTTGGGCTTCAGTCACGATAAACTCCTCTGGTGGGAGAGGAACCACTGCTGCCCAATCTGAACAGGGGCCCGAGAACAGTTCCTGGGAGTCTGCCTGCTCCTCAGAATGTGTCATTTTCATGGAGTGAGGAGGCTGGGAGGAAGGAGGAGCAGCAGCCAGAGGATTCTGAGTTGCAGCAGTGGACGGCGCAGAACTGTGGGTGGACGATAGATTGCTGGAAGCACTATCTGCCATCCACGACAGGACCTGCTCACACTGCTCATTTTCTAATAAAGGTTTATCGCGTGGACCCATTAATTGTGCTATGAATGTGGGGACGCCAGAAACGTGCCTCTCTCCTAATCCCGCAGCAGTCGGCTGCGATACACCTGGATCAGGAGCTCGGCCTGTGCCCACACCCTGACTTGGCCCTCCACGTCCTCGGCCGCATCCACGTCCTCTAGGCCTACCCCTACCCCTCAGCATGCTGTATTACCAGTAATGCAGAAACAGAACGCTGTAATTAAATGTGCCGCTTATTGGCCTGTGGTTGGAGGCTGACTTCGCTTACGGAACGCCAGGAAATAATTTGGCGCAAGCCTGCTGTAACACTTAGCTGGCTGTGTATGATTTTGTAGAACTACTACACCCAGCACAGACAGACCCAGAACACTGAGCACAGTCACAGGCAGGCCAAATAGATTTTTTCCCACAAATTTTTTTGCAAAGGCCCACTGCCTATATTCAATCAATAATATGTCTTCTGTCCCTGCCTAAGCACTTCTGTCCCTGGAGTATGTCGCAGAACTGCAGAGTGTTGCACTGTTAACTGCAACACAGCGGTGATTTCAGAGCCCAGACAGAGCCAGGAAATAATTTGGCGCAAGCCTGCTGTAACACTTAGCTGGCTGCGTATGATTTTGTAGAACTACTACACCCAGCACAGACAGACCCAGAACACTGAGCACAGTCACAGGCAGGCCAAATAGATTTTTTCCCACAAATTTTTTTGCAAAGGCCCACTGCCTATATTCAATTAATAATATGTCTTCTGTCCCTGCCTAAGCACTTCTGTCCCTGGAGTATGTCACAGAACTGCAGAGTGTTGCACTGTGAACTGCAACACAGCGGTGATTTCAGAGCCCAGACAGAGCCAGGAAATAATTTGGCGCAAGCCTGCTGTAACACTTAGCTGGCTGCGTATGATTTTGTAGAACTACTACACCCAGCACAGACAGACCCAGAACACTGAGCACAGTCACAGGCAGGCCAAATAGATTTTTTCCCACAAATTTTTTTGCAAAGGCCCACTGCCTATATTCAATCAATAATATGTCTTCTGTCCCTGCCTAAGCACTTCTGGCCCTGGAGTATTACTGCAGGGCGCAATGCTCTGCACGGCCGATATACCCCAAAAAAAAAAAGTGCAACACTGCAAAAAGCAGCCTCCACAGCTGAGGCGAGCCGCGGGAGGGGCCGATTTTTATACTCGGGTGACACCTGATCTCGCCAGCCACTCACTGCAGGGGGGTGGTATAGGGCTTGAACGTCGCAGGGGGAAATTGTAATGCCTTCCCTGTCTTTCAATTGGCCAGAAAAGCACGCTAACGTCTCAGAGATGAAAGTGAAAGTAATTCGAACATCGCGTGGTACTCGTTACGAGTAACGAGCATCTCGAACACGCTAATACTCGAACGAGTATCAAGCTCGGACGAGTACGTTCACTCATCTCTAATGACAATGTTTGTAACGTGTGAAAATGTTTTCTGGAGGGATGGAATGAATGCACAACTAATAGATAAACATAAATACATAGCTGATTACGAAAGTGAAATTGATTTATCTGTATCGCGTCAATATTTGCCACACTGACAAAGGCTAAACATGAGAGAAAGTAATCTTGGCATGCCAATATGACTCATACCTCATGCCACCTCTCCCTACTTTCTTTATAGTGACCATTCAGTGGTTTCTTCATGTCATGTACAATAGTTTCCTGTGGTTGTGTCAATCAGCCAGACATATTTTGCAACATATGCGGCTGCTATACATCAGGAAAACAGAATCAAAATATTACACCTTTCATGAAAAATGCTTATTTTCAATACTTGGAGATTAAACTAGCAGATCAGAACAAAGCGTGGGCTCCTCACAAAGTGTGCCATGCATGTGTGGAGGGGTTGAGGAACTGGAAAAGTGGAAAAAGAGAATCAATGTCGTTCGGTGTTCCCATGGTGTTGCGTGATCCAGGAAAGCACAGTGATGACTATTACTTCTGCACAGTGAAGATTATGCGCCATACCAGTACAAGTAAGTGTACCATTGTGTATCTCAATGTGCCATCTGCCATGAGACCAGTGCTTTATAGTAAATCTATCCCTGTACCATTCACGTCCAATGTCAAACCCCCAACAGACACCAATTCACATGGTGATACAAGTGATGAGATGTACCAACCAGACAGTATGGAGGCTGAAACCCCAGTGCCATTTACCCAGCATCAACTGAATTAGTTGGTTCGTGATCTGAATTTACCTAATGACAGATCAGAGAGGATCATTACTTCATCAAAATATTGTGCATTTAATGTTATGATATATTGATTGGTTTGACAATTGAAAGACTGTACATTTAAAAAAAGGAAAAAAAGGCCACTATTGAAAACTTAAATTTACTGAAGTTCATTGGAATGCTTCTGCCAAAGAAAATAGCAATACTGAAAGGATTGTATCAGATATTAGCTGTCTACTATGGAAGATAACAATTGTAACAATTATACTAAGAATCATAAATAAATTAAATAATAATTTAAACTTAGATATGCAGTACAATTCTGATTTGAAGTATAAGGAATGATTAAAGGGGTTGTCCCGCGGCAGCAAGTGGGTCTATACACTTCTGTATGGCCATATTAATGCACTTTGTAATGTACATTGTGCATTAATTATGAGCCATACAGAAGTTATAAAAAGTTTTTTACTTACCTGCTCCGTTGCTAGCGTCCTTGTTCCCATGGAGCCGACTAATTTTCGCCCTCCGATGGCCAAATTAGCCGTGCTTGCGCAGTCCGGGTCTTCTGCTCTCTTCAATGGAGCCGCTCGTGCAGAATGCCGGCTCCGTGTAGCTCCGCCCCGTCACGTACCGATTCCAGCCAATCAGGAGGCTGGAATCGGCAATGGACCGCACAGAAGAGCTGCGGTCCACGGAGGGAGCAGACCCCGGCGGCCATCTTCAGCAGGTAAGTATGAAGACGCCGGACCGCCGGGATTCAGGTAAGCGCTGAGCGGTTTGTTTTTTTAACCCCTGCATCGGGGTTGTCTCGCGCCGAACGGTGGGGGGGTTAAAAAAAAAAAAAAAAACGTTTCGGCGCGGGACAACCCCTTTAACTACCAGTAGCAGTGTCATACATGCAAAACCCACATTTCCCAGTAATTTTTTTAGGATTTACACTTAAACACATGGCACTGTACCGCAGTTTTCTACTACGAAATTTTGTATTTCTTACAACAGAGAAAAATAAGTGACTAAAGGAATGACTGCAGGAGAGCAAAGTGTAGTAAAACAGTAAAGAAAGATATTTCAGCTTTAATCTTGGATCTCGTGATCTTGGGCCATTTCTGTGACACTATATAGGTAGGACATGCTGCTTTTATGAGAGAAAGAAAATTTCCATTCTCAAGGCTTTGATCTAGGTCTAAGAACCAAAGTGCTAATAGGTAAAACATGCCGGGCTTGAACTGCACTGCATAGCGTGAATTCCAGGTAATATGACTTTGATCTATATAAGAAATTGTGGTACAAAATAAAGTATATTATTGCTAAAATAAATATAGGAAATTGTTAGTGTATCAATTATAAGATGCAATTACATGTCAAGCAACAAATCAAGGTAAATTCAATTAATAATTTGCCAACTTTGAAATTCAGAACAAAATTTTAAGTTTAATATTTTTAAATTTGCATTCATGTTGTATGAGTTACAGAAAGCAGTAGCTACAATCACACTGTACAGATTGTTAAACATTTGGAAAATATTTCTTTTCTCAACCATAAAGTTTGATATTATCAGTTTTCTAGACTTTGTGCCATGCCACAGCTTCATCTTTTTTGAGAAAAAACAACAACAACAAAAAATTTCCCTGTAGGGAAATAAACACATTTGGTGGGTCAAAGCAAGTGCAGAAAGAGGTCAAAGCAAGAACAAGTAATATGGAATATTCCAAAGCATGTCATCAGCACAGCAGGACAAACACTTATCTTAGAAGACAACTTTTGCTTGGGGCTGAAATAGGAACAAAGGAATACTAACGTCAAATTGTATTTGGCTCCTGGGATGTGAAAGGTATCTAAGTTTCTATCTATCTATCTATCTATCTATCTATCTATCTATCTATCTATCTATCTATCTATCAATCTATCTATCTATATCATATCTATTTATCTCATATAAATCAATCTATCTCATATCTGTCTATCTATATCATATATATCTATTTATCTCAAATCAATCTATCATATCTATCTATCTATCTATCTATCATTTATCAATCAATCAATCAATCTATCTATCTATCTATCTATCCATCCATCTATCTATTTATCTCATATCTATATATCTCATATTTATCCATCTCATATCTATCTATTTATCTATCTCATATCTATCTATCTCAAATCTATCTATCCATCTATCTATTTATCTATCTCATATCTATCAATCTATCTATCTATCTCATATTTATCCTTCTCATATCTATCTATCTATCTATCTATCTATCTATCTATCTATCTATCTCATATCTATCTACCTATCTCATATTTATCCATCTCATATCTATCTATCTATCTAATTCATGTTTATCCATCTCATATCTATCTATCTATCCATCCATCCATCTATCTATTTATCTCATATCTATATATCTCATATTTATCCATCTCATATCTATCTATCTATCTATCTATCTATCTATCTATCTATCTATCTATCTATCTATCTATCTATCTATCTCATATTTATCCATCTCATATCTATCTATTTATCTATCTCATATCTATCTATCCATCTATTTATCTATCTTATATCTATCTATCCATCTATCTATTTACCTATCTCATATCTATCTATCCATCTATCTATTTATCTATCTCCTATCTATCTATCTATCTATCTATCTATCTATCTATCCAACTATCTATCTATATCTATCTGTCTGTCTATCTCATATTTATCCATATCATATCTATCTATCTTCTAGATATCTATCTATCTCATATTTATCCATCTCATATCTATCTATCTCATATCTATCTATCCATCAATCTATCTATCTATCTCATACCTATCAATCAATCAATCTATCTATCTATCTATGCATCTATCTATTTATCTCATATCTATATATCTCATATTTATCCTTATCATATATATCTATCTATCTTCTATCTATCTATCTATCTATCTATCTATCTATCTATCTATCTCATATTTATCCATCTCATATCTATCTCATATCTATCTATCTATCTATCTATCTATCTATCTATCTATCTATCTATCTATCTCATATCTACCAATCTATTTATCTATCTCATATCTATCTATTTATCTATCTCATATCTATCTATCCATCTATCTATTTATCTATCTCATATCTATCTATCCATCTATCTATCCATCTATCTATTTATCTATCTCATATCTATCTATCTATCTATCTATCCATCTATCCAACTATCTATCTATATCTATCTGTCTGTCTATCTCATATCTATCTCATATGTATCCATCTCATATCTATCTATCTATCTATCTCATATCTATCTATCTATCAATCTTCTATATATCTATCTATCTCATATTTATCCTTCTCATATCTATCTATCTATCTATCTATCTATCTATCTATCTATCTATCTATCTATCTATCTATCTATCTATCTATCTATCTCATATTTATCCATCTCATATCTATCTATCTATCTATCTCATATCTATTTATCTATCTCATATCTATCTATCTATCTCATATCTATCTATCTATCTATCTATCCATCTATCTATCAATCTTCTATCTATTTATCTATCTATCTCATATTTATCCATCTCATATCTATCTATCCATCAATCTATCTATCTATCTATCTATCTATCTATCTATCTATCTATCTATCTATCTATCTATCTATCTATCTATCTATCTATCTATCTCATACCAATCTATCTATCTATCTATCTATCTATCTATCTATCTATCTATCTATCTATCTATCCATAATTAATTACATAAATTGTGTAAATAATATAATCATCATTGCATTATGTCAGTGGTGGAATGTTTTGCACCTGACACCTTAAGCATATTGTGTGATAACTTATGCCATTGTACATTAGATGAGTCTGATTAGTGCATACTCTCGGCTCAATGCTATGCATTTAAGTAACAGTTCTAAAAGTGTTATTGTATTGTATGATATTGTACATTTAGGCCTTAGTTAGACGGGCGTTTCTTCGCGCGATTTGCGCATGCGCATGTGATTCGCGCATATATAGAACCAATAGTTCGCTATGGTATCGGTCACATGTCCGCTTTTTATGCGGATATGCGATAAATTATAGGACACGACGATTCACAGATCGCGCCTATCTGCGTTCGGCGTTTTATGTGCGCACCAAAATCATTTACTGCAGCTAGCTGCATTTTTTTCGCCGGCCAGTCTAAGTTTCATGCGCATTTTGATGCGCACGGCAATTTTTCTCCGGTCAGACGGGCGTTTTGCTGCGACGATTAACGCGGCTAGGTGCAGATTTTTCCCGTGATTTTTCGCCCCCGGTCACGCGATTTGCGCATGCGCATCCGTCATGCGATCCGCAAATCTCGTGAAAAAACGCCCGCCTGACTAAGGCCTAAGTCTGTTAACTCATGTAAAATATGGAGATCATTCGAAAAAACAGTTAATTTTTAAAATTTACACTGAAGATTTCCCCTTTATGTTGTGCGGAAATACAGAACATAATAATGCTTGTTTACAAAATTTGCATATAATGAATGAAGACCCATATTGTTTAATTTAAGTGTTATCCCTTATTCTTTAAAAAATATGTGGTAAAGGCAAGGTGGTATCAAGGTAATGAGGAGGGGCATTAAAAATAAGAAATTGTTGAAATTGTTGGAAATGGAAAGTTCATTTTTTGGCTTGACACATTATCCCCTAATGGTCAAAATATAGAATGGATTGCTGAGCTCTATTCTTGGCTGCAGACCCTGTGATGTCCCGTAAACCAGGAGGGACTGCAGCAGTAAACACAGAGTCTGAGCAGGAGCGGGCCACAGCAGACAGAGGTGAGTATATCACTATTTGTTATGTTACTCAATGTGGAAGGGAAAGGTTGTACCTCGGTTATTAGAACTCAGACAAACTCTTTAAACTGTTTTGTTTGGAAATATTTCGATTTGTGGCCATGATAAAACTCAAAAATTAAGTTAACTGAAGCCATATCAGTTTGGCATTGATATTCTTCTTTTTGAATGCTGTGTAAGAACAATAAATGTGCATAACGTCAATTGCACAGTTTCTATGCAATGTTCATATTCTGATTTTCTTCCTTTTCTTGCAATAATTGCATGTTGGGACACCCAGGACTTGTGAAGAAGAGGTATCTTACCAATAGAGCCCCCTCTCCCTCCACCCTCCCCCTCCCTCCTCCTATCCATCTTTTTATGCACTTAGGTCTGTCACCAGTGATAATGTTTTTGCTATGTGATGTGGACTCCCCTTTGAGGCCAATGGCCTGGGGGCCTTTTTTCCCTGGGGACCAGCCTGTATAATGGTAGCCTATGTTATAGCCGAGTATATGGAGGCCATGGTGGGACAGCCCACACCTTCAGGATTTTGTCTCTTACTCTTCCACAGGGGTATCCTATAACTACATTTGCTTTTTCTGCCTTAAGTTTCTTTGTTAGTTCTCTGGGGGCAGGCCGTACACCCCTTACAAAGTTATATGTGATGGGATCTAAACCTGTCCTAAGTTTGGAGGGATGTGTAGGGTGGGAAGGGGTTTTCATTATGGTTCGTATATATAAGCTAACTATTTTGCTTTATTGTTTTTTTTGTTTTTTTGGCGTGATTGTTCCTTCAGTGCTATGCGGGTATCCTGTGCAAACGATCTCCAACTCTACTGTAATTAGAAAGCTTTGGCCTTCAACTTCCTTAAGATTCACTCCCCCCCGTATTATACTATTCCAGGATACGCACTTGCATGGCTCAAAAATACTGGCACTTAAACTGGCCAACATAAGCTCCACATAGCATGCTACTTTTCTCAACTACGCCAGAGAAATTAGTGTCCTGGTGGCTAAGTCAGTCCAATTTATTTTCTGACAGATCCATATAGACCCTGGGGGATGTTTTTTAATCCTTTAAAACACCTATCATGGCCGACAACAGCTACTCATGTCACTCCCTAACATATAGCACCTTCTCCTGCATAGACTTTTGTTTTGGATCCCAGACTGTCTTCCCATGGTGCGGGATGTGTCCTATCTGCCCAGCGGCATAGCAGACCATTCCCCACTTCAATTAGTCTTTGACCTAAGAATGGAGGTGTTACGGCACTCTGCCCCCCGAGTGCCAGGGACAAAAGGTTTCAATAGCGACTTATGGAATACCCTGTGAACCCTCCATGTGGCTGGCAATCCCAGCTCGTAGGCGAGTGGATTCACCACACGTGTGATGGCAAACGTCCCCACGTAACGTGGCGCCAGCTTCAAGGACAGGACCCGCAATTTGAGATTTTTAGAAGACAGGTATACCTTCTGTCCCACCCTGTAAGGTTCAGACACCGACAGACTCTTCCCACTACGCAACTGCATACGGGCCCCCGCTGCCTCCAAGTTTCTCTGTACCTCCTTCCATACTCTCAGAAGTGTATCTGTGGTGACATCAGCTGCAGGACAGGCCGACGGAGTAGGGATTGCTGTAAGGAAGCGAGAATGCTGACCGTATACACAAAAAAATGGAGACACCCCAGTGGAAGAACAAAGGCGGTTGTTTAGTGCAAACTCTGCCAACGGCAGGAACTCTGCCCATTGATGAGCCTTTTCACTAGCAAACAACCGTAAATATTGCACTAAATCTTGGTTCTTCCGCTCTGTCTGACCATTAGTCTGCGGGTTGAACGCTGAAGAGAAGGAAAGCGACGTTCCCAGGTTTCTGCAGAAGGCACGCCAAAACTGCGACACAAACTGAACCCCGCGATCAGATACAATGTTTTGGGGAACCCCATGTAGGCGAATTATTTCCTTTACAAAAATCGTGGTGAATTCTTTTGCCGAGGGTAGCTTTTTTAACGCCACAAAATGTGCCATCTTTGAGAACCGGTTGACCACCACTAAGATAGTGGTACACTTCTGGGATTCTGGTAGGTCAGTGATGAAATCTACTGATAAGTGCGACAATGGACTGGAAGGAACTGGTAGCGGTCTCAGAGGACCCTCTGGAGGACGCCGCCGACTCTTATTGCGAGCACAGACCGAGCAACCTCTCACAAAGTTGCGGATCTCCTGAGACATGCCTGGCCACCAGAAGTGTCTGGAACAAAGCTCCAGGGTCCCCTGGAACCCTGGATGCCCAGCAAGAACCGACGAGTGAGACTTATCCATGACTCTAGGGCGTATGGTCTCTGGCACAAAACCATCTGCCCTCCGGCACCCCCGAAGGAGCGTCCTGCTGAGCATCCTGTAGTTGGGGGATGAAGTTAGACTCTACAGTTGCCACCACCACGCCGGGGGCTAAGATATTCTCGGGAGTCATGGTCTCACTATCCGGTACCCCGAAACTCCGTGACAGGGCGTCCGCCTTCACGTTCTTCTCTCCTGGGATATATGTCACGATGAAATTAAACCTGGCGAAGAACAACGCCCACCTGGCTTGACGAGCTGTGAGTCTTTTCGCATTGGCGAGATATACCAGATTCTTGTGTTCAGTATATACGGTAATTGGGTGTCTAGCACCCTCAAGATGGTGTCGCCACTCTTCCAGAGCCCATTTGATAGCCAATAATTCACGGTTACCCATGTCATGGTTGCGCTCTGCTGAATTGAACTTCCGCGAAAAGAACGCACATGGGCTAAACCCAGACCTCCCACTGACTTCCTGCGACAATACTGCTCCTGTCCCCATTTCAGACGCGTCTACCTCAATAAAAAAGGGTAGTCGTGCGTCCGGCTGTATTAGCACCGGGGCAGTCGTGAATGCCTTTTTTAGACGGCTAAAGGCCTCAAGGGCTGCATGCGACCACTTACCCAAGACGGCCCCCTTCTTAGTCAGGTTGGTCAGAGGTTGAGCAATAACTGAGTAATTCCTAATGAATTTGCGGTAAAAATTTGCAAAACCTAAGAACCGCTGGAGAGCCTTGAGGTTGTCTGGTCTGACCCATTGGGAGATTGCTGCTACTTTATCAGACTCCATCTGAATCTCCGTGGGTGAGATTACATAACCAAGGAAGGATACTTGTTTAGAACCAAATGTACATTTCTCTAACTTGACAAAATGTTGATACTCGCGCAAACGGGTCAGGACCAACCTCAGGTGCCGCACATGTGAGTCCCAGTCAGGCGAGTACACCAGAATGTCGTCAAGATAGATGACAAGAAATACCCCCAGGAAGTCATGGAACACCGCGTTCATAAAACCCTGAAACACAGCGGGGGCATTACAAAGTCCAAAAGGCATGACCAGACATTTAAAATGTCCTAACGGGGTGTTGAACGCCGTCTTCCATTCATCTCCCTCTCTAATGCGAATTAAATTGTAAGCCCCCCGCAAGTCCAGTTTGGAGAACCAGTGGGCCCCTACCACCTGATTCAACAAGTCAGGAATTAGGGGCAAGGAGCACTGGTTCTTCACAGTGATTTTATTCAAGGCCCGATAATCCACACAAGGCCTTAGTGTCCTGTCCTTCTTCTTTACAAAGAAGAGACCTGCCCCGTCAGGGGACCTGGACGGCCGGATATGTCGGTTGGCCATAGCCTCCGAGACATAGGACTTGAGGGCTTCATGCTCATGGCCTGACAAATTGAAAATGGCTCCCTTAGGGATGGGACTGTCGGGAATCAGATCAATACCACAGTCACACTCCCTATGAGGAGGCAGAGCCTTAGATAGTTTTTTGGAGAATACATCCTGAAAGTCTGACAAATACTCCGGAATGAGCACCGTATCTGCGGAGCACACAGCTATGGTAGACAGGTGATTATGACAGGATGATCCCCAATGAGTCAATTCCTGGGTGGACCAATCAAATTGGGGATTGTGCAGTGCCAACCAGGGCATACCAAGCACCACATCAACCAACATTTTTTCCATAACCAGGAAAGACAGTTCTTCCGAGTGGATGATCCCCACCGTGAACTGTAATCTTGGGGTCCTCCATCGTACCAGGCCTGTAGAGAGAGGGGTAGCATCAATACTGGTAAAATGAATAGGCGTCTTCAGCGCCACAAATTCCGCCATCAGAGAATGGACAAAACACAGACTTATCAAGTTAGCGGCTGCTCCGGAATCAATAAACGCCCGCCCTGATCGGGAAAAATCCCGGAATCTAACATGACACGGTACCAAAAGTTTAGGAAGTACCTGAAGTCCTAGGTGATCCTCCCTGCAATCGCCTAGGACTCGGAGTTTTCCGCCGGTTTCGGCTGCGAGCGTTGAGACCTCAGTGGGCAGGTTATCACCCGATGTCCAGCTTTCCCGCAGTAGAGGCAGAGATGATGCAACAAACGGATCCGGCGTCGCTCTTTGGGGTCCAGCGGATCGACCTCCATCGGCTCAGGCACAGATACTGGTAAGGAGGAAGAGGGACCAGGGCAACCGACCTCCCTGACTCTACGGGTCTGCCTGTCCTGCTTCCTAGACCTGAGCCTTCTATCTGCCTTCACCGCTAGCTCCATAGCCTCCCTTAAGGACCCGGGAACAGGATGGGAAATTAACAGGTCTTTAACTGCGTCCGAGAGGCCCTGCAGAAAAACGTTTTTCAGCGCGCTATCGTTCCATGTCATATCCCCCGCATAGCGTCTGAAGTTGGAGCAATAATCCTCCACACAAGACGACCCCTGCCGCGGCGCCAACAACCGCGAAACTGCCAACCCCGCTCGGTCCGGTTCGTCGAAGATACCCCCGAGTTCCTGAAAAAAGGAGTCCACAGACTGCAGGCAGGAGGAACCCTCGGGGATGGAAAAAACCCAGGTCTGGGCAGAGCCCCGCAGCAGGGGCATTATCAGCCCGACTCTCTGAGCCTCCGACCCGGAAGAACGGGGACGCATCCGAAAAAACAGGCGACACGCCTGTCGAAAAACAAAAAACTTGTTCCTCTCCCCAGAAAACACCTCGGGAAGAGGGCACTTGGGTTCGGGGCTGGTTGAGGCGTCCGACCCCTTCGACACCCCCCGCTGCTCCTGGGCCACCATGCGGGCGAATAAATCCTGGATCACAGGCACCAGGGCCTGCAGCTGGTTCGTGTGGGAACTGATCGCCTCCATGACAAACAGTTTTTAAGGGCCAGTTATTATGTTACGGCACTCTGCCCCCCGAGCACCAGGTGGGGTGCCCCGATCTTCCCGCACCCCACTATCCCTGCCTACTTGCCTCAGCCCTGGCTAACCCCAGGCAGACAACTGGGCGGCGGTCCCTGCGCTGGCTAGGGACCTGGCAACTACCTAGATGGAACTACTAACGGGGGACAGAGTGCCGACAGAAGAGGCAGGTGGAACAGACCAACAGAACTTACAAAGCAGAGTAAGGCTGGAGATGGATCTCACAGGCAAACTGACAGGACACTGACGAGCAACAAGAGCAGACTGAGACAGACCTGACTAGAGGCTAGCAGAACCAATAACTGGCAGTGAGCTCAGGTCACTGCCAGCCTTTTAACTTAAAGCCTCCGCCCAGGGGCGGAGAGTGGGAGGAGCCGACTCTCCTACTGTTGCATATGGAAGGTGGAGGAGAGCGGGCGGCACCCTACGGGTGGACACGCCCACGCCGCTGCATGCTGGCTGCTCCACGCCACCGGGAGAGCCCCGACAGCAAAGCTCCGGGACGACGGAGCCGACATCGGAGCGGCGTGCGCCGGCCGCGGGACCCAGCGCCGCCCTGCATGGTAACAGGAGGGCTCTTGCCCTTTGTGGAGACTTAGTCCGCTATGGTTGGTGCAGGTTGAGGTACACAAGCATGTTGACCAAGAGGTGGGGATGTACTGGGGGGTCAATGAGCGGACTGCCTCGGAACTGATTGTATGGGATGCCTTTAAGGCTTTTACTAGAGGGTTATTCACATCTGCCATTGCTGAGTATAGAAAGTCCCTGAAGGCTACCCAGTGAGATCTGGAACACTCCCTTGTCGCAGCGGAAGCCAGACATATAGCAGATCCTTTCCTGGAACCTTACCTAGACTTAAACCTATGAAGGGAATACAAATTGCTACTTACAGAGTATACAAAAAAGAAACTTCTCTATTCCCGACACCAGGACTTTGACCTGGGGATAAAAATGGTCACCTGCTGGCCTATTTGACCAGAGAGGGCAAGTAGCTGCCACCAATCACGGAAGTGGAGGATTATTCGGGTGCCCTGGTAATGGACCCAAAAGCTCATCACCCAAACATTTGTCCATTTTTATAGGAACCTATACACCTTTAAACTTAGGTTCTCCGATGACCTTCTCCAATATGTGGATGGCATTTTTCTCTTTCTCCAGGACCCAGAGTCTTCTCTTGACTCTGCACTCACCATTTTCGACACATTTGACCTACATTCTGGCATTATGGTTAACTGGGACAAAACCCACTTGATTGCAGTAGACTCTGCAGTGGCTAAGCTTCCACTGCCTATCCCACTGAGCTGTACAGCACAGACAACCTATCTGGGTACAAAGGTGACAGCAAGGGTTTCTACCTTTTACAACCTCAATTTCACACCCCTCCTGGACTGGGCTGAGGAAAGGGCGACACACTGGACGACACACTGGGCCTCTCTCCCGTTTACTCTAGTTGGCAGCATCTATGTGTTAAAAATGATTTTGCTACCAAAAATTTTGTGAATGTTACATAATTCCCCTGTCCTGGTTCCAAACAGATTCTTTACTATGCTCTGCGGGATTGTGCTCCGTATCCTCTGGAGAGGCTTTCCCCCAGAATTAAATTGGAGACCCTGTGTCCCGGTAAGTTGGGGAGACTTGGTCTTACCTCACTTTTACTATTACTTTTATTATTATTTGGCCAGCCAGCTGATGCATGTTGGGTGGTGGTTGTCCTCATCAGATTTGTTTATAATAAATAAGGTAAGAATAAAAATGAATAGCCAAACAGTATGCTTTTTAAGAAATGCAAAGATAAAACAAAACCATTCTTCCGCGCTTCCAGTTGTAGAATCTCACAAAAAATGGTATACTCGCGGCTCACAAAAACCGATGACCATTTAATAAGTGGGTAAATAAATTGCCCATGTACAGTAAAAGACAGATAAAATCGGATACAATTCACGTATGCAAGGCGTTTCGGCGTACTATCAGACGCCCTTCTCAAGCATAATATACAGAAACTCAGATACAACTTATAAAGCAGTGCTTACCCACAAAAGGGGGTGATCCGGACGCATGGCGCTGAACGCTGGTTGATCTAGGTCTGAAGTAATCCAAAAGCGTCAGGTAACTCTATTTGCTTGACGGAAATGGAAATGCTCATATTTTTACGTTTTGAGAAATGTACACACATATAAAAGAAAGTTATGTTTCCGCTGCTCTGTTCTCATGCACTGTGATGTACCCGCAAAATGTGTGTTTTTGATGCCTGCTTTTTTTTCTTGCACACCTGTCTATTTTGGCTAAATAAAGCTCCTTAAAAATGTTATGCCTTTAACTAATAAAAAATAATTTTATTTAATGTGTATGTATGAAAAAATGTAAGTTTTATAAGGAAATGTCACTTTTCTTTTTCTTTTAATACACTCATTTCATTTTAAAATCCAGTTAAAATTAGAGGTGGAAAATAATGAACCTCAATTGGGTAGTCATCATTTTAACACATAATGCATGTGTGCACTGTATAATGTATATAATAAGTGTGCGCCTGTTAAAGAGGACCTAGGATGAGCAGGGTTGACTGAGGGGCCGTGCAAACATGGCCCTGCTAACTGTTTCCCATTTTCCTTTTTTCACATTCAACCTCCCTTTACCTGAACTGGTTCTTCATAGCTCCAGCTCCCAGCTTGCTCATTTTGTCAACTAGGCAGTCCCTACTGCTTACTTTCAATGGGTGACATCAGACAATCAATCTAGTCATTCTGTGAGTCATCCATTGAGAATGTGGACTGCCCACTTCACACATTGAGTGTGGCAAGAGCGATGAAGAGCCTATCAGGGCAAAGAAAAGTGAGTATAAACAAAGTATTGGGGATAGAGACAGTGGGGCCATGGCTGTAGGGCTATGCAGTCAGCCCTAATAATTCTATGCCACAATGGGTGCTCTTTAACATTCAGATGTGGAATTTATTTTCGTGTTCATATCTAATCGACAGTGGCAATAAAGTAGAATGGATCTGAAATATTTCATTCTGAAAATCACATATTTGTCTCTTTCTGTTTACAGTAGTGCATTACTAGAAACTACTACTGGAATAACTCAATGAAACAAATAAAACAAAACATTGCACTAGGAAATATGCATCAGTCAATATGGGAAATTGCAATATGGGAAAGTGTATTAGCACCATTAACTGCTATGAGGAAACGTGTTCTAATAAGAATTGTCACGGGAAAAGTTTATCAATAGCTACAACTGCAACACTTCAGAAATCAGTAAGTCAGTGATTCCCAACCGGGGTGCCGTGAGAGGCTGCCAGGGGTGCCGCGGCTCTCTGGCTGGAAATCACGTCGGTAGTGGTATATTAGGGAACGGAGCACAGCCCCACTCCCACAGGACATGCAAGACACTGCTAAAGGAGCTGGAGGAATGCTGCCAGGAGCAGAGACCAAGCACAGGCACAGCTCCGCTCCCAGGGAACATGCAACACACTGCTAATGGACCTTCAGCCAATCAGGAGCTAGGAGCGTAACAGGGGCGTTCCTACATCGATGCCCTGTCAAACCCCTAGCTTCTTGGTGGTGTCAAGATACACCAGTACAAGGAGGAGGTAAGTATATGGGTTGGGGAGGTTAATGTTATTACTGGGGTGGTTCGTTAATGTTTTTACTGGGGGGGGGGGTAATGTTATTACTGGGGGGGTTATTGTTATTACGGGGGGGGGCTAATGTTATTACTGGGGGTGGTTGATGTTATTACTGGGGGGGTTAATGTTATTATTGGGGGGTTAATGTTATTACTGGGGTGGTTGGTTAATATTTTTATGGGGGGGGGTTAATGTTTTTACGGAGGGGTTAATGTTATCACTGGGGGGATGGATTAATGTTTTTACTGGGGGGGTTTAATGTTATTACTGGGGTGGTTGGTTAATATTTTTACGGGGGGTGGGTTAATGTTTTTACTGAGGGGTTAATGTTATTACTGGGGGGATGGATTAATGTTTTTACCGGGGGGGGGGGGGGGTTAATGTTATTACTGGGGGGTTAACGTTATTACAGGGGGGTTAATGTTATTATTGGGGGAGGTTAGTGTTGTTATACTACTACACAACTATAAATTAAAAAACATATTTTTTTTAGCTTTTTACCACTAATAAAACAAAAAAAAAACAGGAAAACAAGTCAGCTAAAAAAATATAAACAAAATAGCCATATATGTCATAGAAGAAATAAATGCAGCAGAAATAATTTTGGTAGCTGGAGAAAAGAAAATAGGGTAGTAAAACTGGATCATGAAGATGTTGGAGGGAATGTTAACAATACGTCAAGCTGTTTCCAAGCAAAAGATGACTACATTGAAGAATCCAGAACATAACACAGGTTTAAATTGTATCGCATTACATGTTTGGTCGCTGTATACAGAAGCTCTATTTGTATTACTTTCTCATTCCAAACGCTTTACTTTTATCCTCAAATGTATGGAAAAAAATGAAAACTAAAGTAGCCCTTTTCTATAAAGATGTGTCTCCAAACTTCTCACTGGTACTGCATACTGCTCAGATGTCTACTAAAAACAGATTCTTTTAGCATACACCTGGCTAAATATCATCCATGAGCACGCTAGATGCATACGGTACAAATATATTCTTTTTTTTTTTCTATTTATTCATATTTATATATTTATACTGCACAGTGCTACCATAAATTGTCCAGCACAATGTTGTTATTTCTCTGTGTCTGTTACAGATAGGTAGAAGAATATGCAATTCCTGTGTGGTGCATAGGAGACAATATAACAATAGAAGATTCCTCTCACACCTTCTGAGAGTACTGAGAATCAGATGCACATCCTCCAGAAGGGGAAAATGCAAAGTACAAGTCATAATGGCAGGAATAGTGCTATTTCTCATGTATAGTAAGGCTGTGCTCATATGGCCGTTAGTAGCCCCATGGTTATCTCTCGCACATGAGCACGCAGCAAGTACGCAATGAAATGCATGCTTGCTGCATGTCGCCAATTCCCATACACTATATTGACAATACACCTGTATGACACTTGTCTAAGCAAAGGAGTGAGAAGGGGAACAATACTGCTGTCAATCATGCTGCTCTATAGTATTTTTAGCACTTCTGGAAAAGTACAGATATGTACTCCATTACCTTTCACCTTGCCTGGATATATGCAGATATTGTATGTGTATCATGAGATAAGTAGCTGTTGAAAACAACATAATTTGACTGTACTCTGTCACAAGTTGTATTCCTGTTTTAGTGCAATTGCGCCATTAGATATACTGTGGGGGCCAAATTAGGTGTGATTGGTACACGTTCAGAGAATCAACACATGTAGCACATCCTGAAAGGTGTTCCATAATCTGACTCTACTCTATTATATTGCTCAATTATTTATATATTATTTTGAGGAGAAAACATGCTACAGAGGACCGATCACAAGAATGGCAAGCTTTGTAATAAAATACAACCAATTGAAAAACTCCATAACATGTTACAGAATCTAAAGGACTCTGATACCTGGAGAACGCTCAATCCAGCATCAAAGAACCACACCTTTTATTCCTCAGTCATGGCTCATATCAAAGAATAGTCTATATATTAGTCTCCTCCTCTATTCTCCATCAAATCAGAAGCTCAAACATAGGCAATATCACTGTGTCTGATCAGGCCCGTTTCTTTTTTTT